>NC_069510.1:71005600-71605600 GCF_027579735.1 Bombina bombina
GAATACGGAGAGCGTATTGCTCTCCGCATTCAGCGATGTCTGTCGGACCTGATCCGCACTGTCGGATCAGGTCCGACAGACATTTGATAAATAGGCCCCAGAGCATGCAATTTTAAGCAACTTTCTAATTTACTCCTATTATCAAATTTTCTTCATTCTCTTGGTATCTTTATTTGAAATCAAGAATGTAAGTTTAGATGCTGGCCCATTTTTGGTGAACAACCTGGGTTGTTCTTGCTGATTGGTGGATAAATTCACCAACCAATAAACAAGTGCTGTCCAGGGCGCTAAAACAAAAATTGGCTGGCTCCTTAGCTTAGATGCCTTCTTTTTCAAATAAAGATAGCAAGAGAACGAAAAAAATTGATAATAGATAAATTAGAAAGTTGCTTTAAATTGCATGCTCTATCTGAATCACGAAAGAAAACATTTGGGTTCAGTGTCCCTTTAAGGAGCAGCGGTCTTAAGACTGCTGCTTCTTAACTTATGTTTCAGGGGAACTTGAAACTACAGGGGAACCCTAGGTTCAAATAAAACATATTTCTATAAACATAGCATTTTTTATTCCTCATAAAATCTTTAATTACGTGGAGTAAAAAAAACTGCAGTGTAATTGTCTATGTTGACAGCTTTTCTTGAAACGTACTGGAATTTATCTTGTAAAATTAGGGCTTTCCGCTGTTACAGAGAGGCTGGAGGGAATATTGCAGGATTCTGAATACTGACCCAGCAACATGCTGTATCATGTTTGATTGATGAGTGTAGAAGCTTATATATATATATGTCTGTAAATCAGAGCTCTGAAAATGCACAATTTCAAATTTTGCAAACAAAACAGTTTTAAATGCATATACATTTATTTTGTTTGCAGATTTTTAGCAATACAGTGAATACTTTTGTAATGTAGAGTACTTGCTCTAAGTCTTTAGAACATGGTATTTCTACATTAGTGACCCTAGATTACTTTGTGTGAATAGGGATTAAATCATTGGTAAAGTCCCGCTCGAGAGCCCAAAGTCTCATGGTGCCTATTCAGAAAACAGCTGGCATCGGTGGGGTCATGTGACTGCTCCTCTCCTAATTGGCTGCAAAACTAGCAGCTGCCAAACATGACTTTACTTTTAACCCTTTTGGGAGGATTAAATACCTAGTTATCTAGGATCAGCAATGCAAACATTACATGTTGTGACAAATTAGAGAACAGGGTATGTCATATTTGCATATGCCACCCTGCATGTTTAAATTTGACTTTAATATAATCAAACACTATAATCATATTATAATACAGCAAATCATAAATCACCTTCATTTCTTTTTTTGATTGAACTTCAGTTTCAAACGTTCTATTATTATATCTAATATTTCTTTTTGCTTGAACAATTATGTTATGTTTTAACAGAGAAAAAATGAACCCACAGAAGCAGAACCACTTGTTGAAGTGGGTGCGTCAACTGGAAAAGAAGAAGGATCAGCAGAGCAAGTAGGTTACCCGCTTAGTTAAAAACTTGTGTATTTATTCATACATTTCTACCTAACAGGAACCTATGCATTCCCCAGAACGGTGTCTAATTGGCTGTTCTGGGCAGCTATATTGATAGAACACAGCCTGTTAGATGACAGAGACTGAATGGCAAATTATTTAACTTTACCAGCCAGAAAGCACCGTACTGAGAGAAGGTGCCCATAGGCATTTGCACACATCACTATAATAATAATAATATTAATAAAAAGTTAAACTATATTATAGTGGCATTGAACTTACAATGGTTAAATTCACATACTGAAAAACTTTAAGGAGAAGTTTCATTATGTATTTTGACTGTTTTTTCTTATTCTGAAAATTGTCATTTTTTTACTACCACCTAGAGTTTCACCAGAACTGCTTGTGCAATGATAAATTCCAACAGCATATGCTGTCGGTAATTATCAATGTCTGTCGGACATGAGCCGCTGAGTGGATCGTGTCGGACAGACTGATGATAAATCAGCCCCATGGAGGTTGATTTATCATATGTCGAACGGACATGATTTGCTATAGCTAGACATCAAAAAATGCAGAAAGCATACGCTGTCCGCATTTATCATTGCACAAGCATTTATGGCCGCTAGCAGGGTTGGCGGAGAGGTTAAGGAGTAGCAATCTTACGACAGCTGCTTGTGAAACTTCCATTTCACACGAGCCTGAAATGATGGACCTCTGAAGCAGCATCCGCTGCTTAATAAATGTAGGCCATGGAGTAGACTTCCAACAAAGATGGTAGAAGACAAATGCTTGCAAGGGGATTAAGGAATACCTGGGCTTTTTACAAGACTATGGGCTCCATTTAAGAAGCTGCGAATGCATGAGCAAGCCTGCAGCCAATAGGTCATTAGACAACTGCTTCACAACCTATATGCCAACCTTGATTTGGCGTTTTTTATTCCCCCCAAACTTGTCTGACCAGGGTGATTGACAGCCCCTGCTCTTGCACTTGTCTGCCCAATCTTTGATAAATTGACCCCATAGGGTCATTAGTCTACACTTCAGAAGGAAATATGGACCTGCAGGTTCTCATCTGCAGTAAAAAATGTATGTTTCTATGCTTATGAGGCCTATTTATCAAATGTTTGTTGGACCTGATCCGACAGTGGGGATCAGGTCCAACAGACATCGCTGAATGCGGAGAGCAATACGCTCTCCATATTCAGCATTGCACCAGCAGCTCTTGTGAGCTGCTGGTGCAACGCCGCCCCCTGCAGACTCCAATCGGCCGCCAGCAGGGGGTGTCAATCAACCCGATCGTACTCGATCGGGTTGAATTGTGGCGATCTCTGTCCGCCTCATCAGAGCAAGCGGACAGGGTTATGGAGCAGCAATCTTTAGAAGGCTGCTCCATAACTTGCGTTTCTGGTGAGTCTGAAGACTCGCCAGAAACACGGGTCCTCAAGCTCCATTCGGAGCTTGATAAATGGGCCTCTATGTGTGCTAAGTATGCAGCAGCTGTGGTCCAGTGATACTGAGTTAGAGATGTGGATTTCTTTCCAGTAAAATCTAATTTTTGGTTTTGGGTTTAATACTAATGTTACAGTAAAATAGCCGTAATTTAAGGATCTTGTTTTTATAACATCAGGTCAAGAGGAACCCTGCACTAAGTGATGTATCTCCAGCTTCTGAGAGCGATGACATAGTGTTACAAGTGCACACTGAGTTTACTGTAGCAATGACTGTAAGGAAGAATATCACATACCCAGAACTGCAGAACCTTCTGAGAACAAAACTAAAGCAGCAGGGCGATCAGATGGACATCAAGCTAAGGTGTGCCCCATGTTCCATATCTAATGCCAAGATCCCATCAGCCTCAAGAGACAGACTTTAAAATGTATTTCTGTTTTTAAATTTATCACTGTCCTTTGTTGAAATGTTACTGCTTTCCATGAAAGCATACTGAAGTAAGCTCAGGAACACTTTGCGCCAGATTACAAGTGGTGTGCTATTTAGTGCTTTTGCTCGAGCGATAACCCCGCCAGAAGTAAACATTTTTGCATCCCCAGCTTAGCCCGCATATTACAAGTTGATATCATGACCGACCTAACTTATTCTCCCTACAGACTTTAGTGAAGAGCGCAGAAGAAAAAAAAAAATAACACTTATTGCTCAAGCTCTAACTCAACAGGAGTTATTAATATTTCACATACCGTAAAATGTTATTTTTATTTTAAATAGATATTTCTATATATATATCTGTATATATCTATAAGTAACATACCTATTCATATAGATATATAGGTATAGATATATATTTTACAATAACATCAGATATATATAGAAATATATATTTAATACTAAAAATATTTTTTTGCTACGTGAAGAACATTGGAATGTAAATATTGTGTAATGCACTTCAGGTTGAGTGGTGACGGTTTAGCGTTCATGCAGAATTAGTCATTTTAAGGCGCGTTATGTAAATATTAAATATAAAATATTGATAACATATTAATAAAAGTATTATAGATACTGTAAAATATACATATATATATTCTATGGAATTTTTTAGAATATTTTAGTACATTTATAAAAATTATTTATATTATTAATATTTTTCAGTATTTTATATTTAATAAATACATAATGCAACTTAAGATAACTCATGTCGGGTTAGCGCACATGAACAATTAGGGGCCTATTTATCATATGTCTGTCGGACCTGATCGGACACTGCGGATCAGGTCCGACAGACATCGCTGAATGCGGAGAGCAATACGCTCTCCGTATTCAGCATTGCACCAGCAGCTCTTGTGAGCTGCTGGTGCAACGCCGCCCCCTGCAGACTCGCGGCCAATCGGCCGCCAGCAGGGGGTGTCAATCAACCCGATCGTACTCGATCAGGTTGATTTCCGGCGATTCCTGTCCGCCTCATCAGAGCAGGCGGACAGGGTTATAGAGCAGCGGTCCAAAGACTTGTGTTTCTGGCGAGTCTGAAGGAGCTTGATAGATAGGCCCCTTAGTGTACTCCTGTCGTGTTAGCGCACATACACCCAAATTACCTAGATTGAATAAGGCCAATCAGGACTCTTACCGCTCAGTGATTCTTTTTATATCCACACTTTCTGAGGTACCATCTCCTACAGTATATATACGTATATGCGTTTGTAATTGGCTGATGGCTGTCACATGATAAAGGGAGCAGGGGAAATGGAAGTAACTTTGAAATTTGTCAGGAAAAAATGCTTCTTATTTGTAATTCACACTGAGGGGCCGATTTATCAAATGGCGTGCGAACATGATTCGCTGTAGCATATGCTCTCTGCATTTATCATTGCACAAGCATTTCTAGTTAAATCAAACATTCAACAAACTGGGGCACTTATCGCCTAACACTTGGACTACTGATAGCATGTCTAAAGCCCGGACACTTGACTGATTCCTATAAGGACTGCACTTCCGGTGCCGGAAGTGATTTGCTCGATACACCAAGGAAACCAATTAAGACATAGGTAACTTCCGCACTCTTGCCAATCCAATATCATAAGAGAATCACTGACAGGCAGACTTGTGAAAAAACAAACAGTCTTTATTCTTTAAAACCACGGCTATTGTCAGCAATATAAAATTGTACCACAATGAAGATCTCAGAGGAACCATGCATACGCGTTTCATGCGGGTTCACCGCACTTATTCACTGCTAGTATGGTCCTCTGTTAGTATGGTCCTCTAGTGAAATGCTTGTGCAATGCCGCCCCCTGCACATTCGCGGCAATCGGCCGCTAGCAGGGGGTGTCAATCATCCCGATCATATCAGATCGGGATGATTGCAGTCTGCCACCTTTAAGGACGAGTTAAGGAGTCGTAAACATCGCGGGTAGAAAGGCAGCATCTGTTGATTAATAAATCTACCCTGGAGTATTATTGTATTTTTATTATGTACCTGTTCATTATGTTATTCTACTGTGTCTAATGGTCTTCAAAGGGCTTGCTGTCTCTTTATACCCTTTTTTGCTTTGTACTTAAACAATGTTATTTCTTCAGCTATAAGAATATGGATGGCAAAGGACTGATTCCAGTGCAAGATGACGTAGGATTACAAGGGATGTGGCAGCAAGCAAAGGAAAACCATCTGATGCTGTGCTGCAAGGTAACATATCCAGCTTGAGATTTAGGTGAAATGGAATTCTGTTTAAGAATAGCTGTTTAAATAACGATCCTGCCAATATCCTACATGCATAGCTATATTTTAGCATTACTGTAATCTATAAATCATAACCTAGATTTCAGACAACTGTTGTTTTTCTTACTAAGCAAAAAAAAAAATGTATTCCATCATTCCAAATGTTCTACCTTTTTAAGTCATTGAGGACCCAATTCTCTATAAAAAGGGCTATCCCTGTTAGTTCACTGGCGAGAGTTAGCACAGAGCAGCGGGTGTACCTTAAAAATTAATGACTGCAGCCAATACAAATCAGATTGATTGGTTTTCAATGTATAGTGTTTTACAATTGCCTTCACTTTGGAATGCATGTGTTTTTCTATTAGGGTAATAAGGGCTTTGCGTATTTTTACACAATCTCACCACCTTTCAGTTTGTGAGATAAATCATTGAGAACTACAGGGGAAAATGTTTAGAGAATATACAAGATCTGGCAGAGAACTTTCAGCTACGCCTATGGAACTCCTCTTTTCATACTAGAGGGGGGAAACCTCTGTTACAATAAGGAAAACAATACACTCTGAATTTCTTATAATAAGTTGGAATTTTACATTGTTTTTTGCATCTGCGGTATAGTTTTATTACGATTTCTTCTGTGTAATTTAAATATGTTTCTCATTGCGTAATTTCAATCGAATTCAGGGACTACCAGTTTTGCCATGTGAACAGGGTAAAAACTGCCTATAGAATTTTTTATCATAAATGATCACAACGTGTCTTTCCAATAAACCATAAGTATTTACATGAACCTCCTCATTTGAAAGAGAGAGTCCCATTATGATTAATTCTGCTGTATATCTAACACATAAAATCCTGTATATGGTAATGAGTGCATTTGTCTGCAGGGTGCCGAGCGCTGTATTGGGAGACCCATTCTATATCGTGTGGAGGCTGTCTATGATTATTCTGCAGAAGGACGGGAAGACCTGACGTTTGTTCAGGGGAACACCATTGATATATTGTCAGAAGGTAATTACACGGGAATCCTTTGGTTACGGTTTAATGAGTATGTGCAGAATTAGACAGAAACATGGTGTATAATTCCTAGTGTTTGGTTTGTGCTGAAAACAATATTGATTTGGAAAAGTTCAATACGCTGAAATGTGAAAACCAAAAAACTTGAATCTCTTGTATGAGATTTTACATAGCACAGAATCGTACTGAGACTAATGTTTCCATTTTCCATCCCGGATAATATGTTTGTATAGTATAAATTAACTTTCCTGTTTTTTTTTCTTTCTATTTCTCAGTGAACGACGAGTGGTTAGAGGGTCACTGCAACGGTAGCATTGGAATTTTCCCCAAGTGTTTTGTATCTAAACTTACTGATAACCAGAAAGAAGAAAGAACCTAGAGATTGTCTGGACCTTCCAAATGATCCTGCAGGATTCTTTAGCACCTTATGAAAATCATTACTATGCAGAAGTATTGGCAGCATATGAAGTCCATTCACACCACGCTTCCAAATAGACAGTTCCAGCAGTGAGATATATTGTTTTCTGGGACATTTACTAAATAAAGCTGAATTAAATGTATCAATTAATTTAATTGCTTACTTAATTAGGGTTAGATGACAAGTGGAGCGCTATTGTTTGCGCACAACTGATGTTTGCGCGCAAGATACATTCCGCCCATACTACATGTTGAAAGTAAATGCAAACAAAATTTACGCTAGTATGATTACTGAGACTTCAGAGCTCTGGTTAACTGTTACACGAGTCAAAAAGTGTCAAAAAACACATCAAAAATACATTTAAAAGTACAGTTACACTCATAATAACACCATCTGATAAAATGTATTAGAAAAAAATTGCAATAAAAAGTTATAAGGGCTTTTACATAGAGATACATACATACGCATGTCTAAATATTTATGTGTATGTGTGTGTATATATATATATATATATATATATATTATATATGTGTGTGTGTGTGTGGTGTGTACATATGTATTTATGTATTTACGTGTATATATGTATTTACAGACATATATAAACACATAAATACATATGTACACACATGTATACATACCTGTATATACAACTGCTTGTGCAATGCCGCCCCCTGCAGATTTGCGGCCAATTGGCCGCTAGCAGGGGGTGTCAATCAGCCCTATTGTTTAGGATCTGGCGGATTGATGTCCGCATCCTCAGCAGGCAGACCAGTTATGGAGCAGCGGTTTTAAGAAGGTTTGCACGGAAACAGGGGCATCAAGCTCCATTCGGAGCTTGATAATTCGGCCCCATAGTATGCATTTCCAGTTCTGGGAATTAGAAAATCCACAATTTTTTTCTCTAAAGTACATGAAAAGAGGAGAAAATAAATAATTTAAGTATATTGCAAAGATGTTTTATTATGCATAACTAAATATTATGGGGCCGATTTATCATCGGTCTGACGACATGATCCACTCAGCAGATCATGTCCGACAGACATCGATGAATGCCAACAGCATACGTTGATATATTTATCTTTGCACAAGCAATAACGTTGATGCAATCACGTAATTTCAAGGCCTGGATTGGGTTATGGGGGAATGCCTACGTTGCTAGGCGTGCCCCTAGTACCATATAAGGTAGGACGTTCCATGCTGTCCTAATGGCGTTAAGGCCCAGCGCTGTTAGGACGGTATGGAACATCCTAACGGCGTTTAGAGGTTAAGAGAAGCACATTTTGTTCCGCATGTCTTAATTATATACATAAATGTTATAATTGTATAACTAGGAAATTACTGTTTCATTGTTTTCAACAAAAATCCATCAACAAAAGTATTTATGTTACTGAATAATTTATGAGCCTACGGTTTGATTTACTACATTTTTATACAAAATATCATTCTAAAAGGAACACTGGCAATATTATTTTCAGTCTCCTTAGCTTCACTAGTTCCTCCTATGTTCCTTTGTGTACCTCATTCACTAAAAATAGAGGGATTGCTATGTTTGAAGAACAAAGTGGTGGTTATGTTATTTAAAGAAACATGAAAGTTGGTAGCATGGCACTATGATACAGTACAGTGCCAGCATATCATTGTGAGACACTCTGGATTTGTGTTTAAAAAATAATAATAATAAAAAATTATGCTTAATTGCTATGATTTGTGTGGGCACAAGTATTCTATGTGCATTTCTCTTTACAAGTACCAATTGCACTAGTGATATAGATATTTATCTTTTTACTTTTACATTTATTTCACATTCTTTTTTCCTCTTAAAAAACTTTATTAAAACCATTCTGCTGTTTTTACATTATTGTAATTGTTTTATCATCTCACATAGCAGCTAATCAATTTAATGATAAGTTTCTGTCCAAGGTGCCCCTTTGCTAAGCATTCCAGCACCTAGGTGATGTATTATTTTAGAAGACTATACCACCAAAATATTATAAAAACATTGCACAAATCAGGTTCATTTAAATATTATCAATTAATTTATACCATTTATATATTTCAGTCATTTATTTAATTATTCTAAGGGGTCTGCTTCCGACCCTCTCCGCTTCAGTTCTGACTGAAGCGGAATTTAAGAAGCAGCGGTCCTAAGACTGCTGCTCCTTAACTCGTCAGCCACCTCTGAGGCGGCGGACAGCAATCAGCCCGATCGAATACGATCGGGTTGATTGACACCCCCTGCTAGCTGCCGATTGGCCGCGAATCTGCAGGGGGTCGGTATTGCACCAGCAGTTCACCAGAACTGCTGGTGCAATGATAAATACTGACAGCGTATGCTGTCGGCATTTATCGATGTGCGGCGGATCATGTCTGTCCACACCTACATAAATTGACCCCTAAGACTTTTTATACATTTTGGGATGCAATATTCTGTGTGAATCTTTAAAGGGACAGTCTATACCAGAATTTATATAGTTTAAAAAGATAGATAATCCCTTTATTACCCATTCCCTAGTTTTGCATAACCGACACAGTTATATAAATAATTTTTTTACTTCTGTGATTACCTTGTAGCTAAGCCTCTGCAAACTGCCCCCTTATTTCAGTTCTTTTGACAGACTTCCATTTTAGCCAATCAGAGCTGGCTCACTGGAACGCCACGTGCGTGAGCACAGTGTTATCTATATGACATGCGTGAACTAACACCATCTAGTGGTGAAAACTGTCAAAATGCTCTGAGAGAAGAGGCGGCCTTCAATGGCTTAGACATTTGCATATGAACCTCCTAGGTTTAGCTTTCATCTAAGAATACCAAGAGAACAAAGCAAAATTGGTGATAAGAGTAAATTGGAAAATGGTTTAAAATTACATTCTGTATCTGAATCATAAAAGTTTATTTTGGACTAGACTGTCCCTTTAAATACACCTTGTTTTTTATGACCGATAAACATTTTGGAAGCAAAAAAAATTAAATATATATATATATATACTGTATACTGTATTGAAAGAAAATCACTAAATTATTATACAGCTCCTGGGGGGGGGGGGGCTGAACGTCATTTTTAGTGTGTATATTTTTGTACTATATATTTGTAAGTTGTTATTCCTTAATAAAAAAAATGCCAAAATGATAGTATTGTAAAGTTTTTACTCCTAGCAGTGAGTGGGGTGGATTATTTGGTCCCACGGGAGAGCCGGCGGTTTAGAAACGAGGGGACTGGGGGTTAAGTCTGACTTTTCCTGGGCAGAGATTGTTTGGTCCCAAGTTCCTTACAGCTGAGACATAAGGGGAGAGAGGGAGTATGAGAGAGAGGAGAATATAGCTTTTAATTTGGGATAATCCCACAGATTGTGGAACAGTTAAAGGGACACGAAACCCAAAATTATCTTTCAGGATTCAGATAGAGAATACAATTATAAAAAAAAAGTTCCAATTTACTTCTATTATCTAATTTGCTTCATTCTTTATGTATCCTTTGTTCCAGAAATAGCAATGCAAGTGGGTGAACCAATAACACAAGGCATCAATGTGCAGTCACCAATCAGCAGCTACTGAGAATTAAGCAAATTAGATAAATGAGGGAAATGCAAAAGTTGTTTAAAATTGCATGCTCTTTCTGAATCATGAAAAAAAATGGGTTTCATGTCCATTTAAGAGATCTAGACCTTAGGCAAGGGACATTTTTTTGAATATAAACAAGAGGAGCCAACAAGGTGCAATAGGTTACAGAACCTCCTAGTATTCAGAAATCTATATCTGGGACCAGCAGACTGGAGGAGGAGTCAGGGTGGTCTTGGGACATGAGATGGGGTAAGCATGGATGAGTCCTGGGCTGAGTTGTTAGGGTGTATGTGTGACAGCGTTCTATGTGGGTGTGATATGTTCACCTGGTCTCCTTTGATGTGGCCAATTAGAGGCCAGATATAAGTAAGCTCTTGCGTTAATGTAAGCAATCACTGCTGTAGTATGTTTCAGGGTCAGGAAAACTGATGCACATTTATGTATGAAAAAATACATCTCTGCCTCTCACAGAAAAATTAAACACTGAAAATGATATTTAAATGTACTGTATGAAAAAAGCCACAAAATAGCTTGAGAATAGAGTTGTGAAATGATTCAGCAGTTAAAGGGTTAAGGATGTGTTGCTATGAGACTTGCCCGTCTGCCATCACACTTTACAGTGACAACATAAGATGGCCTCATGCTATAAGATGGCCTCTGTTAACTTAAAATACTTCAATTAAAAAATTACTGTGATAGATATGTTTTAATTTTTTTTTTTTTCATAAAAACATCCTTATTTTGACTCTTACAAAACTGTGGATAATTAATTGACTTAAAGGACCATTAAATACAGTAAAATTTCATAATAACTAATAGATCGCTTCGATTTCCCTGACCACTGTATCATGTGACAGCTATCAGTCAACCAATTACAGACATATATATATTTTCCATTGTGAACTCGTGCACATGCTCAGTAAGAGATGGAGCCTAAGAATATGTGCATATAAAAAGACTGAGACAAGGCTGGATTGGCCTACCAGGATACTGGGAGATTTCCTGATGGGCAGCAGCTGGAGTTGGCCAGCTACATTTTAAGGGGGTTGTGCAGTTGGTGAGGTGATGCAGCTGTTTCACCTCTCTTCTTTTCTCCTCTAAGCCATACGTATTAAAGTCACAAAGTATTTCCTTATAAGTTTTATTTCTTAGACCATGTACCATTTTGTCACCCTCTTTTGAATTGTCTATTCAAGTCACACTATGAGACAGAGTAAGAAAAATGGGGTGCCTGCCTTCTACAGATTCAACAGAAAATATGGCTTGTCTTCAAAATTTTTATTCCCAGTCCAGTCCTGGGGCTAATTTATCATTGCCCGAATCGGCCCCAACGCAGCTGTTTCAGAGCGAGCCTTCAGGCTCACCGGAAACAGGAGTTAAGAAGCAGCGGTCTTAAGAACGCTGCCTCTTAACTCATACGCCTCCTCTGAGGCTGCGGTCTGCAACCCGCCCGGTCGTGTACGATGGGGTTGATTGATATTGCGCGAATCTGCAGGGGGCGGCAATGCACAAGCAGTTCACCAGAACTGTTTGTGCAATGATACGCTGTCGGCATTTATCGATGTCTGGTGGACATGATCCGCTACAGTGGATCATGTCCTCCAGACATTGATAAATCGTCTCCCTGGACTGAGAACAAATTGATAATGGAAATAAATTGGTTATTTGAAATTGCCTGATCTATCTGAATCTTAAAAGTTTAAGTTTGACTTTAGTATCCATTTATTCTGGTATCAGCAAAGTAGACCTTATCACCATGATATCTTGTAAATCAACAGATCATGCACGTGCTGGATGTAGATCTTTTTTATAAAAAAGTAGTACAGGACTTGACACATTTATTCTGGTATCAGTAAAGTAGACCTTATCACCATGATATCTTGTAAATCAACAGATCATGCACGTGCTGGATGTAGATCTTTTTTATAAAAATAATAATACAAGACTTGACACATTTATTTGATAAGAAAAAACAATTTAATGATTTATAATAAAATGAATTATAAAAAGTACATGAGGCTAGTGATAGATGGTGCTAGAGAGAAACGTCACCTGCAAAGGAAACAAAATAAATGATTATTAAATAGGTAAATTACATTAACATAATCTGATTTAGTATAAAATGCTATATTGATAATCTAGAAAGAGCTTTACTATATGGAGGTTACAATTAAAGGAGCATAAAACCCAAATTTTTTTCTTTCTTTTTTTAGACAGAGGGGCCGAATTATCAAGCTCCGAATGGAGCTTGATGCCCCTGTTTCCGCGAGTCTTCAGGCTCGCCGGAAACAGCAGTTATGAAACAGCGGTCTAAAGACCACTGCTTCATAACTTGTCCGCCTGCTCTGAGGCTGCGGACATCAATCCGCCCGATCCTATACGATCGGGCTGATTGACACCCCCTGCAAGCAGCCGATTGTCCGCGAATCTACAGGGGGCAGCATTGCACAAGCGGTTCACAAGAACTGCTTGTGCAATGATAAATGCCGACAGCATTTATCGATGTGCGGCAGACATGATACGTTACACCGTTGCATGTCCGCTTGCACTTTCATAAATCGGCCCCATAGAATTTAATTTACTTATATAATCTAATTTGCGTCATTCTCTTGGTGTCCTTTGTTGAAGGAGCAAAAATGCACTACTGGGAGCTAGCTGAGCTGAAAACATCTGGTGGGTATATATGTGCAGCCACCAACCAGCAGCTAGTTCTTAGTAGTGCATTCCTGCTCCTAAGCCTACCTTGGTATGATGTTCAACAAAGTATGCCAAAAGAACGAAGCAATTTAAAAAATATAAGTCAGTTGGAAAGTTATTTACAATTATTTGTTCTAGATGATTTATGAAATAAATAATTTGGGTGCCATGTCCTTTAATGCTGAAATAAGGTAAAGGATGATTTAACTTACTGATTGTTGTGTATATCACTAATATTATAACACATCGGGCTGATTTATTAAGATGCGGGCGGACATCACTAAATTCTGACAGCATACGCTACAGCGAATCATGTCCGCCTGCCAGTTGATAAATCGTCCCCTAAATCTTTATTAAAATTATTGAATTTGGACATTAACCACCAAACACAAGATTGCTCCTGTCTGGGAAGAAGCTGAACAAAGATTAGACCACGATATAAAATACAAAGTAGAACTGAGAGATATTTGCAGATCTGTGCACCCTGATCCTCTCTGTGAGATGTAAGGGTCATGGGCAGGGAAATTCAAGCAAAGTTTTCATTTTTATAGTTGAACATACCTCCCAACTGTCCTGATGTTAGAGTGACAGTCCAACCTTTTACTAAAATATCATGTTTTGTTAAAGGGACATTATACACTCATTTTTTCTTTGCATAAATGTTTTGTAGATGATCTATTTATATAGCCCATAAAGTTTTTTTTTTAAATGTATAATTTTGCTTATTTTTAAATAACATTGCTCTGATTTTCAGACTCCTAACCAAGCCCTAAAGTATTATGAGAATACCGTCAGCTACCTTCTCCAGCTTGCTCCTGTTTGTGTAAAGGTTCTTTTCATATGCAAAAGAAGGGGGGGGAGGAGTGTCTTATTTCCCACTTGCAGTGGGCTTTCCAGCTACCTTTTCAACAGAGCTAAACTGAGAGCTTCTAAGTAAGTTTTTAAACCATTTTATACTGGATTTTTATATCAGTATCTGTGCATCTTATTCTTTATAGTAGTGTCTATTACATGCAGTTATATGAAAATGAGTGTATACTGTCCCTTTAAAAAGCAGTGGAGTAGAGGAGTGAGCGGTCACGTGCCCATGCCCAGTGTGCTGGTTCGCTGCTCATTATCTACAGAGGAAAACAAACATATCTCATGTGAGCTAAACAACAACACAATATACATAATCACATTGCACAAACTGTCAGCTCGCTCACCTCTTCACATCTCTCCTTTGTACCAGGGCCCTGTAGTCCATACGTGCCCAGAACAAGTCACAGACGTTGAGGAAGGGGTAAAATAGTTTCCTCCAGTTCTTACCCAAGGCCCAGCTGGCGATGTTCCAAATGTGACAAAGTTGTTCCTCCTCTACGTCATTTGCCAGTTGTCTGAGAAATATTATTGAGAAGCAAAAGATGAACAAATATAAGTGTTATGCAGAGTACAGATAGCAACATACCAGTATTAATACAAACCCACATGAGAATTAGTAAATGGGCTATTAATTAGATCAGGTGATATTTGAGCTACATAACTATGTTACCTAGGAGTCTGTAGAACGCCTGCCGCTCAGGTGTCATTCCCATAATCTGCTCCAGGCTGTCTATCTTGTCCGGTGGTATCTCCAGTAGTGGAGGAGGACTCCCACTTTAAGGGATCGATTTATAAAGCAGCGGATGCTGAAGTGGAAGTTAAGAAGCATCGGTCGTAAGAACTCTGCTCCTTAACTCGTCCGCCACCTCTGAGGTGGCGAACAGCAATCAGAACGATCGAATACGATCGGGTTGACTGACACCCCCTGTTAGCGGTAGCAAATCTGCAGGGGGCGGTATTGCAGCAGAGGGCGGTATTGCACCAGCAGTTCTTGTGAACTGCTCGTGCAATACCGCCCTCACAAGAACTGCTGGTGCAATGATAAATGCCAACAGCGTATGCTTTCGGCATTTACTGATGTGCGGCGGACATGAACTGCTGGTGCAATGATAAATGCCAACAGCGTATGCTGTCGGCATTTACTGATGTGCGGCGGACATGATCCGCTATATCGGATCATGTCCGTCCGCACATTAATAAATGGACCCCCAAGACTGATCTGAAATTAGAGGGTTAAGTTGAAAGCATATTGAGTTACTTATGAAAGAAAAGTTTGCAACATTAGGAACAACAGACATTTTTTCACATTTTATTAAAATGTTTCAAATGGAGAAATATTTTTATTAAAACTGAAAGTAAATGTAACTTTTCTTTAAATCGTTGTCACTACTGCCCCTTTTATTATGCCTTTTACCCATCCCATGCCTTACAAAATGCTTGTTTATTGGTTTATTTTATCCCTTGTAGTAGCATTTTTTGTAAGATTCGCCAGCCACACATCCATTGAAGCCTTTTTTTTTTTTTTTTTTTTTACAGTAGTGCTCAGGTGTTAAGGCCAATTAGTAACCTGGAAAATGGGCATGGAGAGGAGCGCTAAAATAGCGAAAGTTAAAGGTAGTGGATATATAGGTATTAAAAAATATTTATTTATAGTATCATAAAAACAAGTTAAAATTATGTACTCAGACTTAAAATTACACATGTTTATATTAACCCTAAAAGCAATGTACAAAATAGTAGTGTTAGTGGAGTACAGCTGCTTGTGAGCTGCTGGTGCAATGTTAAATGCGGAGAGCGTATTGCTCTCCGCATTCAGCAATGTCTTGCGGACCTGATCCGCACTGTCTGATCAGGTCCGCAAGATATTTCTTAAATAGGCCTCTATGTCTGCGTTCTATACAGAGATGCGCAAACAGTGTCTGCGTCCTTTACATAACATAGATATATAACCTTAAAAATAAAACTAAAATATAATTGTAATTGTCCACAAAGTTCCAATAATCCAAAAATAATGCCCAGGGAGATAATGTCTCCAAAAAATGTGCCAAGATTGAATGATGAAACAAAGTCCCCTATTGTGCGAAGAATGTGTGTCCACAAAATGATTGTGTGTCCAAAAAATAGATTATGTGTCCAAAGTTCCGTGCTAAAGAATGAGTGTACACCAAAAATTAAAAATCCAAATTAAATTAAAAAATTAAAAATTGAAGATACATTCAAAAAATCCAAAGGGTGTGCAGCAGAAGATAACGATTCTCTGTGCAATTAACCTTCTGGCAGTGACAATCTTCAAAATAGTGTACAAGGATCTTCTAAACAGTGAAAGTAGATCTCCTATAAAAAATAAAATACATACGGCTAGATTACGAGTTTTGCGTTAGAGGCTATGCGGTGCTAACGAGCAGTTTTCTTTCACCGCTCACTTACATACAGCGGTGGTATTACGAGTTTTTACAAACCCGGCGACAAAAAGTGAGCGTAGAGCAAAATTTTGCTCCACACTTCACTTCAATACCAGTGCTGCTTAAGTCAGCAGTGAGCTGGTCGTACGTCCTTGTGCACGATTTCCCCATAGGAATCAACGGGGAGAGCCGTCTGAAAAAAAGTCTAACACCTGCAAAAAAGCAGCCCCATTGATTCATATGGGGAAACACATTTTATGTTTACACCTAACACCCTAACATGAACCCCGAGTCTAAACACCCCTAATCTTACACTTATTAACCCCTAATCTGCCACCCCCGACATTGCCGACACCTACATTATATTTATTAACCCCTAATCTACCGCTCCGGACACCGCCGCCACCTACATTATACTTATGAACCCCTAATCTGCTGCCCCCGTTGCCCACACCTGCATTATATTTATTAACTCCTAATCTCCCTCTCCTATTGTCGCTGCAACCTACCTACATTTATTAACCCCTAATCTGCCGCCCCCAACGTCGCTGCCACTATTCTAAATTTATTAACCCCTAAACCTAAGTCTAACCCTAACACCCCCTAACTTAAATATAATTTAAATAAATCTAAATAAAATTACTATCATTAGCTAAATTATTCCTATTTAAAACTAAATACTTACCTATAAAATAAACTCTAAGCTAGCTACAATATAACTAATAGTTACATTGTAGCTAGCTTTTTATTTTACTAGGTAGAATAGTTATTAAATAGTTATTAAATTTAATAACTACCTAGCTAAAATAAATACAAACGTACCTGTAAAATAAAACCTAACCTAAGTTACAATAACACCTAAGACTACACTAAAATTAAATACATTTACTAAATTAAAAACAATTAAATAAATTAAATTAGCTGAAGTACAACCCCCCCACTAAATTACAGAAAATAATAAACAAATTACAAGATATTTAAACTAATTACACTTAATCTAATAGCCCTATCAAAATAAAAAAAAAAAAACAAAATAAAAAAACCCTAGCCTAAACTAAGCTACCAATAGCCCTTAAAAGGGCATTTTGTTGGGTATTGCCCCAAAGAAATCAGCTCTTTTACCTGTAAAAAAAATACAAACAACCCCCCAACAGTAAAAGCCACCACCCACACAACCAACCCCCCAAATAAAATACTTTCTAAAAAAACCTAAGCTCCCCATTGCCCTGAAAAGGGCATTTGGATGGACATTGCCCTTAAAAGGGCAGTTAGCTCTTTTGCGGCCCAAACCCTAATCTAAAAAATAAAACCCACCCAATACACCCTTAAAAAAACCTAACACTAACCCCCTGAAGATCGACTTACTGTTCTGAAGATCCGACATCCATCCTCAAGGAAGCGGCAGAAGTCTTCATCCAACCGGGCCGAAGTCCTCAACGAAGCCGGGAGAAGTCTTCATCCAAGCCGGGCAAAGTGGTCCTCCAGACGGGCAGAAGTCTTCATCCAGACGGCATCTTCTATCTTCATCCATCCAACTCGGAGCGGGTCCATCTTCAAGACATCCGATGCGGAGCATCCTCTCCATCCGGAATCTTCTTACTGAATGATGGTTCCTTTAAGTGACGTCATCCAAGATGGCGTCCCTTAGATTCCGATTGGCTGATAGAATTCTATCAACCAATCAGAATTAAGGTAGAAAAAATCCTATTGGCTTTAGGAGACCCTCTAATTTTTTATCCATAGGATCTTTGAAAGCACAACTGTCTTCGATAGGTATAGTTGTACACTTAGACAGAGTAGAAATAGCTCCCTCCACCTTAGGAACTGTCTGCCACAAGTCCCGTATGGTGTCAGATATGGGAAACATTTTCTTAAACACAGGAGGGGGAGTGAACGGAATACCTGGTCTATCCCACTCCTTAGTAATAATATTCACAATCTGGACTGGAAAAACATCAGTGTAAACAGGAACCTCTAAGTATTTATCAATTTTACACAATTTCTCTGGAACCACTATAGGGTCACAATCATCTAGAGTCGCTAATACCTCCCTGAGCAATAAGCGGAGGTGTTCAAGCTTAAATTTAAAGGCCGTTATATCAGAATCTGTCTGAGGAAACATCTTTCCTGAATCAGAAATTTCTCCCTCAGATAACAAATCCCTCACCCCTACTTCAGAGCATTGTGAGGGCATATCAGATACGGCTACTAAAGCGTCAGACGGCTCAGCATTTTTCCTAAACCCAGAGCTGTCCCGCTTTCCTTGTAAACCAGGCAGTTTAGATAAAACCTCAGTGAGGGTTGTATTCATAACTGTGGCCATGTCTTGTAAAGTAAAAGAATTTGACGCACTAGAGGTACTTGGCGTCACTTGTGCAGGCGTTACAGGTTGTGACACTTGGGGAGAGCTAGATGGTGAACCCTCATTTACTTCTGACTGAGAATCATCTATTGCTCTATTTTTAAGTGCTAATATATGTTCTTTATAGTTTATAGACATAGCAGTACAATTGGGACACATTCTAAGAGGGGGTTCCACAATGGCTTCCAAACATATTGAACAAGGATTTTCCTTGGTGTCAGACATGTTTAACAGGCTAGTAATGTAACAAGCAAGCTTGGAAAACACTGTAATCAAAGTAAATAACACTTAGAATTAAAACGGTACTGTGCCTTTAAGAGAAAAAAAGCTGCACAAATTCTGCAAAACAGTGTAAAAAAGCAGTAAACTTAACGAAATTTTTACAGTAGCATCATAAAGCCTTAGTAACTTTGCACAGCTATGCAAATAAACAATTAACCCCTTAATAACAAAACCGGATTGAAAAAACGTCAAAACCGGTAAAAAGGACTTTCAGCACCTTGCCACAGCTCTGCTGTGGCTCTTACCTGCCCTTCAGGACGATTTGTGGGGGAAAAAAATTCTTTTACAGCCCTCAAACACAGCAGGAACCTCTGGAGAAGCAGTTAGATGTCTCTGAGGAAAAGAAACTGCGCAACTGAGGCACGAAAATAGGCCCCTCCCACCTCACTCGATGTTTTGATGCCTATCAGAAAAACACCAGAGTGTCTCTTAATTAACCATGTGGGTTAAAAAAAAAAAAAAAACAAGCCACAATGACACCTTTAGTTCCTTCAAAAAAACGTTATAATTGCATCATTTACTGAATAAACAAAAACGTTTTTTCCTAACAGTGTCACCAGTAACTAATGAGCCCTCCATGCAAGCTGAAATTCCTATCCAAGTGTCTGAATACAGCTTACCCTTCCCTCATGGGAATATTGCCAGCCTTTTCTAGAATTAACACAGTCTGTCTAGAAAAATATAGACTGAACATACCTCATATGCAGCTTAGCATGCAAACCGTTCCCCCAACTGAAGTTTTCCTGTACTCTTCAGCCCTTATGAGAGCAGCAGTGGATCTTAGTTACAAAGTGCTAAGATCATCATCCTCCTTGCAGAAATCTTCATCCCTTTTCTGCCAGAGAGTAAATAGTACACACCGGTACCATTTAAAATAACAAACTTTTGCTTGAGAAATAAAAAACTAATATTTTTGTCACCACACTCGCTCTGCCCTTCCTAGTACTTAGAGTAGGCAAAGAGAATGACTGGGGGGTGGAGCTAAGGGAGGAGCTATATAGACAGCTCTGCTGTGGGTGCTCTCTTTGCCACTTCCTGTAGGGAAGGAGAATATCCCACAAGTAAGGATGAATCCGTGGACTTGATACATCTTACAAGAGAAATTGGGTTAAGTGTCCCTTTAACTCGTCCGCCACCTCTGAGGCGGCGGATAGCAATCATCCTGATACAATACAATTGGGATGATTGACACCCCATGGCCGCGAATGTGCAGGGGGCAGTATTGTGAGCTGCTGGTGCAACGCTTCCCCCCTGCAGACTCGCGGCCAATCGGCCACCAGCAGGGGGTGTCAATCAACCCGATCGTACTTGATTGGGTTGAATTCTGTCGATCTCTGTCCGCCTGCTCAGAGCAGGCAGACAGCGTTATGGAGCAGCGGTCTTTAGACCGCTGCTTCATAACTGCTGTTTCTGACGAGTCTGAAGACTCGTCAGAAACACGGGCCCTCAAGGTCCATCCGGAGCTTGATAAATGGGCCTCACAGACTCATCTAGGCCATAACCATGTGCCATAATTTGCACAATACTTTTTATATACTACCCAATTTTAATACCAACTGAGTATTATTGTTCACTTTATTCAAAGATTAATCTGGGTTAACTGCATGAATATAGGGTGTAGGATAGTAACCTAGTAATCTATTGACAGCTAGTAATCTATTGACACTCAAACCAAAGCAAAACACCCTGCCATATAGTAATAGGTACCTCTTTACTTGCATACTCCACTTCTATTTTACTGTTATTCCACTTTTCAATGAGGCCTATTTATCATAGGTCTTGCGGACCTGAATCGACAGTGCGGCTCAGGTCCGCAAGACCTCGCTGAATGCGGAGAGCAATACGCTCTCCGTATTCAGCATTGCACCAGCAGCTCACAAGAGCTGCTGGTGCAACGCTGCCCCCTGCAGACTGAGCAGGGGGGTGTCAATCAACACGATCATATTCGATCAGGTTGAATTCCGGCGATTCCTGTCCGCCTGCTCAGAGCAGGCGGACAGGGTTATGGAACAGCAGTCTTTGTGACCGCTGCTTCATAACTGCTGTTTCTGACGAGTCACCTTTGAAAGATTGTGATTGCTCTCCTAGAGATCTAGTTAAGCTGTTTGCACCAGGGCTTGGAATAACCATACACACACAGCATCTTTACACAACTCCTTCTACCTACTCAAGACCTTGACGATTTTTTATTATATTCTTAATACTCTAATTTAAATCACTACTATACCCCACTGGAATGACAAGGTGAACCTAAGAATGAGCTATTGGGAGTGTGCTTAATCGTAAGATTTCCTACAGTGTACCCAGTATTTGCACTGTATTATTTGTTTAGTTTATTTAGATTTATTTAGTTTACTTAAATAATAATAAAAAAAACCAACATTGTGGTAAATAGACACATACATAGTCGCTGGTTTACCAGCTCATAGAAGATTCTTAAAATAATAATCACATCTGAGAAGTCTACATTCTGTAATATTTGTCTATGTATATGGCTTTATCCTAATGTCTCAACAATCCTGTTTGCTTTATCAATGCACCCTGCATGGTGTGTAAAGGACACAAAGGCCCATAGTTATCAAGGTCTGTCGGACCTGATCCGACAGTGCGGATCAGGTCCGACACACCTTGCTGAATATGGCGAGCAATACGCTCGCCGTATTCAGCATTGCACCAGCAGCTCACAAGAGCTGCTGGTGCAACGCCGCCCCCTGCAGACCCGCGGTTGGCCGGCGATTGGCCGCCAGCAGGGGGTGTCAATCAACACGATCATATTCGATCGGGTTGAATTCCGGCGATTCCTGTCCGCCTGCTCAGAGCAGACGGACAGGTTATGGAGCAGCGGTCCATGGAGCTTGATACATATGCCCCAATGTGTGTTTTGTACCCTTTGTTGGTTATAAATAAAAGTTTAAAAAAAATAAAAAGTATTTCTACTAGACGCGCACAGCGGAAACATTTGTTTCAGTTCGCTTCGGACCGATTCTGATTTTTTTTGAATTTCGTTTTGGATTGATTCAAATTCGAATGTATTCGTTTCAGATTCAATTCGTAAATTCGGAAGTTCAGTATGTGTTATGTTGATTCATATGGTTCCAAGTTACACAAATGGAATTATTTCACTGTTCTATCTCACTAAATCTCACTAAATTTATTTTTTATACTGAATTGTTATTAGTCCATGGCCATTCGAATGTAACGAATAAATTTGAACTAATTCGGATTTATTTGTTACAAATGCATTCGGATTTAGTTTAGTTTCGTTGCTAGGATAATTCGGAAATTCAAATCGATTCGAATCTCCGAATTTGGTGAATTTGACCCAATTTCGATTTGAAACGAAACGCACATGTCTAATTTCTACCCTACTGTAAAATATAATGTGGAAAAGATTGAAAATATTGGAATACTTTTAGGCCTCTTGTATTCCATTTTTTCTTGTCTAGAGAAATGGTATCCATTTCTGGATTCATAGCTGCAAACAGGTTTGAACTTTTCTGCTTAAAATTATGTGATGTCAGTTATACTGATGGTCCAGCAAACACAGATAATTTAAATTCTGACTGTTTGTAGCCGTTGAAGACAAAGTTTGTTGTCCTTTGATCTAGAGTATTTGCTGTCTACCTAAATGTGTCACCATACTACTAGAAATCCCCATTATCTAATTAATGGTCTCTCTAGCGATTTCTGAACGTTGGCTGCTATTGTCAGTGAGTTTGTCCAGTGATCACAATCTAAAATAGCTTCTGCTGTTAATACCCCTGAAGCCTGGAATTGTTAGCTTCTGAAAACAACAGGAAATCATTATCTGTATCATTCACTTCCTCATTTCATAATTAAAAAATTAAATTTGCACCATTCATGACAAACTCATTGGTTATTTCATGTGTGGAAAACTGCAAATACGGTGAGGCAACTGTATTTTGTATGAAACTTTTCTTTAATAAAAGTAAAACAGTCTTTTTCCAGAGTCAGGGTATACTTCCCCTTTAAATGAAAAACGCTATTCAGCAGCAACAGAAAATACAAAACAAAAAGGCCTACTCCGGTTAAGAGACTGACTAACAGTAGTTTCCCTAACTACTATTACTGGTCCAGCTACTCTGGCCCCAGTGAAAAACAAACAAACGTTCACAGCTTTTACAAAACAAAACAGTTTTATCACCAGATTTTTAACTTTACAGGTCTCCACATGCACCATCCCAGTGCAGCCTGATACTGAGACCCTTACCTGCTTTCTCAGAGCTATGATATAGCCCTGGGCCTAATTAACAAGGAACAGATGTACTAGCTAACAGAAAAAACATTAACCACTTAACCAGGATAGATTGCCCTTTGTAACCTCTGACTGATACACACATGGTCCTGTAGTGTACACTATCACATATCCCCCTCCCCAGCTTAACACAGCTTGACAGGGCATCATCATTTCCATGAAGAAGACCTGCCCTGTGTCTCACCGCAAAAGTAAAAGGTTGTATGGACAAGAACCACCTGGTGATTCTTGAGTTCTTGTCCCTGTTGGTGTGCATCCACTTTAATGGGGCATGATCAGTGGCAAGGGTAAATCGCCTGCCCAAGAGATAATAACGGAGCGTTTCCAAAGCCCACTTAATCACTAAGCACTCCTTCTCTATCGTAGCATAGCGCTGTTCCAGGGGGAAAAGGTTCCTGCTCAGATAGGGGACAGGATGTTCCTCATCCCCAACATATTGAGACAGTACGGCACCTAAACCAACCCCAGACACATCTGTCTGGAGGAAGAATTCCTTACTAAGGTCAGGAGCCACAAGGATAGGCTCTCTACAAAGTGCTGCACGTAGATCAGCAAAAGATTCTTCAGCCTTGCTGTCCCACCTTACAGTGTCTGGTCTCCTTACTTTAGTAAGGTCAGTGAGGGGAGCTGCCCTTGTGGCAAAATAAGGAATGAACCTCCGGTAGTAGCCTACAATACCCAGAAAGGCTCTGTCTTGCTTCTTCCTCAGTGGCCTTAGCCAGTGCTGTATAGCTTCTATCATGTCAAGTTGGGGCTTTACCATTCCTCTATCAACCACATATCCCAAGTATTTAGCTTCAGCCAAACCGATAGTACATTTAGAAGGGTTGGCTGTCAGCCCCACCTTTCTAAATGTGTCCAACACTGCCTGCACTTTTTTAGATGGGAATCCCAGTGTGTGCTTTGAATGATCACATCATCCAGATATGCAGCAGCATACATGGCATGAGGCCTAAGCAACTTGTCCATCAACCTTTGAAAGGTTGCTGGGGCTCCATTGAGTCCAAAAGGCATTATTTTATATTGAAATAGCCCATCGGGCATAGCAAATGCAGTCTTCTCTCTGGCCCGCTCTGTTAACGGTATCTGCCAGTAACCCCTTGTCAGGTCCAAAACAGAGAGAAATTTGGCCTTTGCTAGTCTCTCTAATAATTCATCGACCTAAGGCATGGGATATGCATCAAACTTAGAGATCTCCTTTAATTTCCTAAAGTCGTTACAGAACCTGATAGACTCATCAGGTTTAGGCACTAGTACGATTGTGCTTGACCAATTACTTTGATACTCTTCTATCACCCCTAGCTTGAGCATTTTCTTAACTTCCGCCCTTACAGCTTGTCTTTTTGCTTCAAGAATTCGGTATGGTTTAACCCTAAGGGTCACTCCTGGTTCTGTAATAATATCATGTGTAATCTCTTGGGTTCTACCAGGTATTGGGGAAAAAACCTCCCAATTCCTCTCAACTAAGCTTCTAGATTCTTCTGCTTGCTGAGGGGTCAGTTCTACAGAAACTGATACTGATTGCTCTGGGGTTTGAGAATCTGCCTGTGTGTCCCCCACTGCTACTGTACAGGCCTCTCTATCTTTCCATGGCTTAAGGAGGTTTACATGAAGCACTGCCTCCTTCTTACGGCGGTCTGGCTGACTAACTCTATAGTTCACTGGGTTTATCTGATCTAAAATTTCATATGGCCCTTGCCAACGTACCAGAAGCTTACTTTCGGCAGTTGGGACTAGAACCATTACCCGGTCGCCCCTGTTGAACTGTCTCACTTTAGCACTCTGGTCATAGTAGAGTTTTTGGGTACCCTGAGCCTGTTCCAGGTGCTGGCGAACAAGAGGAAGAATTTGAGCCAAACGCTCTCAGATTTATTCCACATGTTGCACCATATTAGTTCCTGGGACATCTTGTTCCTCCCAAGTTTCTTTCAGTATATCCAGAATACCAGGAAGGTGCCTTACAGTAAGTATTTAATGACAATAAATGTATAAGTATGCTTGGCATGCTGTTTTATGGTAAGATTGTATATTTGAATTCCCATTGTATATTTGGTATAACTGCATGTCTTTTTCCACTAATACATGAGATTTATAACGAAGTTGCCCACTGATAAGGACATTGCATCCAACACATCATTATTTTCTCTTGCTGAGCCGCATGTCAGACAGGTATTTATATAATTTAAGCAGTCTAGTTACCCAATCATGTTCCCCAAGTGTATTCTCTTTAATTCCTTAGTTTAATATTGTATTATTTCATTTAAGCACAGTGGTAATGCTACACTCAAAGCGCTATTGGTTAAAAGTAGGTTTTGCTTAATCTGGTTACTGTAGTTGTGGGATAATCAGGTTTTTCATGTTACATTGAGCATTTTGTTTTAGATGTTTCCCCAAAATGTATTTGATGTGTTTTATAGCATTAAAGGATAAAGAAAGGGGGCTTTAAACAATCAAATGCAATGTTAAGTTGTACTACCAATTTTTTTTGGTGTGTGAAATTCCAGGATTACATGCTATAAAAGTAATTCTTGTATATGGAATTAAACATAGCCTATAGGCTATAGCAAGCGGACATGTGGTCCCAGTGCAGGGGTGGGCGGCTAAGGGATAAGGGAACCTAGCTAATGCTTACCTGGGAAGGGTTTGATTATATCCAAGATACTTTTATAGCAGCTGGTATATGAATAAAGGAAGGAGAAACAAAAGGGAGAGTGGGGCAGAGCTCTCAATTCAGAATGATCCAAAATAATTGGGATAATATAGAACTCCAGATTATAGGCAAGACACTGTCTTGATCATAAACAAAGGAGGAGACAAAGAGAATGTTATCTGGTTACCACACCCTCCATTCATAAATCTATTGGTGGGACCAGCAGACTTAGATAGCTGGTCTTTGGGTGTGAATTGGTGCCACAGAGGTGGAGAGTCAGGATGCTGAGTGGTGGTGAACTGTAGGCGTGGTGGTGAACTGTGAGTATGGTGGTTAACTGTGAGTGTGGTAGTGAACTGTTGGTGTGGTGGTAAAAGTAGTATGGTTTGGTGGTTTATGGAAGAGTTTTGACAGTCTGTGGGTGTGACTGGGTGGTTTTGTTGGAAGGGTCAAGATGGTCTTTGAGGACATAAATAGTGCAGAGAAAGCAGCCGGTTATAGAACAGGGCTCCAAACCAGTGACACTCCTGTAAAATGGGGAATAGTTAGAAGCTCTATTATAAAGTCCATGGGGCCGATTTATCAACGTTCTGTTCGACATGATCCGCTCGGCATTCAGACATCACTGACATTAAGCATTGCACAAGCAGTTTTGGTGAACTGCTTGTGCAATGCCACCCCCTGCAGATTTGCAGCCAATCGGTCGCTAGCAGGGGGAGTCAATCAACCCGATCGTATTCGATCGGGTTGATTGCTGTCCGCCGCTCAGAGGTGGAGGACAAGTTAAGGAGCAGCTGTCTTAAGACCGCTGCTTCTTAACTGCTGTTTCTGGTTAGCCTGAAGGCTCGTGTGGATACAGGGGGATCAGGGGCAATTCGTCTCCCATGACTTGTTGCTTTGGGCTCAAGCCCCTTTAGTTTTTGGAAACTACCCATGATCTTGACATCAAACTTTCGTCTGCTCACACAGAAAAATAAATTTCCTATAGAAACAGCTCTTCAGACAATACTGACAGTAAAGAAATACAAGTGACTCACATAGACACGAAAACACTTGAATATTATATTTTATTCCCAGTAAGATATTTGATAAATTAAACCAATTTGACAAATGAACATTTACACAGTGGCTTCTTTTTACTAACACAGTTATTCTGCAGCTACGTTCAAGATATATAGCACTTTCAGTAAAATATGATATCTTTTCAACAAAAATAAACAATAGAAAAAAAGCAAATTTGATAATAGAAGTTAATTGGAAACCTTTGTAATTGTATTCTCTATGTGAATCATGAAAGAAAAATGTTGGGTTTCATGTCCCTTTATCACCTTTTTCTGGGGTTAAATAAATAGTTTTCAAGGAACACTAGTGCATAAATAAATACTAACTAAACATGAATTAGAATTAAGTAGAATACCAATTTTTCGCTACCTCCCCAGTGGAGATGGACCAGTGGTAGACTAGACACAGAGGGTCTCTCAGGTGAGACTGCACAGTATAAGTACAAACGACAAATCAAATAGTGAATAAATATGCAAATAACCGCAGTAAACAGACTATATAACAGACATAGTAGACAGTAAAAATAAAAAAGCTAACAGAGGATACTATAAACAGGGCTCAAAATTTCCACTAGCCTACTAGCCATTAGCAAGCGGAAATTTAACAGTGGTGAGTGAAAGTTAGTGAGTGAATGTCTACAAATATTATCTAATTGGATATTATATATCCATGAAAGGGCAAGGATATGATATTCATCTAAGGCTATAGGGACCACATGAGAGTGTAAACAGGGCAGAGAGAGAGATTGGAGAGGAAAAGTGAAAGTAGAAAATAAAATAGAAAGAGTGAAGATATATGAGAGAGGGTGTAAAAAGAAGATTTGTCCTGAGAGAGAAGTGAGGAGCTAAAAAGAGCGATTGAAGAGAGGAGGCAGCGGAGAAAGTTAGATGAGAGATGATAATTATAAAACAATTTTTCCAGGTTTGCTATGACCTCACATTAATGTCAACACTCTCTGCTTTCTCTCAGTTCAACAACTTTCTTTTTCTAAAAAAAAAAATGATGCAACTTCCTTTTTCTGTCCAGCTGTTGTCTTGCCCAGAACCCTAGTTGATATTGCGAACTGCTATGAACTTCTTTTTGTTAATGTATTACTGTTTGTAGCATTATTTATGTTATGGTATAAGCAATATTAAAAAATGACTGCACAATAAGGTGTTTCACATTGGCTAAACATATGCAAAGAGGGGTTGGGTTAGTGAGGTGTGGGCGGGGTAGTGGGTGGGATCAAAAGTGTCAAGTAACATTTTGGACTGGCTAGTAGCTTCGGGTTTGACATTTTGAGCTCTGCTATAAATGTATATAGTTTAAAAACATGGGATATCTGATACGTCTAAAATCAACAAGGATTCCAAATACTGTCACAATATTCCAAGTATCTGCAATTAAACATTTTAATTTTGTGAAATCTGACATGTTTCAGAGCACTCCATTCTAGAAGTAAAGTAATTGTGACTACTCATCCAAGACTTCATACACCACACAACTAGCTTCTTAGGTTTTATTTCCACACTATTTCAAGACTTTTTATAAACAACATCATTACTTTTGTACTTAAACAAAACACACTAATGCCATTTTACATGTTCTTCAAGGGACAGTAAATGGCTCATTTAAGTATGTTTTTGTATATGAAATAACTGTCTCTGCTAATTGAAACCATGTGGTCGATTTATGAAGCAGCGGATGCTGCTTCTGACCCACTCCACTTCAGGTCCGCCTGAAGCGGAATTAAGAAGCATTGGTCGTAAGACCGCTGCTCCTTGACTCGTCTGCCACCTCTGAGGTGGCGGACAGCAATTAGCCCGATCAGATACGATCGGGTTGATTGACACCTGCTGCTGAATGTGCAGGGGACGGCATCATCTAGTGAAATGCTTGTGCAAAGATAAATGCCAACAGTATATGCTATCGGCATTTATCGATGTGCAGCTAACATGATCCGCTACAGCCGATCATGTCTGCCTGCACATTAGTAAATCGGCCCCTATGACTAAATCAAATGGGCTGATTTTACAAGGCGAGCAGACATCATTACCATATTTCTCTATATCTCTCTATAGTTACACAAAATCCACCTTATCTTTTCTTTCACTATCAGAGCCATAATTTGAAAAAACAATAGAAACATGAATATTTTATTACCCCCCACCCAACACACACACACTGGGAGTACAATTGATCCTAAACTTTTTTGTTTACACAGCTTTTCTATAGCCAGTACTTGTGGGGCAAAATTAACTATTTACTATTTCAAATGACAAAACAAAGGTAATTGAGTTATTTGTAAACAATTTAATACACTCCAGCAGGATCATTGGGAACACATTAAATGGAAGAAAAAACATCACTTTGCACTGTCACTTTAACATACAATGGTATAAATTCATTAAGACTAGGCCTGAAAGTACAGTATTTAATATGGTGACAAGAACATATATATTTAGAGGTTGTAAAGTCAATAGTATTTCTTTTTTAAAAGAAAAAAATAGCATTATTATTGAATCCATTTGAGCTGACTTAGGGCCAGTTTACAAGTGGCGTGCTATTACAAGTTTAAAGTAAAATTTTGCGAGTGAAAGACGGTGAGTGCAAACTTCAGGACTTCAGATATTGCAACCTTGCTAACTTCTTGTCCCCATAGACTTCAATGGAGCTTGTTATGAAAAAAAACCTAACACTTATCTCTTGCGAGCTAACCAGACCGTATTTGACCAAGTGCGCTGAACCCGATGTGAGTTATGAATATTTTACATTCCAATGTTCTTCATATGGAAGAAATGTTCTTTTTATGTTGAAATATATATTTATATGATTATCTGATGATTTAAATATATATAGTTATAGATATATACAGATAAATATAGGAATATAGATTTAAAAATACAAAGAACATTTCCCCCTATGTGAAGAACACTGAAATGCAAAATATATACAGTAAATACACAGTAAAACACATTACTAAATTTAATATTTTTTTTATTTTTTATGTTTAAATGTATTTGAGTAGAAAGGGCTCCAAAGTGTGTGAGTGTTTGTATGTATATATATATATATAAGTATATTTGTGTGTGTGTACACGTGTATATATGTGTTTATATGTATATAACATAATTTATGCTTACCTGATAAATTCCTTTCTTCTGTTGTGTGATCAGTCCACGGGTCATCATTACTTCTGGGATATAACTCCTCCCCAACAGGAAATGCAAGAGGATTCACCCAGCAGAGCTGCATATAGCTCCTCCCCTCTACGTCAGTCCCAGTCATTCGACCAAGAATCAACGAGAAAGGAGTAACCAAGGGTGAAGTGGTGACTGGAGTATAATTTAAAAGATATTTACCTGCCTTAAAACAGGGCGGGCCGTGGACTGATCACACAACAGAAGAAAGGAATTTATCAGGTAAGCATAAATTATGTTTTCTTCTGTTATGTGTGATCAGTCCACGGGTCATCATTACTTCTGGGATACCAATACCAAAGCAAAAGTACACGGATGACGGGAGGGATAGGCAGGCTCATTATACAGAAGGAACCACTGCCTGAAGAACCTTTCTCCCAAAAATAGCCTCCGAAGAAGCAAAAGTGTCAAATTTGTAAAATTTGGAAAAAGTATGAAGCGAAGACCAAGTTGCAGCCTTGCAAATCTGTTCAACAGAGGCCTCATTCTTAAAGGCCCAAGTGGAAGCCACAGCTCTAGTGGAGTGAGCTGTAATTCTTTCAGGAGGCTGCTGTCCAGCAGTCTCATAGGCTAAACGTATTATGCTACGAAGCCAAAGGAGAGAGAGGTAGCAGAAGCTTTTTGACCTCTCCTCTGTCCAGAATAAACGACAAACAGGGAAGAAGTTTGGCGAAAATCTTTAGTTGCCTGCAAGTAGAACTTGAGGGCACGAACTACATCCAGATTGTGTAGAAGACGTTCCTTCTTTGAAGAAGGATTTGGACACAAGGATGGAACAACAATCTCTTGATTGATATTCCTGTTAGTGACTACCTTAGGTAAGAACCCAGGTTTAGTACGCAGAACTACCTTGTCTGAGTGAAAAATCAGATAAGGAGAATCACAATGTAAGGCTGATAACTCAGAGACTCTTCGAGCCGAGGAAATAGCCATTAAAAACAGAACTTTCCAAGATAACAATTTTATATCAATGGAATGAAGGGGTTCAAACGGAACACCCTGTAAAACGTTAAGAACTAAGTTTAAACTCCATGGCGGAGCAACAGCTTTAAACACAGGCTTGATCCTAGCTAAAGCCTGACAAAAGGCCTGGACGTCTGGATTTTCTGACAGACGCCTGTGTAACAAGATGGACAGAGCTGAAATCTGTCCCTTTAATGAACTAGCTGATAAACCCTTTTCTAAACCTTCTTGTAGAAAGGACAATATCCTAGCGATCCTAACCTTACTCCAGGAGTAACCTTTGGATTCGCACCAGTATAGGTATTTACGCCATATTTTATGGTAAATCCTTCTGGTAACAGGCTTCCTAGCCTGTATCAGGGTATCAATAACCGACTCAGAAAAACCACGTTTTGATAAAATCAAGCGTTCAATTTCCAAGCAGTCAGCTTCAGAGAAGTTAGATTTTGATGTTTGAATGGACCCTGTATCAGAAGGTCCTGTCTTAGAGGTAGAGACCAAGGCGGACAGGATGACATGTCCACTAGATCTGCATACCAAGTCCTGCGTGGCCATGCAGGCGCTATTAGAATCACTGATGCTCTCTCCTGTTTGATTTTGGCAATCAATCGAGGAAGCAGCGGGAAGGGTGGAAACACATAAGCCATCCCGAAGTTCCAAGGTGCTGTCAAAGCATCTATCAGAACCGCTCCCGGATCCCTGGATCTGGACCCGTAGTGAGGAAGTTTGGCGTTCTGGCGAGACGCCATGAGATCTATCTCTGGTTTGCCCCAACGTCGAAGTATTTGGGCAAAGACCTCCGGATGAAGTTCCCACTCCCCCGGATGAAAAGTCTGGCGACTCAAGAAATCCGCCTCCCAGTTCTCCACTCCCGGGATGTGGATTGCTGACAGGTGGCAAGAGTGAGACTCTGCCCAGCGAATTATCTTTGATACTTCCATCATTGCTAGGGAGCTTCTTGTCCCTCCCTGATGGTTGATGTAAGCTACAGTCGTGATGTTGTCCGACTGAAACCTGATGAACCCCCGAGTTGTTAATTGGGGCCAAGCCAGAAGGGCATTGAGAACTGCTCTCAATTCCAGGATGTTTATTGGAAGGAGACTCTCCTCCTGATTCCATAGTCCCTGAGCCTTCAGAGAATTCCAGACAGCGCCCCAACCTAGTAGGCTGGCGTCTGTTGTTACAATTGTCCAGTCTGGCCTGCTGAATGGCAGCCCCCTGGACAGGTGTGGCCGATAAAGCCACCATAGAAGAGAATTTCTGGTCTCTTGATTCAGATTCAGAGTAGGGGACAAATCTGAGTAATCCCCATTCCACTGACTTAGCATGCACAATTGCAGCGGTCTGAGGTGTAGGCGTGCAAAAGGTACTATGTCCATTGCCGCTACCATTAAGCCGATCACCTCCATGCATTGAGCTACTGACGGGTGTTGAATGGAATGAAGGACACGGCATGCATTTTGAAGCTTTGTTAACCTGTCTTCTGTCAGGTAAATCTTCATTTCTACAGAATCTATAAGAGTCCCCAAGAATGGAACTCTTGTGAGAGGAAAAAGAGAACTCTTCTTTTCGTTCACTTTCCATCCATGCGACCTTAGAAATGCCAGAACTAACTCTGTATGAGACTTGGCAGTTTGAAAGCTTGAAGCTTGTATTAGAATGTCGTCTAGGTACGGAGCTACCGAAATCCCTCGCGGTCTTAGTACCGCCAGAAGGGCACCCAGAACCTTTGTGAAGATTCTTGGAGCCGTAGCCAGTCCGAATGGAAGAGCTACAAACTGGTAGTGCCTGTCTAAGAAGGCAAACCTTAGATACCGGTGATGATCTTTGTGAATCGGTATGTGAAGGTAAGCATCTTTTAAATCCACTGTGGTCATGTACTGACCCTTTTGGATCATGGGTAAGATTGTCCGAATAGTTTCCATTTTGAACGATGGAACTCTTAGGAATTTGTTTAGAATCTTTAAATCTAAGATTGGCCTGAAAGTTCCCTCTTTTTTGGGAACCACAAACAGGTTTGAGTAGAACCCTTGTCCTTGTTCCGACCGCGGAACCGGATGGATCACTCCCATTAATAACAGATCTTGTACACAGCGTAGAAACGCTTCTTTCTTTATCTGGTTTGTTGACAACCTTGACAGATGAAATCTCCCTCTTGGGGGAGATAATTTGAAGTCTAGAAGGTATCCCTGAGATATGATCTCTAGCGCCCAGGGATCCTGAACATCTCTTGCCCAGGCCTGGGCGAAGAGAGAAAGTCTGCCCCCCACTAGATCCGGTCCCGGATCGGGGGCTCTCGGTTCATGCTGTCTTTGGGGCAGCAGCAGGTTTCCTGGCCTGCTTGCTCTTGTTCCAGGACTGGTTAGGCTTCCAGCCTTGCCTGTAACGAGCAACAGCTCCCTCCTGTTTTGGTGCAGTGGAGGTTGATGCTGCTCCTGTTTTGAAATTCCGAAAGGGACGAAAATTAGACTGTCTAGCCTTAGCTTTGGCTTTGTCTTGAGGTAGGGCGTGGCCCTTACCTCCTGTAATGTCAGCGATAATTTCTTTCAAACCGGGCCCAAATAAAGACTGCCCCTTGAAAGGTATATTAAGTAATTTGGACTTAGAAGTAACATCAGCTGACCAGGATTTTAGCCACAGCGCCCTACGTGCCTGTATGGCGAATCCTGAGTTCTTAGCCGTAAGTTTGGTTAAATGTACTACGGCCTCCGAAATGAATGAATTAGCTAGTTTAAGGACTCTAAGCCTGTCCGTAATGTCGTCTAGCGTAGATGAACTAAGGTTCTCTTCCAGAGACTCAATCCAAAATGCTGCCGCAGCCGTAATCGGCGCGATACATGCAAGGGGTTGCAATATAAAACCTTGTTGAACAAACATTTTCTTAAGGTAACCCTCTAATTTTTTATCCATTGGATCTGAAAAAGCACAGCTATCCTCCACCGGGATAGTGGTACGCTTAGCTAAAGTAGAAACTGCTCCCTCCACCTTAGGGACCGTTTGCCATAAGTCCCGAGTGGTGGTGTCTATTGGAAACATCTTTCTAAATATTGGAGGGGGTGAGAACGGCACACCGGGTCTATCCCACTCCTTAGTAACAATTTCAGTTAGTCTCTTAGGTATAGGAAAAACGTCAGTACTCGCCGGTACCGCAAAGTATTTATCCAACCTACACAGTTTCTCTGGTATTGCAACGGTGTTACAATCATTGAGAGCTGCTAAGACCTCCCCTAGTAATACACGGAGGTTCTCCAATTTAAATTTAAAATTTGAAATATCTGAATCCAATCTGTTTGGATCAGAACCGTCACCTACAGAATGAAGCTCTCCGTCCTCATGCTCTGCAAGCTGTGACGCAGTATCAGACATGGCCCTAGTATTGTCAGCGCACTCTGTTCTCACCCCAGAGTGATCACGCTTGCCTCTTAGTTCTGGTAATTTAGACAAAACTTCAGTCATAACAGTAGCCATATCTTGTAATGTTATCTGTAATGGCCGCCCAGATGTATTAGGCGCCATAATATCACGCACCTCCCGGGCGGGAGATGCAGGTACTGCCTCGTGAGGCGAGTTAGTCGGCATAACTCTCCCCTCGCTGTTTGGTGAAATTTGTTCAAATTGTACAGATTGACTTTTATTTAAAGTAGCATCAATACAGTTAGTACATAAATTTCTATTGGGCTCCACCTTGGCATTGGAACAAATGACACAGATATCTTCCTCTGAGTCAGACATGTTTAACACACTAGCAATAAACTTGCAACTTGGTTATAATCTTTTTTAGCAAAAACGTACTGTGCCTCAAAGAGGTACTAAACGATTAAATGACAGTTGAAAACAATGAACTGAAAAACAGTTATAGCATCAAACTTTAAAACAACACAACTTTTAGCAAAGGTTTGTTCCCATTAGTAAAATAACAATAATTAAATTTGACATAAAAATTACAGAGCAACGTTTTTATTCACAGTCAATATAAAATTCTCACAGCTCTGCTGAGAGAATCTACCTCCCTCCAAAGAAGTTTGAAGACCCCTGAGATCTGTCAGAGATGAACCGGATCATGCAGGAAATATAAGAGTAACTGACTGGAATTTTTTGATGCGTAGCAAAGAGCGCCAAAAACGGCCCCTCCCCCTCACACACAGCAGTGAAGAGAAACGAAACTGTCACAATTAAAACCAAACAACTGCCAAGTGGAAAATAATGCCCAAATATTTATTCACTCAGTACCTCAGAAATGTAAACGATTCTACATTCCAGCAAAAACGTTTAACATGATAAATACTTATTAAAAGGATTAGTGACTTTTAACAGAGTAGTTCCGGTGAAATACCATCCCCAGAATACTGAAGTGTATACATACATGTCATTATAACGGTATGGCAGGATTTTCTCATCAATTCCATTCAGAAAATAAAAACTGCTACATACCTCAATGCAGATTCATCTGCCCGCTGTCCCCTGATCTGAAGCTTTTACCTCCCTCAGATGGCCGAGAACAGCAATATGATCTTAACTACTCCGGTTAAAATCATAGTAAAAAACTCTGGTAGATTCTTCCTCAAACTCTGCCAGAGAAGTAATAACACGCTCCGGTGCTATTGTAAAATAACAAACTTTTGATTGAAGTCATAAAAACTAAGTATAATCACCATAGTCCTCTCACACATCCTATCTAGTCGTTGGGTGCAAGAGAATGACTGGGACTGACGTAGAGGGGAGGAGCTATATGCAGCTCTGCTGGGTGAATCCTCTTGCATTTCCTGTTGGGGAGGAGTTATATCCCAGAAGTAATGATGACCCGTGGACTGATCACACATAACAGAAGAAATATATATATATATATATATATATATATATATATATATATATATATGTATGCATATATATATGTATACCATTTATATATAATATATATATATATATATATATATATATATATACCCACACACATATTTAGACACATATCTATCTATCTATCATCTATCTATCTATCTATCTATCTATCTATCTATCTATCTATCTATCTATCTATCTATCTATCTACAGTATTTATCTATCTATATATAATATTGGCATTTTCATTCCAATACCTTGTGATATAACATATAACTTTTAACCCTTATAAAATATTTTATTTAATATGTATATGAATATTTTTAATTAAATAGTGTATATATGAGTTTAACACTTTATTTTAATGTATATTATGTTGTGTTTAGTGCAATTTTTATTTTAACCCTAACCCTTTTACGCTGCTCATTCCTCTCTCGCCAGAAGGCTCGCCGGAATCCGGAGTTAAGAAGCAACGGTCGCAAGACCGCTGCTTCTTAACTCGTCCGCCACCTCTGAGGTGGCGGACTGCAATCATCCCGATCGGACACGATCGGGATGTTTGACACCCCCTGCTAGTGGCCGATTGGCCGCAAATGTGCAGGAGCGGCATTGCACAAGCATTTCACTATAAATGCAGACAGCGCATTTATAGATGTCGGGCAGGCATAATTCGCTACAGCAAATCATGTCCGCCCGCCAGTTAATAAAATTGGCCCCATGTCTTTAGTAGTGTTAACCCAACAAGCACAAATTAAGATTGTGCTTGGCGGTATGCGTTTAATTGTAGTATGCGCGCAAATTAGCGAGGTACTGATATTGCAATATCATTCCTGTGCTAACTTTAGCTCCACTTGTAATCTAGCCCTTAGTTTTTTGTGAATGGAAGAGAAACAGTAAGTCAGTTTTAAGATCTCAAAATATGTCCTGTCTCATCTCCAAGAAGGCTATGGCTATATTGAGAATATCTAAGTGCTCATTTTGCAAGAAAATATGTAAGTTGTTTGCTGTTAACACAATACATTTCTTTTTCGTTTTACTTTCATTTAACATATTTGTTTTTATTAAAGGAGCACTGTTTAACTTTAATTAATATCTTTCATTCTTTAAAAAAAATAATCTGAAAAAGCATTGAAGGCTGTTTTAACATTGGAAAACAAGGCATCTCAATCTATTTTTCAATAGGGTAGGTGGAATTAAAAACTGTAAGTGACCAGTTTGTCATTCTAATATAGGAGAAAAGTAGAAATAAGAAAACTGAATTTTCTAAAAAGTAAATTGCTTAAAAAAATATAAAATGAATCTAAAGATGAAAAGAAAACAATAAAAACTATAGTTTAACGATGCTTTAATTATAATTGGCCAGCAGTGATAGAAGCTATATTAACTTCACAAAAGACAATAATTATATGTAACTGTTTTACAAATTAGGTATTTGGAAACAGAAACAAATTAAATAGTTCTAACGTGTAGACATGAGTTTTTTTCAGAAGACAGAGGGTAAATATAAATAATCTGATGTATGTATTTCTGGGCTGACAGTACAGTTGGGTAAGGCACACAAGTCCTACCCTGTACACATCCCAATATGGGATAATGTCTCATGAGTTCCTGCAGAAGCAGTACAAGCCGGATGCCACTATTGCGGCAGCAATGGACAGCACGATAAAGAATATTGCAGCCACCCACGGGCTGTAGTCGTAGGCTTCCAACTTCACAGGTTTCTCCGAAGGGATCATGTTGGTCAAATTGAGCATATACCCAAGTGTCCATCCAATATCTGCATTGCCAGCCTGAAAAAAACACACAAAATAGAATGAGCATAAGATAACTGATGTTTAGCTGTGAGCTTTTGCATTACATATACTGTCTTCTCCAAGGTAACAGCAACCATACCATGGTGTCTGCAGAGATCAAGCTGTGTGGGCATAGAAGGTTGTGTAATGCTATTAATGGGATATAAGCCAGCTCCATAGCAGCAGTTGAACACATCTGTGTAGCCACCAATCAGCTGCTAGATAACTTTCAGGTCTTGAGGTGTAGTAGAGATCTAGCTACACTTACTATGAGTTGGGTCACTCGTGGTTTCCAGGACCGGTGAGTGGGCTATCTTGAAGAGGTCTAAGGCTGTGAGGGCTTGGGGTAAGAAGCCTTCAGCATAGAGCGGGTGGCAGTGCTGTGTATACTGTTTATTTCTGCATTATCTTCGAGAGGTCTAAGGTTGTGAGGACTTGTGGTAAGAAGCTTTCAGCATAGAGCGGGTGGCAGTGCTGTGTATACTGATTATTTCTGCATTATCTTGGAGAGGTCTAAGGCTGTGAGGACTTGTGGTAAGAAGGCTTCAGCATAGAGCGGGTGGCAGTGCTGTGTATACTGTTCATTTCTGCATTATCTTGGAGAGGTCTAAGGCTGTGAGGACTTGGAGTAAGAAGGCTTCAGCATAGAGCGGGTGGCAGTGTTGTGTATACTGTTCATTTCTGCATTATCGTGGCACTGTTTTTGCCCTAGGATAGCACTATTTATACCTCCTCTATTGGAAGTGACCTCTGCTGTACCTTTGGTGCCAAAACTGAATGAGAAGTGTTAAAAGGTAATCTCTGCCTCCCATTCAGTGCTTGGTTATTTTTTCATGAAGACCCTACCAATATTGTTCCTGGCCTGTCCTCCCGTCATGCTTATCTGTTTTGTCACTTATGGACTGATTATCTGGCTAAAGACTTTTGGAACTGTGACCTGACTGAGTTTGTTATCTCCTCCTTTATGTATGGACTTTGATGGAATACCTTATGCAGCCGCTTGACTTTCCTTTTGACTACTCTCCTGTCTTTCTCAAGTGTATTTGTGTATCCAGTTACCCATCATCTAGAGAGATCTGCTGCTTCGCTCAACCTTGTCCTTGCTACACATCTCCTGTTTCCATGTTTTGCCTTTTACTCAGGCAATTACCATATTACCGTATACTCCCAGTAGTGCATTGCTGCTCCTAAGACTAAATATGCTTCACAAAAAGGATACCAAGAGAATAAAGCAATTTTGATTATAAAAGTAAATGTAATCCTTTAACTGCTGAGCCATTTGCACCCCTGTGCTGAGCTATTTTGTAGTTTTTAGATGCTGTTTATATTTAGGTCCTACTGCGGGACATTTTCAGTAAGAAACCCACATATGTTGTATATCTTTTTTTACAAATAGATGCACATTTATTCATGTCAGGTGATCATTATAATCACAGTGGTCATCTGGCTATTAAAACTTATATAAGGGCTTTATTTTTAAGATGGGCTTATGGGCTTTAAAACAAGGGGTCTTGGGGGTCTCTAGGCCTTTTTGATGGCCTGTTAAAGGGGTATTTATATGTTGTGTTTATACACGTGTGCACAACATTTGAAAGATCATGAAATTACCTTCAGACGGTGGGTCTTGGAGGTTTCTAGGGCCTAAAGGAGCTGAGAATGAGGGGTTTGAACACCAACCCCTCCATCCTTCTCCGTTAAGACCTCTTCTCTTTACTGACTCTTCCTGGGTTTCCGGGGGACGGTGACGTCACCATGCACATGTGAAGACATGTGGTCGTCATCCACAGTAAATACAAAGTTCGGATGACGACCACGTGTCGTCATGCACACTTAATGGGTTAAAAAGTATTTTAAATGACCATTAAATACAGTTAAACTTCATAAATAATAAGTACATAATAAAAAGACAATGCTATAGCACTTACTCTGAATTTTAACTGAGCAGTAGCGTTTTTGTGACTTCCTGTATTCCTGGCTTCCTGTATCATGTGACAGCTATCAGCCAATCACAGACTTATACAGTATGTGTATACGCTGTGAACTACTGCATATGCTCAGTAGGAGATGTTGTTTTCAGTGTGTGTATCAAAAGACTGTGCACAATATGATAATGGAAGTAAATAGGAATGTCTACTATTTGAGTCATGAAAGTTTAATTTTTACTTTAGTGTCCCTTTAAAATGATAAGTTCTATCTGAACAATGAACGTTTAATTATAACCTTTATTTCCCATTTAATATTAATTAAAAACACAATAGCTAGGGACAGCAAATAATTCAGGATAAGACTTAGATTAGGGGGCCGATTTATCAATGTGCGGGCGGAGATGATCCGTTGTCGGCATTTATCATTGCACAAGGATTTCTAGTGAAATGCTTGTGCAATGCCGTCCCCTGCACATTCGCGGCCAAACGGCCGCTAGCAGGGGGTGTTAATCATCCCGATCGTATCTGATCGTGATGATTGCTGTCCGCCGCCTCAGAGATAGCGGATGAGTTAAGGAGCAGCGGTCTTCTACATTCGCAGCTACATAAAACGGCCCCAAGGAGTTCTTGGCTGCCACACATTTCATAATGTTTTTAAAAATACTAAGGTTACACAAGTCCACTAGTTGCTCTCTACTGGTTACCTATAGGATCCAGAGATATTGTGAGCTTGGTCAGATAAGAGGTTTCCTGTAAAGAGAGGTGTCATGTGCTAGAGGGACATGAAAAATGTTCAAGATTGTAAAATAAAATGTTTAAAGATATTTTAAATAGTTAATAAATGAGAGATATAATGATGTATTCAAAGCAAAGATTAGCCTAAGAATAGTGTGCTGATGTAGTTATTAAAATAATATTAGTTGTTACAATTTTGAAGAAATAAATGTAAAGTTTTAGTTTCTATAAAGTAGTTTAGTTTTTATAAAGTAAAGGGTGCTGCCATGTTGAAACCTAGGTTTCCCTTAGTTAATTTCTTCTGCTGAGAACACTGCAAACAACGGCTGTGAGTAATATAACAGCTCAACACAGTGTAAAGTCCACACAACCATCGTTTGCAAAGTTTATCTGTCTAAAAGCCCAAGGATGATACAATGATCACCAGGTCTGTTTAGAAATGTTCATTTCAGTCCCACCAGTCTTGCAAAGCTCCTGCCTGGTGAAATCTTATAAAAAAGTGGACTGACCCACTCTGCACAGATGACTTGCAATGTGGCTTCCATTGTAAAGTATAGGCCTCGCTACCTTTCAACATTCTGAGCACATCGCCAGTTAATGCAGATCTCAGCAGTATAAAGGATGCATATTTTAAAAGCAAGTTTACACAACATATAGGGGTCGATTTATCAAAGGCTTTTGCCAGCCTTTGAGCACCTATGGCTGCAGGTTCTCACACGAGAACCTGCACGCCGTATTTAACAATCAGTGGTCATCAGACCGCTGCTTTGCTAACCTCTTCACCATCTCTTGTTTGGTGAAATTCAATCTCCCTGGTCTTTTCCGACCGGGGAGATTGACAGCTCCTGCCCGCGCGTGATTGGCTGTGCACGGGCAGGGGGTGGGAATGCACGCGAGCGCAAAATAGCGCTTTTGTGCAATGATGAATACCTCCAGGAGAATTCAGACCGCTAGAGCCGAGCTGCGGCGGAAAGGGGCACGTATATGCATCCCTGTCCGCCTCAGCTTGATAAATCACTGCCCTAATGTTGTTCCTTAAATCTAAAAATGGTTTCTGTTTTGAAATAGTTCAAATTATCTAATGCCATTCAGGTTACTTCCATGGAGTGTCCATGCAATATTTATACATTCGCTATGTGTGCAATCACCATTTTTAATAAATAACAAAGAAAAACCTTAATAATCAACTTATATGAGCTGGGGGTTGTGGGTATATTGTACACATGTATATAGTGTGTTATATATGTATTATATAATATATTATGTATTTTAAGTAAGTTACTTATTTAAATAAACCGTTTTCATTTTTGCAGTGTTTTTCTTCTATTTAAGAAGAACATTTTGTGAACAGGATATTGATATCCCATTGAGCTGAGAGTTTTTTGCTTTACAATACATTTTTTTATAAAGAAGCAGCTTTTTACATTTTTTATTATATAACCTGATACAATTGCGCAAGTTTAAAGTAAGTTCACACTGTGTTGTATGGGTTACTTCTAATATTACACTTGCACTGTACGAAACGCGTTATTAATAATAAAGTAATTATATATAAAGAATGACGGTTGTTATCAGAAATTGAGGCTACATATCAGAATGTGTTTTGGATAACTATCTTAAAACATTTTTTTTTTTTATAACGGATTTGAAAAAGGAACAATGTTTTTTTTTTTTAAAGGTATGCAATATTTAAAGGGAAGGAAACATTTACACTGAAACTAATACAGTGGCATATTTCAAACAAATAGTTATTGGCTGATAGGTACTCCCTATTTTCCCATTGGCTGATAGCCACTTCCTGTTCATACTGTTTGATGGGTACTTGTTGCTAATGTTCACTGAGCTAATTAGCATTAGAGCTGTAAGTAATGTAAGATCGGGTCAGTTTGCCACCCACAGCTTTGAAACTCATTGGAACATTTAGTGCACCATTTCAAATACTATACTATCCTAATGGCGATGTTTCCATTATTTTAATGACAGTTATAACAACTACATATATTTGCACCTGTTTGCTGAACTGAATGGTTTTCCAATTCTGCTCGTTAAACTTGTATCCATCCAACAGCAAGGTCAGTATGTACATTGCAGAACTACAGTACTCCGATAAACGTTTACGGTTCTCTTGAGGGTGATTTGCAAGAAGCTGGAAAAGTAAAAATGCACACAAAGTTATCCTCACAGTTGATTTAAAATGAGAGTACAGTTACAAAACAATATTTACAACTCATTTGTTCTGTGGTCAAATATAGTAAAGGTGTTATTAAATGCTCATAGTTCCTGCTACTGCTCATTGGCTGATTGGTACTTCCTGCTAGTGCCTATTGGCTGCTAAATCTTATTAGCTATTAAAAATTATTTCATGATTATGATAAAAAAAAAGTTTTAAACAGCTTTCCGGTTTACTTCTAATATCAAATTTGCTTCATTCGCTTCGTATCCTTTGATGAGGAAGCAGCACTGGGAGCTAGCTGACGCCATTGGGTGAGCCAATTACAAGAGGCATATATGTGCAACCACCAATTATCAGCTAGCTCCCAGTAGTGGAATGCTGTTCCTAGTTTTGTTTTTCAACAAAAGATACCAAAGAATGAAGTAAATGAGATAATAGAAGAATTGGAAAGTTGCTTAAAATTACCCTGTCTATTTAAAATTTAGTTTATTAAATTTGTATTTACATTTATTTTTTATGTGTTTTTTTGCAAAAGGGCAGGATCATACAATATACATATATTGACATGAATACATAATCATTCCGTTATATCTCAGATAAGATTGAACATGCACCAAATAAACCTCACATTTTCAATTTTGTTTTGCTTTGAAATAATTTACACACATATAAAGCTTATTTTATAATATAGCAGGAGTAAGGGATGCTTCATATGTACCCTATAGTAATGTAGAAGATGAGTAACAAACTGTGGATCATGATGTATAAGAACTATAAGTGTAATTAGGAACATGTATAAGCCACTGAACCTGGGTATCTAGGTGAAAAGACATTATTTTTAAGTGCGGTATGTTTCAAGAGAAACCGCAAAGTAAGACTCTAGTCACGATCAAGAAGTGCCAGAGCTTTATTTAAGGGGTGGGGGGCGAAGAACAATCGTACAACAGGTCAAGAGTTCTCCTATAATTTCTGTTAACTTAAGGGTTATTGAGCAGATTACTGTAGTGCAGCTGAATGTATACAGGGCTCATCAATCATGGGAAGCATAAGCCCTCTACTACTGTAAATATACAGTACATAGCTGGCAGCATACACTAATGTTGTTAATTGTGGAGTAAGGATATTTAATAAAATGTTGCTAAACATCTAGGAATATACAACATATATTAGTAACTAGGGAGTGAGAGATGTATTTAAATGTAAATAACCCCAGCATAAAACTATACCTGCTTCTGTAGCTGTAGAATGTGATATGGTTTACATTGGCTCAGAATAAAACATAAATGCACCTGTACTATCATAAATGAATTCCATAATCCAGGTATGGGCAGTATACCCAGCGACAGATAGACGTTATAATTAAACAAATTTCTATGACTAAGCGTGAGGATAACCTAGTAAGCTCCGTAGGGTTAGCACGCGATTAGAAGTATAAATTGATAAGGTACACATGATACTCAACTGGTTAGAGAGCTTAAACATCTTCTGTCTACAAGTTGACATATAGTATTTAGGGATGGGTATTAAGGTGATATTATCATCTATGGGCTCATACGTGTACACTGCAAGAAAGTGTTACTTCACACTTAGGGGCCGATTTATTAAGGGCCGAATGGCCCCTGATGCCCCTGTTTCCACGTGAGCCTTCAGGCTTGCCGGAAACAGCAGTTATGAAGCAGCGGTCTTAAGACCGCTGCTCATTAACTGGTCCGCCTGCTCTGAGACTGCGGACATCAATCTCATACGATCAGGCTGATTGACACCCCCTGCTAGCGGCCGATTGACTGAAAATCTGCAGGGGGTGGCACTGCACAAGCAGATCACAAGAACTGCTTGTGCAATGATAAACGTTGACAGCGTATGCTGTCGGCATTCATCGATGTCTGACGGACATGATCCGCTGAGCGGATCATGTCAGCCAGATCGATGATAAATCATCCCCATGGTGTTAGAAATACCCTTTTCTTGGCATATTAGTACCTTATACCTGGGAACGGCAATAATATAGCTATGCAATAAGAATCCTTAAGTTAGTCAGGAGCTTTTAAAAATTTCTTGGTGCTGCCCATATTTTACTAATTCTTCTTTGAACAAAAATTAAATCATGCTGCCTCGGCCGCAGACAGTACGTTTGAGTATTATGTAGCAATAGGGAAGCTAGGATCAACAATAAGAGCCATGTCTTAAATATTTAAAGCAAAATGGGTTGTTCTTATAAATGGCGTCTAAACAAAAAATTGAATGCATAATAGGCATATTAATCTCAATGTATTAGTAAATAAGTGTCTTAGAATCAGAGCATATATATCACTAAGTAAACAGTGCCTACCAGGTTTAGAACTTCACAAACATATCTCAGCATTAATACCAGGGAACAAGGAACAACATTTCCTGAGCTGAAATAAAACTACATAAAGGATAATCATAAGTGGATGTTATGTTGAAACCAAATCATCAAAAAATAATGTAGTATGGTGTCCATAGAAACCTAAGGGTTCTATGCTAGATTAAAGTTCCATAGTATGACTATCATAATATCTAGCATAGACCAGTTTGTAAAAAGGTAGAATCATATATCTCAACAAGGTGGTATCTGAGATTGAAATTTTAGAAGGGGATGTGGTATATTAGTTAGTTAAGAAGAGTCCGGTGCAGTTCCCCATTTATTGACAGTACTAGCCTATCATGGACAGTATGTATCCCAACGATAATCTCTCACCCTAGAGTAACTGAGTTCCAGTAAAGATCAGGCTTGTATGTACTATGCAGAGGTCTGTATTTGTGAATGGCATATTCCTGATTCGTATAGGGTAGTATTTTCTCTTCGAAATTAGCGACTCCTGCTGCATTGTGAGATGTCACAAAAATAACTCATGAGGGAGTCTCTAACCAGCCTGTTCTGTGTGAAAAAATATGTCGGATGCCACCAAGTTCACCAGGTGCTGTAGTGACTTGCAATGGAGGCTTTTTGAGTTTAACAATTTTTCTGCTTTCTGAACTACCACCAGACCCTCCAGTAGGGGACAACCTGCAATTCTCCTCCTGCTTGTCTCTCCCATGCTACAGCCACTGCCCTGCCCCTCGCCTCCCAGCCCTCCCACCTCCCGGCACCTATTTAATGGAGGTCACTGCTGCCTTAGTTTGAGACAGCATCTTCTTCCTGCCTGCTCTCCTCCTGCTGGTCTCTCCCATGCCACAGCCACTGCCCTGCCCCGCACCTCCCAACACAGCCCAGGTAACTCCCGGCACCTATTTAATGGAGGTCGCTGCGAAGGCGCGCCAAAGGCAAACCCGTCAGCGCCATGAACCCTGGCTCCTACAACCTCTGCCACTATGACGCCAGCACCTTCCTCCATCTCAACACCGGTAGATCATCCGCGTGCCACCACGCAACCCCGACGAACACCATATGACCCTTCACCTGCCACAACTGCTCCTTCTCCTCCCTCTGAACCACTAACCTGCCAGTCACCTCACACAAAAACAACTGCAACCACCTCAACTGCATCCGCCTCAACACCCACTCTGTCTACAAGCACGCCGTCGAAATCTGGAACCTGCTCAACTCCACCTCCCCAGACGTTGCCTTCCTCAACGAAACCTGGCTGAACCCCACATCAATGCCTGACATCACCATCGCCACCCCCGACGGATACAAGATCTCCCACAAGGACCGCAGCAACCGACCGGGAGGAGGCATCGCCATCGACCCCAAACACTCCCTCCACGTCACAACCAGCTCCGACTACCACTCACCAGGCTTGGAACACCTACACTTCAAGATCCAGGTCAGTCCCAACACCACCCTCCGAGGCACCCTCATCTACAGACCTCCCGAACCTCGTCCTGCCTTCTGCAACTCCACCACCGACCTCATCGCACCCCACGCCCTCGCCTCAACAGACTACATCCTCCTCGGTGACCTCAACTTCCACCTAGACAACCCCAATGACCACAACACCACCAACCTCTTAGAAAACCTTGGAACCATCGGACTGAAGAAACTCGTCAACTCCCCAACCCACTTAGCCGGACACACCCTCGACCCTATCTTCTCTGCAGGCAACCACATTTCAGTCAACCACATCACCGAACTCCATTGGACTGACCACCATTGCATACACTTTTCCTTCAACAAACCCACCACACACCTCCAGCAGCACCACCCGCCCCGCAGAAACTGGAACAACATCACCGAAGATCAACTGCACTCCACCCTGAACAAGTCCCTCCCCCAGCTACCTCCACAGATGCCAACTCCTCTGCCCGCAACCTCCACCACTGGCTCACAAACTGCGCCAACACCCTCGCCCCTCTCAAGAAACCGTCCAACCGCCAACCCACCAACAAGGCTAGTTGGTTCACCCCGGCCCTCCAGGACTCCAAACGCCACTGCAGGCGATTGGAAAGGACCTGGAGATCCAGCAAGACCCCTGCGAATAAAACAGCCTACAAAGAAGTCATCACTACCCACCACCACCTCATTAAAACCACCAAGAAGACAGGCATCCAAGATAGAATAAATGCCAACATCCACAACAGCAAGGAGCTATTCACAGTCATCAAGGAATTCTCCAATCCAGTGGCGTACTTCCACCGCAAGATCGTTGACATCTATGACAGCTTCGCGCCCCAGAACTTACCCACCTCCGCCTACCCACCAACTCCCACTGATATCTCACCCAAATACACCACCGCCTACCCCCCACTGACCATCTGGAGCCCCCTTTCCACAGAGTACACCATCAGAATCATGAGATCGATCCACTCTGGTGCACCCTCAGACCCATGCCTGCATCACATATTCAACAAAGCGGGTTACACCATCGCCCCCGAGCTCTGCAGCACCATCAACTGCTCCATCGAAACCGGCACATTCCCGGATGATTGGAAGCACGCAAAATTAAAACACCTACTGAAAAACTACATTGAGGCCAACCACACCCTGGACCCCTCCCAATCCGGTTTCTGGAGCAACCACAGCACCGAGACTGCCCTCCTCGCCACGACAGATGACATCCTCGCCCTACTCGACCGAGGAGAGACCGCCGCAATCATTCTCTTAGACCTCTCAGCAGCATTCGACACTGTCTCCTACCTCACCCTCCACACCCGCCTACACGATGCCGGAATACGAGACAAAGCCCTGGAATGGATCACCTCCTTCCTCACCAGCAGAACCCAGAAAGTTAGACTCTCACCCTTCACCTCCAAGCCCACAGAAATCAGCTGCGGTGAACCCCAAGTCTCTTTGCTAAACCGCACCCTATTCAACATCTACATGGCCCCTCTTGACGCCATCGCCCAACGTCACAACCTCAACATCGTCTACTATGCCGACGACACCCAGCTAATCATCTCACTCACCAGTGAACCCACCACCGCCAAGAGAAACGTCCACGAAGGGCTGACAGCAGTCGCCACCTGGATGAGCTACAACTGCCTAAAGCTGAACACAGACAAGACCGAAGTCCTCCTCCTTGGTCCCACCACATCCGCCTGGAAGAACTCCTGGTGGCCCACAGCCCTCGGACACCCTCCAACCCCCAATGACCATGCACGAAATCTAGGCATCATCCTGGACTCATCACTCTCCATGGACCGACAAATCAACGCCGTCTCCTCTGCATGCTTCCACACACTTCACATGGAGCGAAAGATCTTCAAATGAATCCCAACCGAGACCAGGAAGACTGTCACCCACGCCCTCGTCAGCAGGCCGTTGTTTCAGGGAATATAATAGTGAGGCAAGACTCGTCTTAAGGTTCTGGAAGTGTTTGTCAATGAGCCATCGGGTATGTTGTTCCCAGGCCTCTACAGCCTCCATATTAGTACTGCACCCCAAGTACAATAAATGAGTAGCTTGTAGGTAAATCCTCCTCCACTCTTAGTTATGTAGAATAATATTGGCTATGTCGGCTATGTCGACCCAGAGAACTGGGAGGTGATATGTTGCGATCGACTGGTTCCTCATTCAAAATAGATTGCCGATGTGAGAGGGCCCGGTAGGTAAAATGTCAGTGCTTACCACATGGGGAAGTTGAAAAGTTAAAGCTTTGCATGCATCCTCTGCATAGGGCATTTCTATGCCTTACATTCTTATGTGGGTGCATATAAGATTTTGGGTGTTATAATAGGAGATCTAGGCTTGTAATATTGAATTATTTTCAATGATTTAGTCCATAAGCCAGGAGCTCTGTTCAGACACGTCTGCCCCCTTTGGTGGTTGGCTCCGCCCCCTTGTGCAACTTTTTTGTCTCCTGTAAAAGTTAACTAGAGCTCTGAAGTTGTGATATCCCAACACAAATTAAATTCAAATGTGCTTAAGGGAACGCATTTGCTTTCAACTCGTAATACTGTGCTACTTCCGATGCTTACAAAGAGCCGTGATACACCCCCTTTTGCTCAAGCCACTCGTAATCTAACCCAATTATGCCCTTTACAACAACCATTAAAGTTAATATTCCTTTCCTGAATACAACCAGGGGCGAAACTACCATTGGTGCAGCAGGTGCAGTGGCCCCAAGTGCTGGGGGGGTCATAGCAACCAGTCTATACAAAGGTGTATATGCCTATGTCGTCTTTATCTGTGTATAGATACTTATCATCATTACACTGTGCAGCATAGTCAGCAGTGTATAGTAGCTCACATCATTATACAACACAGTGTGCATACTGCCAGTGTATAAATATCATTATAAAGTGCAGCATGCTCATTATCAGTGTGTGTTTGTGTGTGTACATATATATATATAGAAATACTGTATTTATCCTGAGTGCTGTTGACGTAAATCTAAATAAATAATATAACAACGTCCTCTTGATTAAAGCTACACACTTTATACCAAAATATTAAAGAACATACATTGTATGACAAAAAAGGGGTACGAACACTGTTTACTCCTATTTTTGTCATACTATGTATCGATCATATTTTTTTAAGATTTTGGAATAAAGTGTGTAGCTTTAATCAAGAGGACATTGTTAAATTATTTATTTGGATTGCATTTTATTTCCTGGTATAGATTAGATACAATGTGCAACAATGAGGTTCCTTACAGTGCTCCAGTCCTGAGTACAATAATTCCAGATTGTACTGTTGGTGGAACTCAGGGATTGTCCACAGGTCATGTTGAGGAAATTGAAGGTGTAATAAAATGCGGAAAATGCCTGTGGAGAGATAAAAAGATTGAAGCATTAAACTCATACAAGTCATAAACCTTTTCTAGTAGACCTGAGTCACACACGGCTAGATTTAGAGTTTTGTCGGTAACGACCCGAAAAGCTAACGCTGGCTTTTTTCTGGCCGCACCATAAAAATAACTCTGGTATTGAGAGTCCACATAAAGGCTGCGTTAGGCTCCAAAAAAGGAGCGTAGAGCATATTTAACGCAGCTTCAACTCTCGATACCAGAGTTGCTTACGTAAGCGGCCAGCCTCAAAAACGTGCTCGTGCACGATTCCCCCATAGGAAACAATGGGGCTGTTTGAGCTGAAAAAAAACCTAACACCTGCAAAAAAGCCGCGTTCAGCTCCTAACGCAGCACCATTGTTTCCTATGGGGAAACACTTCCTACGTCTGCACCTAACACTCTAACATGTACCCAGAGTCTAAACACCCCTAACCTTACACTTATTAACCCCTAATCTGCCGCCCCCGCTATCGCTGACCCCTGCATATTATTATTAACCCCTAATCTGCCGCTTCGTAAACCGCCGCTACTTACATTATCCCTATGTACCCCTAATCTGCTGCCCTAACATCGCCGACCCCTATATTATATTTATTAACCCCTAATCTGCCCCCCACAACGTCGCCTCCACCTGCCTACACTTATTAACCCCTAATCTGCAGAGCGGACCGCACCGCTATTATTATAAAGTTATTAACCCCTAATCCGCCTCACTAACCCTATAATAAATAGTATTAACCCCTAATCTGCCCTCCCTAACATCGCCGACACCTAACTTCAATTATTAACCCCTAATCTGCCGACTTGAGCTCACCGCTATTCAAATAAATGTATTAACCCCTAAAGCTAAGTCTAACCCTAACACTAACACCCCCCTAACTTAAATATAATTTTAATCTAACGAAATTAATTAACTCTTATTAAATAAATTATTCCTATTTAAAGCTAAATACTTACCTGTAAAATAAATCCTAATATAGCTACAATATAAATTATAATTATATTATAGCTATTTTAGGATTAATATTTATTTTACAGGTAACTTTGTATTTATTTTAACCAGGTACAATAGCTATTAAATAGTTAAGAACTATTTAATAGCTAAAATAGTTAAAATAATTACAAATTTACCTGTAAAATAAATCCTAACCTAAGTTACAATTAAACCTAACACTACAGTATCAATAAATGAATTAAATAAAATACCTACAATTACCTACAATTAAACCTAACACTACACTATCAATAAATTAATTAAATACAATACCTACAAATAACTACAATGAAATAAACTAACTAAAGTACAAAAAATAAAAAAGAACTAAGTTACAAAAAATAAAAAAATATTTACAAACATAAGAAAAATATTACAACAATTTTAAACTAATTACACCTACTCTAAGCCCCCTAATAAAATAACAAAGCCCCCCAAAATAAAAAAATGCCCTACCCTATTCTAGATTACTAAAGTTCAAAGCTCTTTAACCTTACCAGCCCTGAACAGGGCCCTTTGCGGGGCATGCCCCAAGAAGTTCAGCTCTTTTGCCTGTAAAAAAAAACATACAATACCCCCCCCCAACATTACAACCCACCACCCACATACCCCTAATCTAACCCAAACCCCCCTTAAATAAACCTAACACTAAGCCCCTGAAGATCTCCCTACCTTGTCTTCACCTCACCGGGTTCAGCGATCGGTCCAGAAGAGGGTCCGAAGTCTTGATCCAAGCGGAGCAAGAAGAGGTCCTCCATCCGGTAGAAGTCTTCATCCAAGCGGGGCAGAAGAGGTCTTCCATCCGATTGAAGTCTTCATCCAAGCGGGATCTTCTATCGTCATCCATCCGGAGCGGAGCGGCAGGATCCTGAAGACCTCCGACGCGGAACATCCATCCTGGCCGACGACTGAACGAGGAATGACGGTTCCTTTAAATGACGTCATCCAAGATGGCGTCCCTCGAATTCCGATTGGCTGATAGGATTCTATCAGCCAATCGGAATTAAGGTAGGAATATTCTGATTGGCTGATGGAATCAGCCAATCAGAATCAAGTTCAATCCGATTGGCTGATCCAATCAGCCAATCGGATTGAACTTGATTCTGATTGGCTGATTCCATCAGCCAATCAGAATTTTCCTACCTTAATTCCGATTGGCTGATAGAATGCTATCAGCCAATCGGAATTCGAGGGACGCCATCTTGGATGACGTCCCTTAAAGGAACCGTCATTCTTCAGTTGGACGTCGCCGGATGAAGATGGGTCCGCGGTGGAGGTCTTCAGGATGGAGCCGGTCCTCATCGGATGAAGATAGAAGATGCCGCTTGGAAGAAGATGGTTGCCGGTCCGGATCTACTCTTCTTCCCGGATAGGATGAAGACTTTGGACCCTCTTCTGGACTTCTTCAGCCATCGGATGATGGATGTCTAGCCCCCTCTTGGGTTGGATGAAGATATCGGAGCCAGGACGGATCGGTGAACCTGGTATGGTGAAGACAAGGTAGGATGATCTTCAGGGGCTTAGTGTTAGGTTTATTTAAGGGGGGTTTGGGTTAGATTAGGGGTATGTGGGTGGTGGGTTGTAATGTTGGGGGGGGGGTATTGTATGTTTTTTTTTACAGGCAAAAGAGCTGAACTTCTTGGGGCATGCCCCGCAAAGGGCCCTGTTCAGGGCTGGTAAGGTAAAAGAGCTTTGAACTTTAGTAATTTAGAATAGGGTAGGGCATTTTTTTATTTTGGGGGGCTTTGTTATTTTATTAGGGGGCTTAGAGTAGGTGTAATTAGTTTAAAATTGTTGTAATATTTTTCTTATGTTTGTAAATATTTTTTTATTTTTTGTAACTTAGTTCTTTTTTATTTTTTGTACTTTAGTTAGTTTATTTCATTGTAGTTATTTGTAGGTATTTTATTTAATTTATTTATTGATAGTGTAGTGTTAGGTTTAATTGTAGGTAATTGTAGGTATTTTATTTAATTAATTTATTGATAGTGTAGTGTTAGGTTTAATTGTAACTTAGGTTAGGATTTATTTTACAGGTAAATTTGTAATTATTTTAACTATTTTAGCTATTAAATAGTTCTTAACTATTTAATAGCTATTGTACCTGGTTAAAATAAATACAAAGTTACCTGTAAAATAAATATTAATCCTAAAATAGCTATAATATAATTATAATTTATGTTGTAGCTATATTAGGATTTATTTTACAGGTAAGTATTTAGCTTTAAATAGGAATAATTTATTTAATAAGAGTTAATTAATTTTGTTAGATGTAAATTATATTTAATTTAGGGGGGTGTTAGTGTTAGGGTTAGACTTAGCTTTAGGGTTTAATACATTTATTAGAATAGCGGCGAGATTAGTTCGGCAGATTAGGGGTTAATAATTGAAGTTAGGTGTCGGCGATGTTAGCGAGGGCAGGTTAGGGGTTAATAAATATAATATAGGGGTCGGCGGTGTTAGGGGCAGCAGATTAGGGGTACATAGCTATAATGTAGCTGGCGGCAGATTAGGGGTTAATTATTGTAGGTAGGTGGCGGCGACGTTGTGGGGGGCAGGTTAGGGGTTAATAAATATAATATAGGGGTCGGCGATGTTAGGGCAGCAGATTAGGGGTACATAGGGATAATGTAGCTGGCGGCGGCGTGCGGACGGCAGATTAGGGGTTAATAAGTGTAGGTAGCTGGCGGCGACGTTGTGGGGGGCAGATTAGGGGTTAATAAATATAATATAGGGGTCGGCGGTGTTAGGGGCAGCAGATTAGGGGTACATAAGGATAACGTAGGTGGCGGTCGGCAGATTAGGGGTTAAAAAAATTTAATCGAGTTGCAGCGATGTGGGGGGACCTCGGTTTAGGGGTACATAGGTAGTTTATGGGTGTTAGTGTACTTTAGAGTACAGTAGTTAAGAGCTTTATGAACCGGCGTTAGCCCAGAAAGCTCTTAACTACTGACTTTTTTCTGCGGCTGGAGTTTTGTCGTTAGATTTCTAACGCTCACTTCAGACACGACTCTAAATACCGGAGTTAGAAAAATCCCTTTGAAAAGATAGGATACGCAATTGACGTAAGGGGATCTGCGGTATGGAAAAGTCGCGGCTGAAAAGTGAGCGTTAGACCCTATTTTGAGTGACTCCAAATACCGGAGGTAGCCTAAAACCAGCGCTAGGAGCCTCTAACGCTGGTTTTCACGGCTACCGCCAAACTCCAAATCTAGGCCTTAGTTTCATGACAATCAACATTTATTTACAAAATAATATTAGACATGCTATTTTATTGATGAGGTAACCATTCTATCTCCCATATACATATACAGAAAGAAATCTCTTTATCCAAACTACTTGGGGAACCAGAAAAAGTTTAGATTTCAGAAAAGTTTGGATTTTTGAACATTTGGATTTGACATATACATAATACACACACACACACACATATATATATATATATATATATATATATATATATACAGGTGGCCCTCGTTTTACAACGGTTCAATTTACACCGTTTCAGAATAACAACCTTTTTTTCCAGTCATGTGACTGCTATTGAAAAGCATTGAGAAGCAGTGGATTTATTAAAATAGCCAGTAGGTGGAGCTGTCCGCTTGTGTTGCAGCAAAGCCAAGCAAGCTGAAATTAATCCGTTTAACCAGACCTGAGCTATCGAGCAGATTTCAAAGGAACAAGATCTTCCTGTCTATAAATCAGTCCAGATTGGAATGCATAGAAAGAACTGTTTGCAGAAAAATGCAAGTGAAGTCTGTGTTGTGTGATTATTTTATTAGGTTTATAATGCTGTTTAGCAAATGTTTTTGTTCATTTAACTTAGTTTAATTATATATTCTGTGTTGTGTGCTTATTTTATTAGGTTTATAATGCTGTTTAGCATTTCAAGTCTTCCTTTCAAAATTTTAAAAATAATGTATTGGGTGTTAATTATGACAATTTTGAGAGGGGCCTGGAACCTAACTCCCTCACTTCCTATTGACTTACATTATAAACTGGGTTTCAATTTACAACGGTTTCGATTTACAACCATTCCTTCTGGAACCTAACCCCGGCGTAAACTGAGGGCTACCTGTATATATATACACACACATTTATAAATATATATATATATATATATATATATATATATATTTATATACACAGTATATTTATATACACATATATACACACACCAACATACAGTATATATATATATATATATATATATATATATATATATATATAAATATACACACACACAATTATATATATATAAAATGTAAGATGGGCTTGGAAACATGTAAGGCCACACCTATCTTATGTCAGAGTGTTCGGAGATGCCGTAAGTTTTTTTTTTTTTAGTATTCTTCATTGGTATTTTTAACTGCTATTTTCGGCTATAGTTCACGTGCCGCTAATTGTTACTGTGCACTGCTGAACTTGGAATTATTCATTCTATTGCCCTGGGTGGACAGAGCTACAATTGTATGCTGGAAAAGAGTCAAGGTTCTTGGAATATCTCATGCAGAGATGCAGTCTTTCGGGACATCTTTATAACACAGTGGAAATTACACTTTCCTTACCTCATATTGATTGAGGTTCTATATTGTGAGTAGCCACTTTCTGGGGATATATTTTATAGTCATTCTTTTTTGTTGTTGTTGTATTAAAATACACCATGCCATCGGGTATGTTGTTCCCAGGCATCTACAGCCTCCATATTAGTACTGCTTAGGAGGTGTTCTGTGCGCTTGTATTTTTAGATTTTGACACACACACATATATATATATATATATATATATATATATGTATACATACACACACTGTACACACACATATACAGTATCTCAAAAAAGTGAGTGCACCCCTCACAATTTTATAAATATTTTATTATATATTTTCATGTGACAACACTGAAGAAATGACACTTTGCTACAATGTAAAGTAGTGAGTGTACAGTCTGTATAACAGTGTAAATTTGTTGTCCCCTCAAAATAACTCAACACACAGCCATTAATGTCTAAACCGTTGGCAACAAAAAAGGGTACACCCCTAAGTGGAAATGTCCAAATTGGGCCCAATTAGCCATTTTCCCTCCCTGGTGTCATGTAACTTGTTAGTGTTACAAGGTCTCAGGTGTGAATGGGGAGCAGATGTGTTAAATTTGGTGTTATCGCTCTCACACTCTCTCATAATGGTCACTGGAAGTTCAACATGGCACCTCATGGCAAAGAACTCTCTAAAATTTCTGAAAAAAGAATTGTTGCTTTACATAAAGATGGCCTAGGCTATAAGAAGATTGCCAAGACCCTGAAACTGAGTTGCAGCACGGTGGGCAAGACCATACAGCGGTTTCACAGGACAGGTTCCACTCAGAACAGGCCTCGCCATGGTTGACCAAAGAAGTTGAGTGCACGTGCTCATCGTCACATCCAGAGGTTGTCTTTGGGAAATAGACGTATGAGTGCTGCCAGAATTGCTGCAGAGGTTGAAGGGGTGGGGATCAGTCTGTCAGTGCTCAGACCATACGCCGCACACTGCATCAAATTGGTCTGCATGGCTGTCGTCCCAGAAGGAAGCCTCTTCTAAAGATCATGCACAAGAAAGCCTGCAAACAGTTTGCTGAAGACAAGCAGACTAAGGACATGGATTACTGGAACCACGTCTTGTGGTCCGATGAGACCAAGATAAACTTATTTGGTTCAGATGGTGTCAAGCGTGTGTGGCAGCAACCAGGAGAGGAGTACAAAGAAAAGTGTGTCTTGCCTACAGTCAAACATGGTGGTGGGAGTGTCATGGTCTGGGCCTGCATGAGTGCTGCCGGCACTTGGGAGCTACAGTTTAATGAGGGAACCATGAATGCCAACATGTACTGTGACATACTGAAGCAGAGCATTATCCCCTTCCTTCGGAGACTGGGCCGCAGGGCAGTATTCCAACATGATAATGGCCCCTAAACACACCTCCACTGACCACTGCCTTGCTAAAGAAGCTGAGGGTAAAGGTGATGGACTGGCCAAGCATATCTCCAGCCCTAAACCCTAGTGAGCATCTGTGGGGTATCCTAAAACAGAATGTGGGGGAGAGCAAGGTCTCTAACATCCAGCAGCTCTGTGATGTTGTCATGGAGGAGTGGAAGAGGACTCCAGCGGCAACCTGTGAAGCTCTGGTGAACTCCATGCCCAAGAGGGTTAAGGCAGTGCTGGAAAATAATGGTGGCCACACAAAATATTGACACTTTGGGCACAATTCGGACATTTCCACTTAGGGGTGTACTTACTTTTGTTACCAATGGTTTAGACAATAATGGCTGTGTGTTGAGTTATTTTGGGGGGACAACAAATTTACACTGTTATACAGGCTGTACACTCACTACTTTACATTGTAGCAAAGTGTCATTTCTTCAGTGTTGTCACATGAAAAGATATAATAAAATATTTACAAAAATATGAGGGTGTATTCACTTTTGTAAGATACTGTATATATATATACACACACACAGACAAAACAGAATTTATGTTTACCTGATAAATTACTTTCTCCAACGGTGTGTCCGGTCCACGGCGTCATCCTTACTTGTGGGACATTCTCCTCCCCAACAGGAAATGGCAAAGAGCCCAGCAAAGCTGGTCACATGATCCCTCCTAGGCTCCGCCTACCCCAGTCATTCGACCGACGTTAAGGAGGAATATTTGCATAGGAGAAACCATATGGTACCGTGGTGACTGTAGTTAAAGAAAATAAATTATCAGACCTGATTAAAAAAACCAGGGCGGGCCGTGGACCGGACACACCGTTGGAGAAAGTAATTTATCAGGTAAACATAAATTCTGTTTTCTCCAACATAGGTGTGTCCGGTCCACGGCGTCATCCTTACTTGTGGGAACCAATACCAAAGCTTTAGGACACGGATGAAGGGAGGGAGCAAATCAGGTCACCTAAATGGAAGGCACCACGGTTTGCAAAACCTTTCTCCCAAAAATAGCCTCAGAAGAAGCAAAAGTATCAAACTTGTAAAATTTGGTAAAAGTGTGCAGTGAAGACCAAGTCGCTGCCCTACATATCTGATCAACAGAAGCCTCGTTCTTGAAGGCCCATGTGGAAGCCACAGCCCTAGTGGAATGAGCTGTGATTCTTTCGGGAGGCTGCCGTCCGGCAGTCTCGTAAGCCAATCTGATGATGCTTTTAATCCAAAAAGAAAGAGAGGTAGAAGTTGCTTTTTGACCTCTCCTTTTACCGGAATAAACAACAAACAAGGAAGATGTTTGTCTAAAATCCTTTGTAGCATCTAAATAGAATTTTAGAGCGCGAACAACATCCAAATTGTGCAACAATCGTTCCTTCTTTGAAACTGGTTTTGGACACAGAGAAGGTACGATAATCTCCTGGTTAATGTTTTTGTTAGAAACAACTTTTGGAAGAAAACCAGGTTTAGTACGTAAAACCACCTTATCTGCATGGAACACCAGATAAGGAGGAGAACACTGCAGAGCAGATAATTCTGAAACTCTTCTAGCAGAAGAAATTGCAACTAAAAACAAAACTTTCCAAGATAATAACTTAATATCAACGGAATGTAAGGGTTCAAACGGAACCCCCTGAAGAACTGAAAGAACCAAATTGAGACTCCAAGGAGGAGTCAAAGGTTTGTAAACAGGCTTAATTCTAACCAGAGCCTGAACAAAGGCTTGAACATCTGGCACAGCTGCCAGCTTTTTGTGAAGTAACACAGACAAGGCAGAAATCTGTCCCTTCAGGGAACTTGCAGATAATCCTTTTTCCAATCCTTCTTGAAGGAAGGATAGAATCCTAGGAATCTTAACCTTGTCCCAAGGGAATCCTTTAGATTCACACCAACAGATATATTTTTTCCAAATTTTGTGGTAAATCTTTCTAGTTACAGGCTTTCTGGCCTGAACAAGAGTATCGATAACAGAATCTGAGAACCCTCGCTTCGATAAGATCAAGCGTTCAATCTCCAAGCAGTCAGCTGGAGTGAAACCAGATTCGGATGTTCGAACGGACCCTGAACAAGAAGGTCTCGTCTCAAAGGTAGCTTCCAAGGTGGAGCCGATGACATATTCACCAGATCTGCATACCAAGTCCTGCGTGGCCACGCAGGAGCTATCAAGATCACCGACGCCCTCTCCTGATTGATCCTGGCTACCAGCCTGGGGATGAGAGGAAACGGCGGGAACACATAAGCTAGTTTGAAGGTCCAAGGTGCTACTAGTGCATCCACTAGAGCCGCCTTGGGATCCCTGGATCTGGACCCGTAGCAAGGAACTTTGAAGTTCTGACGAGAGGCCATCAGATCCATGTCTGGAATGCCCCACAGCTGAGTGACTTGGGCAAAGATTTCCGGATGGAGTTCCCACTCCCCCGGATGCAATGTCTGACGACTCAGAAAATCCGCTTCCCAATTTTCCACTCCTGGGATGTGGATAGCAGACAGGTGGCAGGAGTGAGACTCCGCCCATAGAATGATTTTGGTCACTTCTTCCATCGCTAGGGAACTCCTTGTTCCCCCCTGATGGTTGATGTACGCAACAGTTGTCATGTTGTCTGATTGAAACCGTATGAACTTGGCCCTCGCTAGCTGAGGCCAAGCCTTGAGAGCATTGAATATCGCTCTCAGTTCCAGAATATTTATCGGTAGAAGAGATTCTTCCCGAGACCAAAGACCCTGAGCTTTCAGGGATCCCCAGACCGCGCCCCAGCCCATCAGACTGGCGTCGGTCGTGACAATGACCCACTCTGGTCTGCGGAATGTCATCCCTTGTGACAGATTGTCCAGGGACAGCCACCAACGGAGTGAGTCTCTGGTCCTCTGATTTACTTGTATCTTCGGAGACAAGTCTGTATAGTCCCCATTCCACTGACTGAGCATGCACAGTTGTAATGGTCTTAGATGAATGCGCGCAAAAGGAACTATGTCCATTGCTGCTACCATCAACCCGATCACTTCCATGCACTGAGCTATGGAAGGAAGAGGAACGGAATGAAGTATCCGACAAGAGTCTAGAAGTTTTGTTTTTCTGGCCTCTGTCAGGAAAATCCTCATTTCTAAGGAGTCTATTATTGTTCCCAAGAAGGGAACCCTTGTTGACGGAGATAGAGAACTCTTTTCCACGTTCACTTTCCATCCGTGAGATCTGAGAAAGGCCAGGACAATGTCCGTGTGAGCCTTTGCTTGAGGAAGGGACGACGCTTGAATCAGAATGTCGTCCAAGTAAGGTACTACAGCAATGCCCCTTGGTCTTAGCACAGCTAGAAGGGACCCTAGTACCTTTGTGAAAATCCTTGGAGCAGTGGCTAATCCGAAAGGAAGCGCCACGAACTGGTAATGTTTGTCCAGGAATGCGAACCTTAGGAACCGATGATGTTCCTTGTGGATAGGAATATGTAGATACGCATCCTTTAAATCCACCGTGGTCATGAATTGACCTTCCTGGATGGAAGGAAGAATAGTTCGAATGGTTTCCATCTTGAACGATGGAACCTTGAGAAACTTGTTTAAGATCTTGAGATCTAAGATTGGTCTGAACGTTCCCTCTTTTTTGGGAACTATGAACAGATTGGAGTAGAACCCCATCCCTTGTTCTCTTAATGGAACAGGATGAATCACTCCCATTTTTAACAGGTCTTCTACACAATGTAAGAATGCCTGTCTTTTTATGTGGTCTGAAGACAACTGAGACCTGTGGAACCTCCCCCTTGGGGGAAGTCCCTTGAATTCCAGAAGATAACCTTGGGAGACTATTTCTAGCGCCCAAGGATCCAGAACATCTCTTGCCCAAGCCTGAGCGAAGAGAGAGAGTCTGCCCCCCACCAGATCCGGTCCCGGATCGGGGGCCAACATTTCATGCTGTCTTGGTAGCAGTGGCAGGTTTCTTGGCCTGCTTTCCCTTGTTCCAGCCTTGCATTGGTCTCCAAGCTGGCTTGGCTTGAGAAGTATTACCCTCTTGCTTAGAGGACGTAGCACTTTGGGTTGGTCCGTTTCTACGAAAGGGACGAAAATTAGGTTTATTTTTTGCCTTGAAAGGCCGATCCTGAGGAAGGGCGTGGCCCTTACCCCCAGTGATATCAGAGATAATCTCTTTCAAGTCAGGGCCAAACAGCGTTTTCCCCTTGAAAGGAATGTTAAGTAGTTTGTTCTTGGAAGACGCATCAGCCGACCAAGATTTCAACCAAAGCGCTCTGCGCGCCACAATAGCAAACCCTGAATTCTTAGCCGCTAACCTAGCCAATTGCAAAGTGGCGTCTAGGGTGAAAGAATTAGCCAATTTGAGAGCATTGATTCTGTCCATAATCTCCTCATAAGGAGGGGAATCACTATCGACCGCCTTTATCAGCTCATCGAACCAGAAACATGCGGCTGTAGCGACAGGGACAATGCATGAAATTGGTTGTAGAAGGTAACCCTGCTGAACAAACATTTTCTTAAGCAAACCTTCTAATTTTTTATCCATAGGATCTTTGAAAGCACAACTATCCTCTATGGGTATAGTGGTGCGTTTGTTTAAAGTGGAAACCGCTCCCTCGACCTTGGGGACTGTCTGCCATAAGTCCTTTCTGGGGTCGACCATAGGAAACAATTTTTTAAATATGGGGGGAGGGACGAAAGGAATACCGGGCCTTTCCCATTCTTTATTAACAATGTCCGCCACCCGCTTGGGTATAGGAAAAGCTTCTGGGAGCCCCGGCACCTCTAGGAACTTGTCCATTTTACATAGTTTCTCTGGGATGACCAACTTGTCACAATCATCCAGAGTGGATAATACCTCCTTAAGCAGAATGCGGAGATGTTCCAACTTAAATTTAAAAGCAATCACATCAGGTTCAGCTTGTTGAGAAATGTTCCCTGAATCAGTAATTTCTCCCTCAGACAAAACCTCCCTGGCCCCATCAGACTGGGTTAGGGGCCCTTCAGAAATATTATTATCAGCGTCGTCATGCTCTTCAGTATCTAAAACAGAGCAATCGCGCTTACGCTGATAAGTGTTCATTTTGGCTAAAATGTTTTTGACAGAATTATCCATTACAGCCGTTAATTGTTGCATAGTAAGGAGTATTGGCGCGCTAGATGTACTAGGGGCCTCCTGAGTGGGCAAGACTCGTGTAGACGAAGGAGGGAATGATGCAGTACCATGCTTACTCCCCTCACTTGAGGAATCATCTTGGGCATCATTGTCATTGTCACATAAATCACATTTATTTAAATGAATAGGAATTCTGGCTTCCCCACATTCAGAACACAGTCTATCTGGTAGTTCAGACATGTTAAACAGGCATAAACTTGATAACAAAGTACAAAAAAACGTTTTAAAATAAAACCGTTACTGTCACTTTAAATTTTAAACTGAACACACTTTATTATTGCAATTGCGAAAAAACATGAAGGAATTGTTCAAAATTCACCACATTTTCACCACAGTGTCTTAAAGCCTTAAAAGTATTGCACACCAAATTTGGAAGCTTTAACCCTTAAAATAACGGAACCGGAGCCGTTTTGAACTTTAACCCCTTTACAGTCCCTGGTATCTGCTTTGCTGAGACCCAACCAAGCCCAAAGGGGAATACGATACCAAATGACGCCTTCAGAAAGCCTTTTCTAAGTATCAGAGCTCCTCTCACATGCGACTGCATGCCATGCCTCTCAAAAACAAGTGCGCCACACCGGCGCGAAAATGAGGCTCTGCCTATGCTTTGGGAAAGCCCCTAAGAATAAGGTGTCTAAAACAGTGCCTGCCGATATTATTATATCAAAATACCCAGATAAAATGATTCCTCAAGGCTAAATATGTGTTAATAATGAATCGATTTAGCCCAGAAAAAGTCTACAGTCTTAATAAGCCCTTGTGAAGCCCTTATTTACGATCGTAATAAACATGGCTTACCGGATCCCATAGGGAAAATGACAGCTTCCAGCATTACATCGTCTTGTTAGAATGTGTCATACCTCAAGCAGCAAGAGACTGCTCACTGTTCCCCCAACTGAAGTTAATTGCTCTCAACAGTCCTGTGTGGAACAGCCATGGATTTTAGTGACGGTTGCTAAAATCATTTTCCTCATACAAACAGAAATCTTCATCTCTTTTCTGTTTCTGAGTAAATAGTACATGCCAGCACTATTTCAAAATAACAAACTCTTGATTGAATAATAAAAACTACAGTTAAACACTAAAAAACTCTAAGCCATCTCCGTGGAGATGTTGCCTGTACAACGGCAAAGAGAATGACTGGGGTAGGCGGAGCCTAGGAGGGATCATGTGACCAGCTTTGCTGGGCTCTTTGCCATTTCCTGTTGGGGAGGAGAATGTCCCACAAGTAAGGATGACGCCGTGGACCGGACACACCTATGTTGGAGAAATATTTATATCTATTTATATATACACACACATATATATATATATATATATATATATATACACACACACGCATATATATATATTCTGGAGTGCTGCAGTCTTCTTCTTCTTTATATATATATATATATATATATATATATATATATATATATATATATATATATATATATATATATACTGTATATATATATACTGTATATATATATATATATATATATATATATATATATATATCCAGGAGAGGGAAATACAGGGATTTTTGAATACCCATTATAAAGATGAAATACAGGTTGTAAACCTGTCAGAATTTCCTTTAAACATGGCACATATTAAACTCTTAAAAAAAGTCCTGTCATTTAGACTAGTAGCAAAAAAATATGTTTGAATTAATAAAAGATCTTAACCTATTTGCTAGGAAAATTGTTCTCTCACAGGCTATGAATAAAGGTGAGCAGAAAAGATAAAATCTTAACTACAATAGATCAGGAAAGTTTAAATACCTTAAATTCTCTCCTAGAGAAAAGCAATGAAAGTCAGGGACAGACTGAAGATTTTCTAACTAGGACAGACTTTAGACCAAAAGTTTACTATATGCCCTCCCTAGCAACTATACCAGCTTGAACTATTTTGTCAAATTAGTTGAAAAAGATCTTGAAACACTGCCTGAAAATCTAATAATTTATGATAACCATAGTCCAAGAAATAAAAAAACCTCTTAAGAAAATAGGGAAAAGTATGCTCTTTCTACACATAAAGTTTATATTTTTCCACTTAAAATTTAACTTAAAAGGCAGCAGAAATAGAAGTTGTATCTAGCGTGCCAGAAAAATAGTTAAAAACACAACTCTGTAACTGTAACTTGTATAAAGTACTTCAATGTTGCTGATTTTAGGTTGTTTATCACATATGAGGAGGAGGGGAAAAATCAATGATATTAGGTAAATGTAAGAGCCTCTATTTAGGAACTGTGTCCTGTATTGCCCTATATTAGGGTAGATAAGCCACTTTTTTACACTAAATATGCTATTAATCCCTTCCCCATCCTTTACCTGTAAAAAACCCCCACAAAGACCCCCCAACAGTAATTCTAAAAAAAACTAAGCTCCCCGTTGCCCTGAAAAAGGCATTTGTATGGGCATTGCCCTTAAAAGGGCATTTAGCTCTTTTACTGCCCAGACCCTAAACTGATATCTTTGGGGCAATGCCCCACAAAAGGCCCTTTTAAGGGCCATTGGTAGTTTATTGAAGGCTAGGGTTTTTTGTTTTTTTTGGGGTAGGCTTTTTATTTTGATAGGGCTATTAGATTAGGTGTAATTCTTTTTTATTTTGGATGATTTCGTTTTTTATTTTGTGTAATGTATATTTTTAGGGGGTGTTTTATTTTTTGTAGTAAAAGAGCTGTTTGTAACGGTAGGTTTTTTAATTTTTTGTAATGGTAGGTTTTTTTATTTTTTGTAATGTTAGGTTTTAGTGTAAGGCAGGTAAGGTTTTATTTCACAGGTAAGTTTGTATTTATTTTAACTAGGTATTTAGTAAATAGTTAATAACTATTTACTAACTAGTCTACCTAGTTAAAATAAATACAATCTTACCTGTGAAATAAAAATAAAACCTAAGCTAGCTACAATATAACTATTAGTTATATTGTAGTTAGCTTAGGTTTTATTTCACAGGTATTTAGTTTTAACTAGGTATTATTTAGTTAATAATTGTACATTTAATTTAGATCTATTTTAATTATTTTAAAGTTAGGGGGTGTTAGGGTTAGGTTTAGGGTTAGGGGTTAATAGTTTAATTTAGGTTGTTGCAATGTGGGGGCTGGCGGTTTAGGGGTTAATAGGTTTATTTAGTTAATAATTGTAAGTTTAATTCAGATCTAGTTTAATTATGTTAAAGTTAGGGGGTGTTAGGGTTACGTTAGGGATAGGCTTATGATAGGGTTAGGGTTACGTTAGGTTTAGGGGTTAATAGTTTAATTTAGGTTGTTGCGATGTGAGGGGCTGGCGGTTTAGGGGTTAATAGGTTTATTTAGTGGTAGTGATGTAGGAGGCCAGAGTTTTAGGGGTTAATAGCTGTATTTAGGTGGCGGCGATATCGGGAGCGGCGAAATAGGGGTTAATAACTTTAATATAGTTGCGGCGATGTTGGGGTGCGGCGGAATAGGGGTTAATAACTTTAGTATAGTGGCGGCGATATCGGGAGTGGTAGATTAGGGGTAAATAATTTTATTTAGGTGGCGGCGATATCGGGAGCGGCAGATTAGGGGTTAATAACTGTAGGCAGGCGTCGGCAATGTCGGGGGCAGCAGATTAGGGGTGTTTAGACTCGGGTTTTATGTTAGTGTGTTAGGTTTAAACTGTTTAAACTGTAGTTTCTTCAGGCTCGCCGGAAACAGCAGTTATGAAGCAGCGGTCTTAAGACTGCTGCTCCTTAACTGGTCTGCTTCCTCTGAGGCTGCGGACATCAATCCGCCCGATCCTACATGATCGGGTTGATTGACACCCCCTGCTAGCGGCCGATTGGCTGCAAATCTGCAGGGGCGGCATTGCACAAGCAGTTCACCAGAACTGCTTGTGCAATGTTAAATATGCTGTCAGCATTCAGCGATGTCTGTCGGACATGATACGCTACAGCGTATCATGTTGGACAGACATTGATAAATCGGCCCCTTAAAGTGCACCTCTGCACCGTGCTAATGTCTCCCCTGGGCAGTTTCCTTTCCCCTTTATACGGAAGACTTCTTGCAGGGACAGAACCTTTTTTAGACGATTCCCTTAGAGCAGCCCCTGCGAGTGTCAACGTTTGGCCTGGTGAAGTTTTGATTATTGGACCTAGAGTTATCTGGGGTTATTAATGAAAAAAATGACATCCACCAAGAAAGTAGATCATGCAATTTTTGTATTTTTTTGTCCTTAGTGTACCACTAAATATTATTTACGGTTTGTCTTCTAATGTCAAAGGAACAGTAAACACCTGTTGCTTTTGTGCATAAATTGCACTTTGCGCCACACTCCCTAGAGAGGCAAAAAAGCAAGCTATGTAACGTAGGATCTGAAACTGCTGCAAGTTGCCTGAACTAGCTATTTGATTTGCAGCATTTACAGCAGGTTACAGAACTTGCTTTTTGGGATCTTTAGGAAGTGTGGGACAAAGCACAATTTTTACAAAGCAAGAGGTGTTGTTTGATACCATTTTATGTATTTTTGTGTACTCACAAGTATACAGGGAAATACACTGTTGGAGTACTTTAAAGGGACATTTTGGCAAAAAATAAACAACCTATTTAGTTAGAGTATTTTAGTTTTTAAATAATTCTCTATTGTTACTATGGGGGGTAGTTATCAAGCCGTCAACCTCAAATACGCTGGAATTCCGCAGCGTATTTGTGGCGAGGCTGATTCGCCTTAGTTATCAAGCCCTAGACACCGGCAAAAGTAGAATATAGTGACGTAAGCTTCGATCCGCCGGACTCAGTCCGACACAGATCGATTCTTACGTCACTCCAGATGTTCCGCACACAAGTTCGGCACAATCTGACTACTTTTGCTAGTTATCAAAAAACTAGCAGATACGCTCGGCACTTTTCCGGCCCAGCGTACCTGGTTTTCAAACCGCCGCCCTGGAGGCGGCGGATCCCATAGGAATCAATGGGAGTCTGACCATAGCGACCATAGGAGCCCCCCGCAACTAAATAAAGTTAGTAACCCCTAAACCGCCGCTCCTAGACCCCGCCGCAACTCTTATAAATGTATTAACCCCTAAACCGCCGCTCCCGGACACCGCCGCCACCTACATTATACCTAGTAACCCCTATCCTGCCCCCCCTATATAATAAAGTTATTAACCCCTATCCTGCCGATCCCGGACCCCGCCGCAACTAAATAAATAGTTTAACCCCTAAACCGCCGCTCCCGGACCCGCCGCAACCTATCTTAAACTTATTAACCCCTAATCTGCCCCCCCTACACCGTCGCCACCTATAATAAAATTATTAACCCCTATCCTGCCCCCCCCTACACCACCGCAACTCTAATAAAATTATTAACCCCTAAACCTAAGTCTAACACTAATCCTAACACCCCCCTAACTTAAATATTAATTAAATACATCTAAATAATATTTATCTTATTAACTAAATGAATCCTATTTAAAACTAAATACTTACCTTTAAAATAAACCCTAATATAGCTACAATATAAATAATAATTATATTGTAGCTATCTTAGGATTTGTTTTTATTTTACAGGCAACTTTCAATTTATTTTAACTAGGTACAATAGCTATTAAATAGTTATTAACTATTTAATAGCTACCTAGCTAAAATAAAGAGAAATTTACCTGTAAAATAAAAACTAACCTAAGTTACAATTACACCTAACACTACACTATACTTTAATAAATTATTCCTATTTAAAACTAAATACTTACCTGTAAAATAAACCCTAAGATAGCTACAATATAATTAATAATTACATTGTAGCTATTTTAGGATTTATATTTATTTTACAGGTAACTTTGTATTTATTTTAGCTAGTTAGAATAATTATTAAATAGTTATTAGCTATTTAATAACTACCTAGCTAAAAGAAATACAAAATTACCTGTAAAATAAATCCTAACCTAAGTTACAATTAAACCTAACACTACACTATCATTAAATTAATTAAATTAATTACCTACAAATAACTACAATTAAATACAATTCAATAAACTAACTAAAGTACAAAAAATAAAAAAAGCTAAGTTACAAAAAATAAAAAAAATAAGTTACAAACATTTAAAAAATATTACAACAATTTTAAGCTACTTACACCTAATCTAAGCCCCCTAATAAAATAACAAAGCCCCCCAAAATAAAAAAAATCCCTACCCTATTCTACATTAAAAAGTAAACAGCGCTTTTGCCTTACCAGCCCTTAAAAGGGCCTTTTGCGGGGCATTCCCCAAATAAAACAGCTCTTTTGCCTGTAAAAGAAAAATACAACCCCCGCAGCATTAAAACCCACCACCCACATACCCCTAATCTAACCCAAACCCCCCTTAAATAAACCTAACACTACCCCCCTGAAGATCATCCTACCTTGAGTCGTCTTCACTCAGCCGAGCGAATCAGCCAATCAGCTTTTTCTACCTTAATTCCGATTGGCTGATAGAATCCTATCAGCCAATCGGAATTCGAGGGACGCCATCTTGGATGACGTCACTTAAAGGTACCGTCATTCGTCGTTAGTCGTCGGGAAGAAGAGGATGGATCCGTGTAGGCTCTTCTGAAGATGGCTCCGCTCCGCTCCGGATGGATGAAGATTGAAGACGCCGCCTGGATGATGACTTCTATCGGATCGAAGACCTCTTCAGCGCCGCCTGGATGATGACTTCATTGGATGGAAGATTTCTTCAGCGCCCCTTGGATGATGACTTCTGCCGCTCCGGATCTCCTCTTCAGTTCCATCGGTGCTCGGCTGAGTGAAGACGACTCAAGGTAGGATGATCTTCAGGGGGGTAGTGTTAGGTTTATTTAAGGGGGGTTTGGGTTAGATTAGGGGTATGTGGGTGGTAGGTTTTAATGTTGGGGGGGGTTGTATTTTTCTTTTACAGGCAAAAGAGCTGTTTTATTTGGGGCATGCCCCACAAAAGGCCCTTTTAAGGGCTGGTAAGGCAAAAGAGCTGTTTACTTTTTAATGTAGAATAGGGTAGGGATTTTCTTTATTTTGGGGGGCTTTGTTATTTTATTAGGGGGCTTAGATTAGGTGTAAGTAGCTTAAAATTGTTGTAATATTTTTTAAATGTTTGTAACTTATTTTTTTTTTTTTTGTAACTTAGCTTTTTTTATTTTTTGTACTTTAGTTAGTTTATTGAATTGTATTTAATTGTAGTTATTTGTAGGTAATTAATTTAATTAATTTAATGATAGTGTAGTGTTAGGTTTAATTGTAACTTAGGTTAGGATTTATTTTACAGGTAATTTTGTATTTCTTTTAGCTAGGTAGTTATTAAATAGTTAATAACTATTAAATAACTATTCTAACTAGCTAAAATAAATACAAAGTTACCTGTAAAATAAATATAAATCCTAAGATAGCTACAATATAATTATTATTTATATTGTAGCTATATTAGGGTTTATTTTAAAGGTAAGTATTTAGTTTTAAATAGGATTCATTTAGTTAATAAGAGTTACATTTATTTAGATGTATTTAATTAATATTTAATTAGGGGGGTGTTAGGGTTAGTGTTAGACTTAGGTTTAGGGGTTAATAATTTTATTAGAGTTGCGGCGGTGTAGGGGGGGGCAGGATAGGGGTTAATAATTTTATTACAGTGGCGGCGGTGTGGGGGGGGGACAGGATATGTTAATAAATTTATTATAGGTGGCGATGGTGTAGGGGGGGCAGATTAGGGGTTAATAAGTTTAATATAGGTTGCGGCGGGGTCCAGGAGCGGCGGTTTAGGGGTTAAACTATTTATTTCGTTGCGGCGGGGTCCGGGAACCGCAGGATAGGGGTTAATAAATTTATTCTAGGTGGCGGCGGTATAGGGGGGGCAGGATAGGGGTTAGTAGGTATAATGTAGGTGGCGGCGGTATAGGGGGGGCAGGATAGGGGTTAGTAGGTATAATGTAGGTGGCGGCAGTATAGGGGGGGCAGGATAGGGGTTAGTAGGTATAATGTAGGTGGCGGCGGTATAGGGGGGGCAGGATAGGGGTTAGTAGGTATAATGTAGGTGGCGGCGGTGTCCGGGAGCGGCGGTTTAGGGGTTAATACATTTATAAGAGTTGCGGCGGGGTCTAGGAGCGGCGGTTTAGGGGTTAGTAACTTTATTTAGTTGCGGGGGGCTCCAGGGGCGCCGGTATAGGGGGTAGAACAGTGCAGTTAGTGTGAGTGCTTAGTGAAAGGGGTATCAATAAAGCTGTGAAAAAGCCGAAGAGCAGCGAGATCGGATGAGTGATAACTATCACAGTCCGCTGCTCATCGCCCCGTACTTTGTGCGCAGCTTTTTGACAGCTTTTTTGATAACTTAGGCGAACGTATTCAGGTCCACGGCGGCGATGTGAGGCGAGCTTAGGCAGGCGTATTGGACCGGCGAAGGCAGGTAAAGTAGACGCCTTGATAAGTACCCCTCTAAGTGTTTAACCCTTGTTAATTGATTTAACACATAGTGAAAGCCAGAAGCCCACTTTACTCCTCTGCTGACCCATTAGGGTTGCACTTGCCATCCCCCTAATAATCAGCGATTGTGAGCCAGTGCCGACATTAGTAAAATACCGGCAATGCAAAAGCCTTTTTTTTTAAATTCTAACTGTGATGGGCTGAGCCCCCATGACGCCGGTGTGCAGTTAGCGGGAGCAGTGAGAGGAACTGGGGGTCTTCAGCAGTGACAGGGACAGGACTGCACAGCGAGGACCAGAATGCACCACAGACTGACTGACTTCTCTCGAGCCGCAATCTGATTGACTCTACGAACTGTCACTCGCATCTGTCAATAAATCCATCCCTCTTATGCACCGTGCCCCCTCAACTCTTGTGTGTGCTCGATATCGCGAGTAGTCTTTGCCCGTTGGTTCCCAGTGAGCGTGCCCACTACACGGCTGCTCATTGGTAGATAAGGGGGATATTTATCAAAGCATCAACTATGTTGCATTCGTGGGCGTCAATACGCTCGCCAAACATCGCCAAACATCGCGGCCGCAGATCTGAATACGATCTCCTTATTTATCAAAAAAGCAGTCAAAAACACGCGTGTCAAGTACGGTGCGAAGAGCATTGGACTGGTGTTAGCTAACAGTCATCGATGTAGCGGCTATTAGGGTTTTTCCCAACTTTATTTATACCATTTCATTACTGTCCACGAACAAGCACATTTCTCTTTTGCACATTATTGTATATAGTGTAAATGTATTCTTTTTCTGAGCAGGACTAATTGTGAATATAGCAAGTAGCGACATATTTGGTGCAAAGTGGATAGTGAATTATTAGAATTCTTTTTAAGATTGGACATACATATTTTAGTATGTATATACACACACACACACACACACACACATATATATATATATATATATATATATATATATATATATATATATGTGTGTGTGTATTATGTCAGAAATCTTTTGCAAACATATTTACATGTCCCTAAGTTCCTTTTTTGGTTCTAAACAATGTTGTCTGTCATATCTCTGTGTTTATTTATACCACTATATGTATATATTGTAAATGTATTATTATTCTGAGCAGGAATAATTGCAAATATAACATGTAATCAGAGTATCATATGTATTTATTTACAATCTATGGATATTTTAAAGGGATAGGAAAGTAAAAATTTAAGTTGCACTAGTGGGAGCTAGCTGCTAATTGGTGCCTGCACACATTTGTCTCTTGTGATTGGCTAAATAGATGTGTTCAGCTAGCTGCCAGTAGTGCAATTCTGTTCCTTCAGCAAAGGATAACAAGAGAATGAAGCAAATTTGATAATATAAGTAAATTGGAAAGTTGTTTAAAATTGTATGTTCTATCCAAATCATGAAAGAATATTTTGGGGTTTCCTGTCTAACCCCCAGGTTTCTCTCTGCACCTGTCTAACCCCTCCTGATTGCAATATATTTTAAAAAACACCCTTCACATGTGTTATAAAATGGGCTGACATATAAGATGACATTTCTTACTGAAAAAGAAATTCAAGAGAAGGAAGAAATACACTGAAAATAGCATGACAGTAAAGAGGTGATTTTAATTTCTGCTGTATCTGATTCATGACAGTTTAAAGTTAGGTGGGCTATCCCTTTGAGCTATCAGCTTAAGATTATATTGAATCAAACATTAATTCGAATTTTAAAATCCTTGTCTAAAATATTACACTGAGGGATCTATTTATATATGTGCAGACAGACATGATCCGCTATAGCGAACCATGTCCGCCGCACATCGATAAATGCCGACAGCATACAATGTCGGCATTTATCATTGCACCAGCAGTTCTTGTGAACTGCTGGTGCAATGCCGCCCCCTGCAGATTCGCGGCCAATCGGCCGCTAGCAGGGGGTGTCAATCAGCCCGATCGTACATGATCGGGGGGATTGCTATACGCCGCCTCAGAGGCGGCATATGAGTTTAGGAGCAGTGGTCTTAAGACCGCTGCTTCTTAACTCCTGTTTCCGGTGAGCCTGAAGGCTCGCGCGGAAATGAGGGGAACAGGGGCCATTCGGCCCTTGTTAAATAGACCCCTGAGTGTCCTAATGTCAGCATCAATGTTTATCTTTAATACTAATTTCACATATACATACTTTCAAAGTATAATACACAATGTAACAAATGGCACTTACAAGTTCTGATGAGTGATCAATGACACAAGTATCGAGCAATTTGATTAGTTAGTGATAGTTTATAATGTGTATTTGAATCAGATTGGCTGATGTCATAAAGCATGTGATTATGCATATTCCAATCAAAAGTGGTGGAAAAATTCACTAGTGTGTGGGATGTTTAGGAGTTGGCGTCATAATTGGTGTGAAAAGTGTTGCATCAAATATGGGCGTGAAGTGGAGAGTGGGACTTGAATTACATGGCTTAAACATGGTGCACATAGATTTTTTCCAACAAATAAAAAGGAAGTTAGCTATATTATGTTGTGTATTTCATTTTCATCTCTATATCTATTAGTGCGACAAGTTTGGGGCAAAACTTTGCACCAAATATGTAGAAATAATATTGTCCCCTTGATTTGCAATGAGAGAGAAAGTTGTAGCATAATCCATAAGTAGTAATGTATTTTTCATTTTTAACCCTATATCTACTAGTGCACCAAATGTGGAGCAATAATATTGTTTGATTTAGAAAGGGTATACAATTTTAATAAAGTTTCTAATTCACTTTTATTATGTAATATACTTCATTCTTTTGCAGCATCGAATATAAGCTTTATGTGTTTTCAGACTCCCATTGAGTACTATGGCATCCGCGACCTGAAGGGTGGCGGATTGAAAACCAGGTACGCTGATTTGGAAAAGACGTGAGTGTAACTGTAGAAATTTTGATAACTTCGCGAGAGCTTCAAATAGTGTCGAATAGGAGTGCGAATGAACACGATTCCGCTCGAATTCCATGGGTTTTCAACTCGCATTGATCTGCGTCGGATTGTGATCGCGGGATCGTATGTTACGTCACAAATTTCAACATTTGCCAATCTTGAGGCTTTGATAACTACGGCGGATCAATCTCGCGACAATTACGACGTGGAATTCAAGCGTACTTTGACGCTTTGATAAATATCCCCCAAGGTGTAAGATTACAGCGGATAACTATAGGGAGCGTGCAGAATGCGGGCAGTGCAGCTTCTCGATTGCAGTCTGTGGGTGTGTTCAGCGCACCCTCATCTTTGCTGCCAACTTGCTGCTATAGAAATTGGTATTTATTTTTGCTGTCGTAAAAGTGCTCAGGTACAGTGCAGTAAAGTTATATTGTATGTACAGAACCGTCATCTTCTGTAGTGACCACACACCTGAATAATCTAGAATACGGGTGTCAGTAAACCAATGATAGCTACTGAAATACATTTTACAACCATATTTTAAACCTTTACATTTTGGCTTCATTATTTTACACTTAAAATTAAAAAGGTGCAGAATACAATGTTTGCTACAATGTTGTTACCCCTCTGGCCTCTAGGAGTAATAAGGAAGCAGTTTGTAATGGGTCCAAAATGTTACCATAAGTTCTGCTCAGACTACAGTTTGCTGTACCTCTGTGAATATGCTTCTTTGTGGCTCCGCCCTGACACATAGCTGGTATTTTTTTTAAGGAAAAGGGGGCAACCCTATGCCCCAGCCATGAGAAGATGGCTTGCAGGTGATTGCAGCCGGGTATGCACATAGGCTGCCCTGCAGAAAATCAGGAACATTTTGGGTGATACTATTACTTTGTGTTTAGCCCCTTAGTAGAAGCTAACATAATAAAATTAAATCTGTATCTCTATGGTCAACAATACACATAATGAAATATTCCACAAAATGTGCTGTTTCATCCAAGTTACTAAAATATAGGGAAACGCGTTTTGCTTTAATATGCAGCCACAAATTCTTTCCATAAAGCCTCATTAAAAGGAATAAGTGATTTATATCATGATTCAGATAGAGCATGAGATTTTAGGCAACTTTTTAATTTACTCCTATTATCAATTTTTCTTCGTTCTCTTGGTATCTGTATTTGAAAAATCAGGAATTTAAGCTTAGGAGTGCTTTTAGCCAGGTGCTGAACCAAAAATGGGCCGGCGTCTAAGTTTACATTTCTGCTTTTTAAATAAATATACCAAGAAAAAAAAAATTGATAATAGGAGCAAATTAGAAAGTTGCTTAAAAATGCCTGTTCTATCTGAATCATGAAAGAAAAACATTTGGGTTTTATATTCTTTTACAGTGAGAATTGAAAAGAATCACCACCTTGAAAATAATCACATTCTGTTGCTTTGCAGCCTGAAATAAGGACAGACATAGATTTTGTTTATCCAGTTGTAATTACTCAGTGCAACTTATAACATCCAAGTGAAAGACATAACACCAACATCTCAGACAAAAATAAAGACAATTCAAAAACAGAATCCCTGAGCTGGAAAAAGGATCACCCCCTTGTGTCAGTATTTTGTTGAACCACCTTTTGCTTTAATTACAGCCTTTAGTCTGTTGGGCTATGTCTCTACTAACTTTGCACATCTAGACTGTGCAATATTTGCCAACTCTTCTTTGCAGAACTGCTCCAGTTCCGTTACATTTGATGGTAACCGTTTGTGGGCTGCAGTCTTCAAGTCATGCCACAGATATTCAATGGGGTTTAAGTCTGGGCTCTTACTAGGCCATGCAAAGACACTCACCATTTTTTTCTTCAACGACTGTGTGGTCATTTTTGCTGTGTGCTTTGGGTCATTGTCATGTTGGAAAGTAAACCATCTTCCCATTGACAACTTCCTGGGCAGCAGATTTTCCTCAAGAATTTGACGGTATTTATTCCTTCTATCCTGACAAGTGCTCCAGTGCCTGCTGAAGAGAAACACCCCCATAACAGGATATTACCACCTCCATTCTTTACTGTAGGTATGGAGTTTTTTGGATGGTGTATTGGATTTCCTCCAGACAAATTGTTTGGTGTTGAGACCAAATAATTCAATTAGTCTCATCTGACCATAACACCTTTTTCCATGTGGCCTCAGAATTTCCTAGGTGTGTTATGGCAAAGCTCAGTCGTGACTGTATGTGGCCTCTCTTGAAGAGTGGCTTTTTTCTTGCAGCCCTACCATACAAGCCACATTTGTGGAGAATTTGTGATATTGTTGTCACATGCACACACTGGGGCCCATTTATCAAGCTCCGTAAAGTCTGAAGACTCGCCAGAAACAGCAGTTATGAAGCAGCGGTCACAAAGAACGCTGCTCCATAACCCTGTCCGCCTGCTCTGGTGCAATGCTGAATACGGAGAGCGTATTGCTCTCCGCATTCAGCGAGGTCTTGCGGACCTGATCTGCACTGTCGGATCAGGTCCGCAAGACCTTTAGTAAATATGCCTCAATGACCACTCTTTGTCATAAATTCCTGCAAATGCTTCAGAGTTGCTGTGGCCTCTTGGTAGCCTCTCTGACCAGTTTCCTCCTGGCTCTTTCATCCAGTTGGGAGCGACGTCCTGATGAGAGGGTCTGTGTTGTACCAAATACAAAAAATACACTACTTAATAATAAACTTCACTGTGCTTCTAGGCATTGATAAATCCTATGATATTTTTTGTATCCATCCGGTGGCGTCACTAGGGGGTGCGGGGTGTGTGGGCCGCACCTGGGTGACACCCTCCAGGGGGTGACACCACCAAAAAAACAAAAATTTTTTTTTTAATTTTATTGAAATTCAAAGAAATACAATGTAGAGATGCATATATTTTTTAATTAGAGGGGCCAGAATTTGTGAACATTAGTGGGACTGGGGAAGTTGTAGACACATATTTTTGAGCCAGCGCTGCAATTTCCACAAATAGTTTTCCCGGCTGCTTTTGCTTGTTTGTACTTTGCTCCTCCACTGCCCAATTTCACTATGAATGTTGTGGGCGTGCCGTGGGGCTTGCAAAGTTGTGCTGCAAACCTTAAACCTGCCTGCCTATCTGTGCTTACTGCTCAGTGGCATGTGGAGCAGTGGAGTCACTCACTGCTGTGCTGTCTCTCTAATCGGGAACTGGGAAATCATGAGGGGGATGACTGTCTGACACTGTCTCTAAAGTTACAGTACACTAAGTTCAGACTGAAGAGGTAGGAGGGGAGGGCAGGTGGGGGTCTGGGGGTGAGCCGAGAGCAGAGGTGATTGACCATAAGAAGCGGTAGACACGCAGCCCGGGGCTGTGCATTTACAGACTTGGAACAGAGTCAGAGAGCAGAATTTTCATAGTTTGCGCGCCTAAACCTTTTCTTTAGTGATTTATTTTTAGAGTGCTCTGTTTATCTTTCATTTGATGTTCATTTGATGCTCTGCTGAGCCAGGGAGCATCTCTAGGCATGAGCTTTATAATTAATGCAGTGCAGTTTACATATTTTGTATGCGTGTGTGTCTGAGTGTTTTTGTGTGTGTTTGAGTGTTTTTGTGTGATTGAGTGTTTTTGTGTGTGTGTATCTGAGTGTTTCTGTGTGTGTGCCTGAGTGTTTTTGTGCGTGTCTGAGTGTGTTTCCGAGTGTTTGTGTGTGCATCCGAGTGTGTTTTTAAGTGTGTCTGAGTGTTTGTATGTGTGTGTGCCTGTGTTTTTGTGTTTATGTGTTTGCTTTCTGGGGGGAGGGGGGGTGACACCATAACGTACCGCACCGGGTGACACCAACCCTAGTGACGCCACTGTATCCATCTCCTGACTTGTGCCTATCCACAACTTTATCCCGGAGATCTTTTGACAGTGCTTTGCCACCCATAGTTGATTGTTTGCTTCAGTTCAACTACCAGGGACTGAGATGCTCCAGGAAAGCTCTTTTTATGCTGAACTAATCGATATGCCCACAGCTGATCCCAGTTGAAGGTCAAATAGCTTTGTGTGTGCCATTGCGAAGGTGATTAGCTACACCTGATTGAGTTTACAAGTAATTTTAGGAGGGGGTGATCCCTTTTTCAACTCAGTGATTCTGTTTTTAAATTGTCTTTATTTTTGCCTGACATGTTGGTGTTATAATTTCACTTGGATGTTATAAGTTGCACCGAGTAATTACAACTGGGCAAACAAAAACTGTGTCTGTCTTTATTTCAGGCTGCAAAGCAACAAAATGGGATTATTTTCAAGATGGTGATTATTTTCAATACCCACTGTAAATACAGTAAAATTGCATAATTAATATTTGCATAATAAAAAAGATAATGCAATAACACTCTAAATTTAACCCCCCCCCCACACACACACAATTTGCCGGCCCTCTGTATCAGCCAATAACAGATTAGTATACTTAAACACTGTGAGTTCTTTCACATGCTCAGATGTAGCTGGTGTCTCAGAAAGTGTGCATATAAAAAACCTGCTAAATTTAATAATGGAAGTAAATAGGAAATTCTCTTAAATTTGCACACTCTGGGGCCTATTTATCAAATGTCTTGCGGACCTGATCCGACAGTGCGGATCAGGTCCACAAGACATCGCTGAGAGCTGCTGGTACAACGCTGGTACAACGCTGCCCCCTGCAGACTCGCGGCCAATGGGCCGCCAGCAGGGGGGTGTCAGTCAACCCGATCACACTCGATCAGGTTGATTTCCGGCGATTCCTATCCGCCTGCTCAGAGCAGCAGGACAGGGTTATGGAGCAGCAGTTTTAAGACTGCTGCTTCATAACTGCTGTTTCTGGCGAGTCTGAAGATTCACCAGAAACACAGGCCCACAAGCTCCGTTCGGAGCTTGATAAATGGGCCCCTCTGCCTGAATCATAAAAGTTTAATTATGACTTTAGTGTTCCTTTAAAATATATCCTACAATTGTGTGAAGTTGGCTGCTCAGGAGCCACATAGCCCCCTCACTGACTTTCCATTTTTTCATTCCCCTGGAGCTGTAAAGAATGACCCATAAAAGAATCCTCTCTTATGTCTCACAGAATGCCTGAATCCCCGGCACATACCTCCCAACATTCTAAACAGAAGAACTAGGATCAGTAGATGGCAAGACAAAACCAGGAGAGTCTGAGGGAACGTGGTATATGGTTGTGTCTTGGCAGGTTGGAGGTGGAGCTCAGCGTCCCTTTGTAACATTGAAAGAGTAGGCAAAGTGAAAGGTGTGACAGAATTCCCAACCTTTGACAATCCCATAAAACGTGTGACAGTTGGGAGCTCTGCTTTATCTTTCCCGCTTAATCCAACCCCCCCCAAAAATGCACAACTGATGTCTCAAGATAAAGAACAGACTTACATAGAACTTTCCTTGCAGAGGTGGCTGGTAGACCCCATTAAAGGAGCAGTTTGCATTATTATTACATTGTGAGAAGTTAAAGATTCTGAAGAATGACTGGCGGCAAGCTCCGGGGTTTCCTTGTCCTTCTACAGTGACGTTTACTTGCAAGTTTCCAGGAGATGTGGTCAAACATGGACTATTGTATACAGAGGTCAAAGTAAAATTTTCTTTATATCCCTTTGGATAGCAAGGGTGGCTGACTATATTAGTTGTAGAATTCTAGATATAAAAGAAAAAAAAATATTTAGCACATTGTTGCACATCAAAGCCTATATACATAAAAGTATTTGTAAATGTGAATATAGAACTTGTTTCTTCATATAAAAAATATGTTTAAAATCTTCAGCATAAAGATCCCAGACATATATTTTTTTCTTTTGTAAGTTGATTATCAAAAATATGCATAAATGTACAATAAAGGCTGAAACTGTTTTAATTTTAGATAACAAGAAAGCAGATTTTGGGCTCTATTTATGTAGATGCGGACACACATGATCAGCTATAGCGAATCATGTCCGCCGCACAACTATAAATGCCGACAGCATACGCTGTCGGCATTTATCATTACACCAGCAGTTCTAGTGAACTGCTGGTGCAATACCACCCCCTGCAGATTCGCTACCAATCAGCCGCTAGCCGGGGGGGTGTCAATCAACCCGATCGTATTCGATCGGGCTGATTGCTGTCCGCCACCTCAGTGTCTTAGGACCGCTGCTTCTTAACTTCCGCTTCAGTCGTAACTGAAGCGAAGAGGTTGGGAAGCAGCATCTGCTGCTTCATAAATAGACCCCCTTATATACAGTATATACATACAAATAAAATGCAATAATTTATGGGCAGAAAAGATTATATGGCAGCAGTTTTCTAAGAATTTTATCCATTTGCAAGAGCACTAGCGGGCAGAGCTATTTCCTGCCATATAGTGTTCCAGATGCCTACCTAGGTATCTCTTCAACACAGAATACCATGTGAATTAAGGAAATTTGATAATAGAAGTAAATTGGAAACCTTTTTTAAAATTGTATGTTCTGTCTGAATCACAAATATTTTTTATTTGTTTTGTTCCATATAAATTAATTTTTGATCCTTTATTTTATTATTTTTTGCTTCCTATGTACACAAAAATTGGTTGACGTTTTCACCCTGACAATTTTATATTATATTTGCTTAATTTATGTTATTACTTTCTAGCTAGTAATAAATAAATACTTTAGCAAAAAATTTAATCCTCTTTCATACATAAACCCATAAAATGCAGTGATTTAATCCCCTGACTGACTAATACAAACACTGCAGTGGTATAATGTGATCTAGGGGTCGATCCGATAAAAATCGTCGCCCGCAAAAGCCGGCAACGCCAATATTTACGCTGGTTTGGTATCACATATACGGCGTAACCTAGAAGTTACGCGCGTATATTTCTGCCGTCGCCCGTAGTTTTTTGGGCTATAGGCAGGTATACCAAACCAGCGCAGTTTGGTATCCAATATGCAGCGTAAGGACTTACGTGGCGAAAATGGAGAAAACTTACTCCATTTTCACCTCGCCACAAAAAGCAGCCGTAAGAAGCCTTACGCTGACTATTGGAGCCCCGTAACTCCCTAAACTGGCTGCTAAAATAAACCTAACACCTAACGCATGCGCAATGTCTATCTCCTTGTCAACCGAGATCTTCTAAAATAAACCTAACACCTAACGCATGCGCAGTCTATCTCCCTGTCAACCGCGATCTGCTAAAATAAACCTAACACCTAACGCATGCGCAATGTCTATCTACCTGTCAACCGCGACCCCCCCCCCCCCGAAATCCCTAATAAAGTTATTAACCCCTAAACCGCCGCTCCCGGACCCCGCCGCCATCTACATAAACTAACCCCCTACTGTGAGCCCCTAAAACCGCCACCATCTACCTTATCTATCCCCTAATCTGACCCCTTACACCGCCGCCACCTATATAAAAATTATTAACCCCTAATCTAATCCCCCTATACCGCCGCCAGCTATATTAATATTATTAACCCCTAATGTAAGCCCCTTACACCGCCGCCATCTCTATTAAAATGATTAACCCCTAATTTAATCTACCTACCCCGCCGCCAGCTATATTATCTATATTAACCCTAAGTATATTATAGTTAATATAGGTATTACATTATATATATTAACTATATTAACCCTAATTATATTAGGGTTAATATAGTTAATATAGTTACTATAGTATTTATATTAACTATATTAACTCTATCTAACCCTAACACCCCTAACTAAATTTATATTAAATTAATCTAATTCATTTATAAACTAAAATATTCCTATTTAAATCTAAATACTTACCTATAAAATAAACCCTAAGATAGCTACAATATAATTAATAATTACATTGTAGCTATGTTAGGGTTAATATTTATTTTACAGGTAAATTGTTAATTATTTTAACTAGGTATAATAGCTATTAAATAGTTATTAACTATTTAATATCTACCTAGTTAAAATAATTACCCAATTACCTGTAAAATAAATCCTAACCTAAGTTACAAATACACCTACACTATCAATAAATTAAATAAACTACAAACATCTATCTAAAAATACAATTAAATTAACTAAACTAAATTACAAAAAAAAACAAACACTAAATTACAAAAAATAAAAAAAAGATTACAAGATTTTTAAGCTAATTACACCTATTCTAAGCCCCCTAAGAAAATAATAAACCCCCAAAATAAAAAAAATTCCCTGCCCTACTCTAAATTTAAAAAAGTTCAAAGCTCTTTACCTTACCAGCCCTTAAAAGGGCCTTTTGTGGGGGCATGCCCCAAAGAATTCAGCTCTTTTGCATACAAATACAATACCCCCCCCATTACAACCCACCACCCACATACCCCTATTCTAAAACCACCCAAACCCCCCTTAAAAAAGCCTAACACTACCCCCCTGAAGATCTCCCTACCTTGTCTTCACCACACCGGGCCGAACTCCTGATCCGATCCGGGCGATGTCTTCCTCCAAGCGGCAAAGAAGAATTCTTCCTCCGGCGATGTCTTCCTCCAAGCGGCAAAGAAGAATTCTTCCTCCGGCGACGTCTTCCTCCAAGCGGCAGCAAAGTCTTCATTCTTCCGGCGGCATCTTCAATCTTCTTTCTTCGCTCCGCCGCCGCGGAGCATCCATCTTTTGAACTTTTTTAAATTTAGAATAGGGCAGGGAATTTTTTTTATTTTGGGGGTTTATTATTTTCTTAGGGGGCTTAGAATAGGTGTAATTAGCTTAAAAATCTTGTAATCTTTTTTTTATTTTTTGTAATTTAGTGGTTTTTTTTTGTAATTTAGTTTAGTTAATTTAATTGTATTTTTAGATAGATGTTTGTAGTTTATTTAATTTATTGATAGTGTAGGTGTATTTGTAACTTAGGTTAGGATTTATTTTACAGGTAATTGGGTAATTATTTTAACTAGGTAGATATTAAATAGTTAATAACTATTTAATAGCTATTATACCTAGTTAAAATAATTAACAATTTACCTGTAAAATAAATATTAACCCTAACATAGCTACAATGTAATTATTAATTATATTGTATCTATCTTAGGGTTTATTTTATAGGTAAGTATTTAGATTTAAATAGGAATATTTTAGTTTATAAATGAATTAGATTAATTTAATATAAATTTAGTTAGGGGTGTTAGGGTTAGATAGAGTTAATATAGTTAATATAAATACTATAGTAACTATATTAACTATATTAACCCTAATATAATTATGGTTAATATAGTTAATATATATAATGTAATACCTATATTAACTATAATATACTTAGGGTTAATATAGATAATATAGCTGGCGGCGGGGTAGGTAGATTAAATTAGGGGTTAATCATTTTAATAGAGATGGCGGCGGTGTTAGGGGCTTACATTAGGGGTTAATAATTTTAAGATAGATGGTGGCGGTGTTAGGGGCTCACTTTAGGGGGTTATAGATATAATATAGCTGGCGGCGGGGTACAGGAGCGACGGTTTAGGGGTTAATAACTTTATTAGGTTGCGGTGGGGTACGGGAGCGGCGGTTTAGGGGTTAATAGCTTTTTTATTGTTAGGATAGTGAGGGGGGATAGCGGATAGAGGGTTAGACGTGTCGGGCTATGTTAGGGAGGCGTGTTAGACGTGTCGGGCTATGTTTAGGAGGCGTGTTAGACAGTGCGGGTCATTTAGACTTTAGTCAGGTTTTATAGGCGCCGGCAGTTTCTAACGTGGCGCAAGTCACTGGCGACTCCAAAAATCTGTACTTACGCAGATTTCTGGACATCGCTGGTTTGTGAGACTTGCGCCACTTTAGCAAGTGACGGCGCCGCATATTGGATGGCTCGAGTTGCGAGCTGAAACTGCGGGCGACGTGGGTTCCCTCTCTTGCGCCGCAAACTGCGATCTATATCGGATCGCGCCCCTAAGCCCTATACTGTATATAACACACATATGACAGGCATTTAATCGCCATTTTACCAGTTACCAACAGAATGTAGGGCTGTTACTTCCATACGTAGCGCCAGATTACAAGAGGCACGCTATGGGGATTTTTTGCTTGTGAGCTAACTGCGCTCAAAGTAAAATTTTAATGCGATTGGGTTAGGGCGCTTACGTATTACAAGTTGAAACTAAAAAGTTAGCATGTGAGCAAAACCTGATGCACGCTAAATATTTATCTATCTATCCATCCATCTATATATACAGTATATATATATATATATATATATATATATATATACTGTATATATATAAATATATATATATATATATATATACATACATCATAACCCTTCCCAGTCAAATACCTTTAAAAAAAAGTGTATATATATATATATATATATATATATATATATAAAAGTGTATAAATGAGTGTAATACTTTATTTATGTTGTGCTTGGTGAAACTTTTTTCTTAACCCTTACACTTTACGCTAAACCTGTCACACATAAGGCTGGATTGGCCTACCTGGACAGCAGGATATTTTCCATTGGGCCACAGCAAATGGTACTGGCCAGTTACAAACTCTCCAATCCTTCAGCAATTGCAACGCAGCCCTTTCGTGGTTCTCCTCCTACCTGTCTAACCGTACCTGTAGCCTTCTCTGGTGCATCCTCTGCCCCTTTATCACTTTCTGTTGGGGTACCAGAAGACTCTCTCCTTGCCCCCCTTCTTCTCAATCTATACGTCATCATTAGGTTCCTTAATAATGTCCCACGGGTTTCAATATCATTTGTATGCTGATGACACCCAAATCTACCTCTCTGCACCAGACCTATCACCTCTTGTCATTTACTGTCTCTTATATTTCATCTTAGATGTCCTCTCACTACCTTAAAGGGACAGTCTACACAAAAATTGTTAGTGTTTAAAAAGATAGATAACGCCGATACTCCCCATTCCCCAGCTTTACACAACCAACATTGTTATATTAATATACTTTATAACATTTAAACCTCTAAATTTCTGCCTGTTTTAAAGGCTCTATTGACAGCTTCTTAATCACACGCTTTTGTTTTTGTTTTTCACAACAGGAGACTGTTAGTTCATGTGGGCCATATAGATAACAATGTGTTCACGCCCGGGGAGTTATTTAAGAGTTAGCAAAACACAGTACTAAATGCAAGTCAATAGATAATAAATAGTCACAGTCATGTGATCAGGGGGCTGCCAGAAGATGCTTAGATACAAGGTAATCACAGAGGTAAAAAGTGTATTAAAGGGACATAAATAAGGTTGGGATAGAGACAAAAAATAATAATATGTACTTGAATTACTTTACCTGCAAATTTATACTGCAGTGCCTCTGCCTCTATACTCTTTCTTTTTAATTTCTGAATTGTAAAGTTCTAACTCCCCCCACACATTTCCTACTATAGCTGTATCTATATCTATTGTTGTTTTGGTAGAATGCAAAAATGCATAGGGATTATCTGCTGGAGCATACCTAGAAGCTGTGAACTCAGTTGAAATACAATGCCTGTGTCTAAACACTGATAAGGGGGGTGGAGTTGGCTTCTCCAGGCAGCTAAGCTATGTAATTCATTTTGCTTATTTTTGAAAATTGTTTTAAAATACTTGCCAGCAAATTTTATGCAAATTATTTTTAATTAGTTAGCCCTTTTATGATATGCACAGATCTCAACCTGTTGTATGTCCCTTTAATATAACAGTGTTGGTTATGCAAAACTGGGCAATAAGTAATAAAGGGATTATCTATCTTTTAAAACAATACAAAAATTCTATTTCTCCAAAAATGAGCCCCCCCCCCCCTTTTTCTGAAACCTCCCCATCTTTTTTAACTGTTGATAATAGCATCATTACCCCTTCTCACAGATTCTCACAGACATAAACTGAAGTCCATGAGATCCAACATGTAAAGTTAATATATTTGCATCATTTGGGAAAAGTAAAAAACTTTTCCTGCAAACATTCATAATGTATTGATGGCATTTTTGTAAACGTATGTGCTGAAATATTCGCTTACCCTACACACAAGATGTGTCTTGTTTTGGTACTTTTAGAAGGTGTGAGTGTTAATACTTCATAAATTGGTAGACCTCACCTGTATGAATTCTGCCAGAAGTTTCTTCAGCGCCTGGTCTTGTCCATAGCAGAGATAGCTGTGTGTGTAGATGGTATAATTATATCCATAGAGCCTAAAAGACATTTCTGTGTCCTTGTTCTCAATTTTGACGGAAGGATGGAAAGTCATTTGGGTGGAAGCACCACCGAGATCCATGGCTCCAACCATGTTAGTCTGTTCTGGGTGGGTCACGCCACCCACTAAAGAATTCAGCTACACACAAGGAGAGATACAAATCAACATGGTTAATGATTATTATAAAAACAAAATACAGGAAATATAAGGCCATGAGGGGTACATACTGACCGTAATAAAAGTTCCCAAAAGATAATTGACAGTAATCCACCCCAAAGAACCTTCTTCATTTCCTGTTAATATTCGGGCCCCTTGGAAATTCACTGGGTATTTGCTTAGGGTCTTTGTGATTTCTTCAAAGATTCGTTGACTTGTTGTTGCATTCTGGACACTAAAAACACATAAAGAAGGAGATAAATTTAGAACAACACCAAAAATAAACCTAGACTTGATATAAATGTCCCTCCTATAGAAATAGCCCCATACCCTGCTCATCCTGCTAAGTCTTTGGGGCCAATTTATCATGTGTTGGGTGGACATGATCTGCTGTAGAGGATCATGTCCGCCCAACATTGATAAATGCCGACACTGTTGGCATTTATCATTGCACAAGCATTTAGTGTGAAATGCTTGTGCAATACTGCCCCCTGCACATTTGTGGCCAATCGGCCGCTAGCAGGGGGTGTCAATCATCCCGATCTTAAGACAGCTGCTTCTTAATTTCTGTTTCAGGGAAACCTGAAACTACCAGGTAGATTGCAGCATCTGCTGATTAATAAATCTACCCCATAGACTCTTTATTGTTATCTTTATATTTATCAATAAAGGTTAAGTTTTAGTTTGGGCCATTGCCCTTATCTGAGTGATAGAGATTAAATAAGTGAGTGCTCTGAAAGTGCTTCTTTTGATCTTTTCTTACTATATTTATGCTATGGGGCCGATTTATGAACTTTCGGATGGACATGATTCGCTGTGGCTAACATGTCCGCCCCGATATCACTAAATGATGACAGCATGCGCTGTCTGCATTTATCATTGGACAAGCATTTCTAGTGAAATGCTTGTGCAATGCCGCCCCCTGCATATTTGTGGCCACTAGCAGGGGGTGTCAATCATCCCGATCGTATCCGATTAGGATGATTGCTATTCGCCACCTCAAAGGTGGCGGACGAGTTAAGAAGCAGCGGTCTTAAGATTTCTGCTTCTTAAATTACATTTCGGGCAAGCCTGAAGGCTCGCGAGGAATAAGCAGCATCCGCTGCTTCATAAATATACCCCTATGTGTTAGGCATTGAGCACTCCCCACTTTGGGCCAGATTATGAGTGATGCGCTATCGTTTGAGCGTGAGCAATTTCGTGTTTTTGCGTTAGTTTGCACGCAAGTTAAATTGCACTTGTATTACAAGCTGAAACTAAATGTGAACGTGTGAGTGCAATCACGATTTACGTAAGTGAAATACCCAGTGAATTTCCAAGGGTCTCTGGTTAACTGTTTCTCAAAACTAAAAAGTAAAGAATAGATATTCCTATATACATCTGTACATGTCTATACCTACAGTATATATAATCATCTATATATATATAGGTATATATATATATTTTGTATCAGAATGTAGAAATATGTATTGATGAATAAATAGAACATTTTCTTCTATGTGAAGAACATTGAAATGTGAAATAACAGAATTTATGCTTACCTGATAAATTACTTTCTCCAACGGTGTGTCCGGTCCACGGCGTCATCCATAACTTGTGGGAAATATTCTCCCCCACAGGGAAAGGCAAGGAGAGCACACAGCAAGAGCTGTCCATATAGCTCCCCCTCTGGCTCCGCCCCCCAGTCATTCGACCGACGGTTAGGAGAAAAAGGAGAAACTATAGGGTGCCGTGGTGACTGTAGTGTATAAAGAAAAAAAAAAATCAACCTGATTAGGAAAACCAGGGCGGGCCGTGGACCGGACACACCGTTGGAGAAAGTAATTTATCAGGTAAGCATAAATTCTGTTTTCTCCAACATTGGTGTGTCCGGTCCACGGCGTCATCCATTACTTGTGGGAACCAATACCAAAGCTTTAGGACACGGATGAAGGGAGGGAGCAAATCAGGATACCTAAATGGAAGGCACCACGGCTTGCAAAACCGTTTTCCCAAAAATAGCCTCCGAAGAAGCATAAGTATCAAATTTGTAGAATTTGGCAAAAGTGTGCAGAGAAGACCAAGTCGCTGCCTTACATATTTGATCAACAGAAGCCTCGTTCTTGTAGGCCCATGTGGAAGCCACAGCCCTTGTAGAGTGAGCTGTGATTCGGTCAGGAGGATGCCGTCCGGCAGTCTCATAAGCCAATCGGATAATGCTTTTCAGCCAGAAAGAGAGAGAGGTAGCAGTAGCTTTGTGACCTCTCCTCTTACCAGAGTAAACGACAAACAAAGATGAGGTTTGTCTAAAATCTTTTGTTGCTTTTAAATAGAACTTTAAAGCACGAACAACATCTAAATTGTGTAATAAACGTTCCTTCTTTGAAACTGGATTCGGACACAGAGAAGGAACAAATATTTCCTGGTTAATATTCTTGTTGGAAACAATTTTTGGAAGAAAACCAGGCTTAGTACGCAAAACAACCTTATCTGAATGGAAAACCAGATAGGGTGGATTACACTGCAAAGCAGATAATTCAGAAACTCTTCTAGCAGAAGAAATAGCAACCAAAAACAGAACTTTCCAAGATAACAACTTAATATCTATGGAATGTAAAGGTTCAAACGGAACCCCTTGAAGAACTGAAAGAACTAAATTTAGACTCCAAGGAGGAGTCATGGGTCTGTAAACAGGCTTGATTCTGACCAAAGCCTGTACAAAAGCTTGTACATCTGGCACAGCTGCCAATCGCTTGTGTAACAAGACAGATAAAGCAGAAATCTGTCCTTTTAGAGAACTAGCTGACAACCCTTTATCCAAACCTTCTTGGAGAAAGGAGAGAATCTTTGGAATTTTAATCTTACTCCAGGAGAATCCCTTGGATTCACACCAACAGATATATTTTTTCCATATTTTATGGTAAATCTTTCTAGTCACAGGTTTTCTGGCTTGGACCAGAGTATCTATCACAGAATTTGAAAACCCACGCTTGGAGAAAATCAAGCGTTCAATTTCCAAGCAGTCAGCTGCAGAGAAACTAGATTTGGATGTTCGAATGGACCTTGTACTAGAAGATCCTGTTTCAAAGGTAGCTTCCATGGTGGAGCCGATGACATATTCACCAGGTCTGCATACCAAGTCCTGCGTGGCCACGCAGGAGCTATCAGAATCACCGAGGCCTTCTCCTGTTTGATCCTGGCTATGAGCCTGGGAAGGAGAGGAAACGGTGGAAACACATACGCTAGATTGAACGACCAAGGTGCCACTAATGCATCCACTAGAATCGCCTTGGGATCCCTGGATCTGGACCCGGAACGATGAATCTTGAAGTTCTGACGGGACGCCATTAGATCCATGTCTGGAATGCCCCATAATTGGGTTAACTGAGCAAAGACCTCCGGGTGGAGTTCCCACTCCCACGGATGGAAAGTCTGACGACTCAAATAGTCCGCCTCCCAGTTGTCTACTCCTGGGATGTGAATAGCAGATAGATGGCAGGAGTGATTCTCTGCCCATTGGATGATCTTGGTTACTTCCTTCATCGCTAGGGAACTCTTTGTTCCCCCCTGATGATTGATGTACGCAACAGTCGTTATGTTGTCCGACTGAAATCTTATGAACCTGGCTTCCGCTAGCTGAGGCCAAGCCAGGAGCGCATTTAATATTGCTCTTAGTTCCAAAATGTTTATCGGGAGAAGCGACTCTTCCCAAGACCATAGACCCTAAACTTTCAGGGAGCCCCAGACCACGCCCCAGCCTAAGAGACTGGCGTCGGTTGTGACAATGACCCACTCTGGTCTGCGGAAACTCATTCCCTGAGACAGGTGATCCTGGGTCAACCACCAGAGAAGTGAGTCCCTGGTTACCTGGTCTACTTGAATTTGGGGAGACAAGTCTGTATAGTCCCCATTCCACTGATTGAGCATGCACAGTTGTAATGGTCTTAGATGAATTCGAGCAAAAGGAACCACGTCCATTGCTGCAACCATTAGTCCTATTACTTCCATGCACTGAGCTATGGAGGGTTGAGGAATAGAATGAAGAACTCGACAAGCGTTTAGAAGCTTTAACTTTCTGACTTCTGTCAGGAAGATCTTCATTTCCACAGAATCTAATATTGTTCCCAGAAAAGGAACCCTTGTGGACGGTGACAGTGAACTCTTTTCTATGTTCACCTTCCACCCGTGAGATCTGAGAAAAGCCAACACAATGTCCGTGTGGGCCCTTGCTTTGGAAAGAGACGACGCTTGGATTAGGATGTTGTCTAGATAAGGTGCTACAGCGATGCCCCTCGGCCTTAGGACCGCTAGAAGGGACCCTAGCACCTTTGTGAAAATTCTGGGAGCGGTGGCTAAACCGAATGGAAGAACCACGAACTGGTAATGTTTGTCCAGAAAAGCGAACCTCAGGAACTGATGATGAGTTTTGTGGATTGGGATATGCAGATATGCATCCTTTAGATCCACGGTAGTCAAATACTGACCCTGCTGGATTGTCGGCAAGATTGTCCGAATGGTTTCCATTTTGAAGGATGGAACTCTGAGGAACTTGTTTAATATCTTTAAATCCAGAATTGGACTGAAAGTTCCCTCTTTTTTGGGAACCACAAACAGGTTTGAGTAAAAACCTAGACCTTGTTCCCCGGAGGGGACTGGGTTTATCACTCCCATCTTTCAATGTAAGAATGCCTGTTTCTTTATCTGGTCTGAAGATAAGCGAGACAGGTGGAATCTTCCCTTTGGAGGAAGTCCCTTGAACTCTAGTAGGTATCCCTTGGAGACTATCTCTAGTGCCTAGGGATCCGGAACATCTCTTGCCCAAGCCTGAGCGAAGAGAGATAGTCTGCCCCCTACCAGATCCGGTCTCGGATCGGGGGCTACCCCTTCATGCTGTCTTGGTAGCAGCAGCAGGTTTCTTAGTCTGTTTACCCTTGTTCCAGCCTTGCATGGGCTTCCAAGCGGGTTTGGGCTGGGCCGCGTTACCTTCTTGTCTAGCGGCAGTGGAGTTATTAGCCGGTCCGTTCCTGAAATTGCGAAAGGAACGAAAATTAGACTTGTTCTTAGCCTTAAAAGGCCTATCCTGTGGGAGGGCATGGCCCTTACCCCCAGTGATGTCTGAAATAATTTCCTTCAATTCCGGCCCAAAAAGGGTCTTACCCTTGAAAGGAATATTAAGTAACTTAGTCTTGGACGACACATCTGCCGACCAGGATTTTAGCCAAAGCGCCCTCCGCGCTACTATAGCAAAACCTGAGTTTTTCGCCGCCAATTTCGTTATTTGAAAAGCGGCATCCAATATAAAGGAATTAGCTAACTTTAATGCGTGAATTCTGTCCATGACTTCTTCATAGGAAGTCTCTTTCTGGAGCAACCTTTCTAGTTCCTCGAACCAAAAGGACGCAGCTGAAGTGACAGTAATAACACACGTAGCTGGTTGAAGGATGAACCCTTGCTGAACAAAAATCTTTTTAAGCAATCCTTCCAATTTTTTATATATAGGATCTTTGAAAGCGCAGCTGTCCTCTATAGGAATAGTTGTGCGCTTCGCTAGTGTTGAAACAGCTCCCTCAACCTTCGGGACCGTCTGCCATGCGTCCCTTCTAGGGTCTACTATGGGAAACATTTTCTTAAATATAGGAGGTGGGGCAAAGGGTACACCTGGCTTCTCCCACTCCTTATCCACTATGCTTGCTACCCTCTTGGGTATTGGAAAAGCGTTGTCGTGCACTGGGACCTCTAAAAATTTGTCCAATTTGCACAACTTCTCTGGTACTACCATAGAATCACAGTCATCCAGAGTAGCTAATACCTCCTTAAGCAAAGCGCGGAGATGTTCTAGCTTAAACTTAAATGCTACTATATCAGGTTCTGCCTGTTGAGAAATTTTTCCTGAGTCTGAAATTTCACCCTCAGACAGCCCTTCCCTCACAATTCCCAATTCTGATTGATGTGAGGGTAAAATAGATAAGGCATCGTCAGCGTCTGATTGTTCATCCTTTTTATCTGTATTTAACTGAACAATCACGCTTTCTCTGAAATGCTGGCAGTTTGGATAAAAGATTTGCTATAGAATTATCCACTACTGCTGTTAATTGTTGCATAGAAATAAGCACTGGCGCGCTAGGTGTCGCCTGCGCGGGCAAAGCTGGTGTAGACACAGAGGAGAGGATGTAGAACTATCCCCACTACCTTCATTAGATAAATCATCTTGGGCAACATTATGAAATGTAACAGAGCTGTCCTTATTTTGTTTGGACGCTATGGCACAATTATCACAAACACTCGAAGGGGGAACCACATTTGTCTCTACACACACAGAACATAGGTTATCTGATGGCACAGACATGTTAAATAGATTTAGGCAGGCAAACAATGCAATAAAAACGATTTTAAACAAAAACGTTACTGTCTCTTTAAATAATAAAATGACACACTTTATTTCTGAATGTTCAAAAAACTATGAAGGCAATATCCTTAAGACCCCAGTGTCTTAATGCTTATAAAGTATTGCACAGCAAATATGGAGACTCTAGCTCTTAAAACAAGCAAACCGGAGCTAATTGTTGGATTTAACCATTTTTATACACCACCATTGCTGTAGCTTTTACCTTCCTTAGGGGTCAACCATCCACAGAAAAAAGCCTTCTGGAGTCACTTTCTGAGCCACAGGACCCTCTCACATGAGACTACATGCACTGCCTGAAATCAACTGCCAAAATGAGGCCTCCTCCCTCAGTACACTAGAGTGAAGGGGCCTTCCTGACTAGATTTAAGTGTCTAAAACAAGCCAGATCAATAAAATACGTCCCCAAGTGTATATGAGCTTATAAAACATTTCAAATGACATGATATTGTAATAAAAACCAATTGATTTGGCCCCTAACAGTGTCTACCAGCATAAAATTCAAAAAGGGGAAGCCTGTTATCTTTTTTGCTGAGGTGAAAGAAAAATGGCTTACCGTTTTCCCTGAGGGGAAAAATGACTGTCATCTAGCATTAGCCTGTGTTGTTAGAAGGAGACTAGTCATACCTGAAGCAGATGAGTCTGCAAGCTGTTACCCCCAACTGAAGTTCTCTGGTTTCAACAGTCCTGCGTGGTAACAGCAATGGATTTTAGTTACTTGTGCTAAAATCATAGCCCTCTTAAACAGAAATCTTCATCACTTTTCTGTTGTAGAGTAAATAGTACAAGCCAGCACTATTTTAAAATAACAAACTCTTGATAGAAGAAATAAAAAACTACAACTAACACCACAAACTCCTCGCCATCCCCGTGGAGATGCTACTTGTTCAGAGCGGCAAGGAGAATGACTGGGGGGCGGAGCCAGGGGGGGAGCTATATGGACAGCTCTTGCTGTGTGCTCTCCTTGCCTTTCCCTGTGGGGGAGAATATTTCCCACAAGTAATGGATGACGCCGTGGACCGGACACACCAATGTTGGAGAAATTCATATTTTTATTTCAGGTTAGCGCACTTGAGAATATGCGATCGGGTTAGCACACAAGTATGGTGTTAGGGTTTTTTCCCCCTTTTTTTTTGCTCCATTGACTTCTATGGGGAAATAGGTTATTGCACATGCAATATTCTAACTTTTTGTGCACATTGGGTTAGCGCAAGAACATTGTATAACGACACTACCCAACGCATGCCAAAAGTTTACATCTAGTGCAGTTAGCGCGCAAGCAAAAGTGCTAAATAGAGTTCCACTAGTAATCTGGTCCTTTATGGGTATTGAGTGGGTTTTTCAGATTCTAGAGTCTAAGAGCTTGTTCTCCTAGATTGTGCATTCATACATACAATTATTTTTATTTTGTTAATAGAAAGTTAAATTGCTCAAATCAAACTTTCAAATGTTGAAACTTGTACTGAAATTAAATATGATCATAGGAATGTTAAAGGGACATTAAACACTTTTGGCCAGATTAAGAGTTTTGCGTTATGAGCGGCTCGGTAATAATTTGCAAGTTATTGTCACCGCTCACCTCCCTATAGCGCTGCTATTACAGGTTTGCAAAAACCCGGCATTAGCAGGCAATATGGCAGCGTTGAGCTCTATACCGCACACAAATACCAGAGCTGCTTTGAGCTGCTTTTACGTGCTCGTGCACGATTTCCCCATAGACGTCGATGGGGAGAGCCGGTTAAAAAAAGCCTAACCTGCAATAAATGAGCGTAAAGCTCCGTAACGCAGCCCCATTGATTCCTATGGGGAAAGAAACGTTATGTTTACACCTAACACCCTAACATAAACCCCGAGTCTACACTTATTAACCTCTAATCTGCCGCCCCCAACGTCGCCGCCACTATACTAAAGTTTTTAAGCCCTAAACCTAACCCTAAGTCTAACCCTAACGTAACCCTAATCCTAACACCCACTAACTTTAACATAATTAAAATAAATCTAAATAAAAATTACAATTAATACCTAAATAATTCCTATTTAAAACTAAATACTTACATATAAAATAAAACCTAACCTAGCTACAATATAACTAATAGTTATATTGTAGCTATCTTAGGTTTTATTTTTATTTCACAGGTAAGTTTGTATTTATTTTAACTAGGTAGAATAGTTAGTAAATAGTTATTAAGTATTTACTAACTACCTAGTTAAAATAAATACAAATTTACCTATAAAATAAAACCTAACCTGTCTTACACTAACACCTAACATTACACTACAATTAAATCAATTACATGAATTAAATACAATTAACTACATTACAAAAAAAAAAAATAAACACTAAATTACACAAAATAAAAAAGAAATTATCAAATATTTAAACTAATTACACCTAATCTAATAGCGCTATCAAAATAAAAAGCCCCCCCAAAATAAAAAAAACCCTAGCCTAAATTAAACTGCCAATAGCCCTTAAAAGGGCCTTTTGCGGGGCATTGCCCCAAATAAATCAGCTCTTTTACCTGTAAAAAAAAATACAAACAACCCCCAACAGTAAAACCCACCACCCACACAACCAAACCCCCCAAATAAAATCCTATCTAAAAAACATAAGCTCCCCATTGCCCTGAAAAGTGCATTTGGATGGGCATTGCCCTTAAAAGGGCATTTAGCTCTTTTCCATTGCCCAAACCCTAAGCTAAAAATAAAACCCACCCAATAAACCCTTAAAAAAACTTAACACTAACACACGAAGATCCACTTTCAGTTTGAAGACCGGACATCCATCCTCATCAAGCCGGGAGAAGTCTTCATCCAAGCGGGCAGAAGTCCTCAACAAAGCCAGGAGAAGTCTTCATCCAAGCGGCAAGAAGTGGTCCTCCAGGCGGGCAGAAGTCTTCATCCTTCCGACACGGAGCGGATCCATCTTCAAGACATCCGGCACGGAGCATACTCTTCTGTCGACGGCTACTGAAGAATGAAGGTTCCTTTAAGGGACGTCATCCAAGATGGCTTCCCTTGAATTCCGATTGGCTGATAGAATTCTATCAGCCAATCAGAATTAAAGTTGAAAAAATCCTATTGGCTGATGCAATCAGCCAATAGGATTGAGCTTCAATCCTATTGGCTGATCCAATCAGCCAATAGGATTGAGCTGGCATTCTATTGGCTGTTCCAATCAGCCAATAGAATGCAAGCTCAATCCTATTGGCTGATTGGATCAGCCAATAGGATTGAAGCTCAATCCTATTGGCTGATTGCATCAGCCAATAGGATTTTTTCAACTGTAATTCCGATTGGCTGATAGAATTCTATCAGCCAATCGAAATTCAAGGGACGCCATCTTGGATGACGTCCCTTAAAGGAACCTTCATTCTTTAATAGCCGTCGACAGAAGAGGATGCTCTATGTCAGATGTCTTGAAGATGGATCCGCTCCGCGTTGGAAGGATGAAGATAGAAGATGCCGTCTGGATGAAGACTTCTGCCCCTCTGGAGGACCACTTCTTGCTGCTTGGATGAAGACTTCTCCCGGCTTCGTTGAGGACTTCTGCCCGCTTGGATGAAGACTTCTCCCGGCTTGATGAGGATGGATGTCCGGTCTTCAAAAACTGTAAGTGGATCTTCGGGGGTTAGTGTTAGGTTTTTTTAAGGGTTTATTGGGTGGGTTTTATTTTTAGCTTAGGGTTTGGGCAATGGAAAAGAGCTAAATGCCCTTTTAAGGGCAATGCCCATCCAAATGCCCTTTTCAGGGCAATGGCGAGCTTAGGTTTTTTGATAGGATTTTATTTTGGGGGTTTGGTTGTGTGGGTGATGGGTTTTACTGTTTGGGGGTTGTTTCTATTTTTTTTTACAGGTAAAAGAGTTTATTTCTTTTGGGCAATGCTATTGGCAGTTTAGTTTAGGCTAGGTTTTTTTTATGGGGGGGGGTTATTTTGATAGGGCTATTAGATTAGGTGTAATTAGTTTAAATATTTGATAATTCCTTTTTTATTTTGTGTAATATAGTGTTTATTTTTTTGTAATTTAGTTAATTGTATTTAATTCATGTAATTGATTTGATTGTAGTGTAATGTTAGGTGTTAGTGTAAGACAGGTTAGGTTTTATTTTACAGGTAAATTTGTATTTATTTTAACAAGGTAGCTAGTAAATAGTTAATAACTATTTACTAACTAGTCTACCTAGTTAAAATAAATAGAAACTTGCCTGTGAAATAAAAAAAAAATTCTAAGATAGCTGCAATGTAACTATTAGTTATATTGTAGCTAGCTTAGGCTTTATTTTACAGGTAAGTATTTAGTTTTAAATAGGAATTATTTAGTTAATGATAGTAATTTTTATTTAGATTTATTTTAATTATATTAAAGTTAGGGGTGTTAGGGTTAGACTTAGGGTTAGGTTTAGGGGTTAAGAACTTTAGTACAGTGGCGGCGGTGACGTTGGTGGCGGAAGATTAGGGGTTAATAATATTTAACTAGTGTTTGCGATGCGGGAGGGCAGTGGTTTAGGGGTTAATATGTTTATTATAGTGGTGGCGATGTCCGGAGCGGCAGATTAGGGGTTAATAATTTTATTTTAGTGTTTGCGATGCAGAAGGGCCTCAGTTTAGGGGTTAATAGGTAGTTTATGGGTGTTAGTGTACTTTTTAACACTTTAGTTATGAGTTTTATGCTACAGATTTGTAACGTAAAACTCCTGACGAATCTTGACAGTATAGGCTGTATCGCTCACTTTTTGGCCTCCCAGGCAAAACTCGGAATACCGGCGCTATGGAAGTCCCATTGAAAAAGGACTTTTTGAAAGGTGCGGTAGTTACGTTGCGTTACGGCCAAAAAAGAGTGCGGTACAGCTATACCTACAAGACTCGTAATAGCAGCGGTAGTGAAAAAGCAGCGTCATGAGGCTTTTTCACTCATAACGCAAAACTCGTAATCTAGCCGCTTGTTATTGTAAAATGTTTAATTATTTACAGCAATAAAAACAAAACAGAAAAAGCAAGGTAGTTTCATTTTTTATTTTGCCACCTATTCTTTTTAAAGGTTCAGTAAATGTAAAAAATAATGTTACATAATTCTAGACATAGTGCAGAATTATGTAACGTTATCGTAACAGCAGCTTTAAAAATCAAAAGATTTGAAAGATTTTACCCCTCAAAGTTGCACTTACCTGGTCTCCTCTCCAGGCTCTTCTGATCATGAATTCTTTTTCAAAAGTGGTTCGCTCTATTGTATGGTAGCGGGAGCGAGAACCACTTCTGAAAAAGAAGACATGATCAGAAGAGCCTGGAGAGGAGACCAGGGGCGAGATTACATATGCGGCGCAGGCTTCAGCGTAACTGCTGAAACCTGAGTCGCCTGTAATTTCACTTCGCACATCGGGGAATCACATATACTGCGTCAGCAGTTAATAAAGTGCCGTAAGACGGATAAATTAGCGATGTCCAGAAATGTGCGTAAATACAAATTTCTGGAGTCGCCAGTGACTTACGGCATGTTAGAAAATGCCGGCGCCTAAACAAATAAAATAAAAAAGTTAAATCTCCCGTAAAAGTCTAACCCGCCTCCCAAAAATCTACCACATCGCAATCTATCTAATTTATGTATTAACCCCTAAATCCGCCAACCCCAACATTGCAACCTACCTAATAAAAGTATTAACGCCTAATCTGCCAACCCCCTACAACGCAATATGCCTAATTAAACTATTAACCCCTAATCCGCCATTCACCCACATCGCAATCTACCTAAGAAAAGTATTAACCCCTTATCCGCCAACCAACCACAACGCAAAGTAGCTATTAAAACTATTAACCCCTAATCTGCCATTAACCCACATTGCAACAAACCTTATAAATCTATTAACCCCTAATCCGCCAAACCCACATCGCAACAAACCTAATAAATCTGTTAACCACTAATCCGACAAACCCCCACAATGCAAATAACTAATTAAATTACTAAACCCCCTAATCTAACACCCCCTAAATTAACCCCAATTACCTAAATTAAAAAATACTAAGTTACAATTAAAATAAAAAAGCTAACATTACTTAAAAATAAATAAATTAATTAATCTAAGATTACAAAAAATAAAAAAGTCTAACATTACATAAAATAATAAACCAAATGATCAAAAATAAAAAAATTAAACCTAATCCCTATGAAAATAAAAAAGCCCCCCCACAAAAATAAAAACACCCCCTAATATAATACTAAACTACCAATAGCCCTTAAAAGGTCCTTTTGTAGGGCATTGCCCTAAGTTAACCTTTTTACCTTAAGTAAGTTAACCTTTTACCTTAAAAAACACTAAGTCCCCCTCTAACAGTAAAACCCCTCACCCACCAAACTCCCCAAAATAAAAAACCTAACACTAAAAAATCCTAAACTACCCATTGCCCCTAAAGGGGCATTTTCTATGGGCATTCAGCTTTTTTACACTGCCCAAAATCCCTATTCTAAAAAAAATAAATAATTTAAAAAAAAAAAAAAAAATCCTAACTCTAACCCCCAAATAGGTACTCACCGTTCCTGAAGTCAGGCGGAGAAGGTCCTCTTGCAAGCGGTGAAGTCTTCTTCCATCGCAGCAATGTCTTATATCTTCATCCAGGACCAAGCCAATGCGGAGCGGAGATGAGATAAGCGCGGAACAGAAGATCAGCAACCACAGAGCCATCGAGCGTGGAGATCTTCTTCGTATGATCACCGCCGCACACTGAGGATTGAATTCAAGGTACGCGTTTAAATACGGGGTACCTTGCATTCCTATTGGCTGATTTGATTCTTCAAATTCAAATCAGCCAATAGGATGAGAGCTACGTAAATCCTATTGGCTGTTCAAATCAGCCAATAGGATTTCAGTAGCTCTCATCCTATTAGCTGATTTAGATTTGAAGATCCAAATCAGCCAATAGGAATGCAAGGTAACCCATATTTAAACAGTTGACTTGAATTCAATCCTCAGTGTGCGGCGGTGATCGTATGAAGATCGGTGGTCTCCTGTTCCGCGCTCATCTCATCTCTGCGTCGTCTTGGTCCTGGAAGAAGATAGAAGACTTCACCGCTTGGAAGAGGACCTTCTCCGCCGGACTTCAGGAACGGTGAGTACCTATTTGGGGTTAGTAAGGATTTATTTTGTTTTTTTATTTTTTATTTTTTTTAGAATAGGGATTTTGGGCAGTGTAAAAGAGCTGAATGCCCTTTTAAGGGCAGTAAAATAGCTCAATGCCCATACAAATGCCCCTTTAGGGGCAATGGGTAGTTGGTTAATAGATTTATAAGGTTTGTTGCGATGTGGGTTAATGGCGGATTAGGGGTTAATAGTTTTATTATGTTTATTGCAATGTGGATGAATGGTGGATTAGGGGTTAATACATTTATTAGATTTATTGCAATATGAGTTAATGGCGGATTAGGGGTTAATATACTTTATTAAATATTGTGGTGGGGGTTGGCGGTTGACAGGTAGATAGATATTGCGCATGTGTTAGGTGTTAGTTAATATTTTCAGCCAGTTACTGGAGTTACGGTGCTCACATTTTCAGCGCAAGGCTTGCTGCGCCTGCCTATGTGTGGCGAAGCGAAAATTAAGTAAAATTTCTCAATTTTCGCCGCATAAGTCCTTGCGCTGAATATGTGATATCGATTTGCGACGCAGTTTTATATTAGCTTAATCACATATCACACATCTGACACATCTGTACTGAAACAAAATAAACAAAACTCACTTCAGAAGCCTCATCCCTGCTGTAGCTCCAAGTAAAGTTGTGGTTTCCTTATGTCGACTTTCTGGAATAATTGTCAGGGCTTTGTTCATGCATTCCTTTAAACTTTCCCCGGCTAGAGCAGGGTTGTCTGCATATGATGAAATCCCCTTTCCTGAAGACAAAAAATAAAATAAAAACCTATATTAACAATTTATTTGCTGCAGTTAGTTCATAGAAGAAATGTAGTATAAAAACTTAAATTATGCTTACCTGATAATTTTCTTTTCTTCTGACGGGGAGAGTCCACAGCTGCATTCATTACTTTTGGGAATTCAGAACTTGGCCACCAGGAGAAGGCAAAGACACCCCAGCCAAAGGCTTAAATACCTCCCCCACTTCCCTCATCCCCCAGTCATTCTGCCAAGGGAACAAGGAACAGTAGGAGAAATATCAGGGTAAAAAAGGTGCCAGAAGAATAAAAAATAAATAAACAGCCGCCCCATATAAAAATGTGGGTGGGGAGCTGTGGACTCTCCCCGTTAGAGGAAAAGAAAATGATCAGGTAAGCATAATTTAAGTTTTTCTTCTTAAACGGGGAGAGTCCACAGCTGCATTCATTACTTTTGGGAAAACAATACCAAAGCTATAGAGGACACTGAATGCAAAAAAAGGGCGGGTAGACGAGGCGGCCCATTCGGAGGGCACCACAGCCTGAATTTAACCAAACACCTGAAAAAACAAAAGCATCACCAGAAACAGAAGTATAAAACCTAAAAGGACCATGAGTAAAAACCAGCAAGGCCCTATTTAGAGACCGCTCAGAATCAGTAGATTCCACCGAGCACAAAGGCTCAGAGGAGACAAGTCCCACAGGCTCCAAGCCCACACTTAAACTTACCCACGATCCTAGGAAAGGGTACCTCCACCTACCCCCTGAACGGAAGAGGAAGAAGAAGAACTTAACAGAGATCTAAGGACCAACAAGCTAGGGTAAAAGGAAGCCTTGTTGAACTCCCAGCGAAAACAAAGGTTGCGACAGGACAAAAACGCATAGAGGACGAACTCCAACGCCCGAAAAAAGATAAGGGAGGAAAAAAACCCTACCCCTATCGGAACGGAAGTCCAAGGGACCATGTAATGCCCCATCCCTGGAGACCTAGAGAGACAAGGTAGACCCCATCCCTCAAACAGCGTGCAATCCACACACTGAAGGAGCAACCGAGGGAAAAAAAAAACACCCCCCGGGAACTGCCTAAAAATAGCACCATAAATCTTATCATGCTCCAGATTAAGCCACAGGCTTCCCTCTGCAACAGAAGTCTAGCGGACTCCTGCCGTTAACACTAGCCAACCAAGCTAGGAACTGCACCAGGACTCCCACAGAGGAAAAATTCCAAAGGAGTGTAGAAACCCACTCCCTCCCAGGAAAAACAAGGAAGTAGGAGAGCATCCAAAACCAGCAGAGAAAGCCCCCTGCTGAGGAAGGAAACACTGTTAAGCCTCCCAGTTAAGGAGGGAACACAAGATCTAAGTAAGATACGCGGTCCAGGCTCAGCCAAACAGACAGACCTCTGACCCTCTTTCCAAGGCAACAATCTCGGCACCAAAGCGACTGGCAATGTCCGAAAGCAGGGAAATGAACCATTCCCTGGACCACCCAGATCCTTAGTAAGGAAGAAGGAGGGGAACTAAATTGAATGTTACCAATGGTTAGAGCAAACTCCACCATTTGCTAACAAGACTGGCATGCTAACCAACTAAGCTATGACAGAACATAGGAGCTCTGGTTCCAGGATCCAGACACAGATCCTTACCCTACAATAAGGGACACTTCCCGGGAAAAGAGAGACTACACTGAATCAACAGTGACGGCACAATACCAGAATCCAACCCTTCATGATATCCTGCACGCAAGACAGGGGGGACCCCACTGAACAGAGGAAGACCTCCGGGGCACTAGGTGGATACTATGGTATGCCCCAATCTCCCTAAAGGGAGGAGAAAGCCAAATAGAACCGCTCACCCGCCCACAGGCATGGAAAGTGAGTCAGCAGACAGATGGCAAAGGCAATACCGATTGTTGAGGAACCAGTAGAAAAACAGCCATCGAGCACACTTTAAGGTACAAATAGCTGCAACAGATTGCGACTGCAATCTCCCACTTGCTAGGCAGCTAAACTACCCATCAGGCTTTTTCCAAGTCTCCGATAAGAGAAAAACAAAACCTCCTGAAAGGGCAAGTGGAAGTCTCAGAACTGGAAGGACTGAACCGCCCAAGACCAGTCTAAGAGATGCGGCCAGATATCCAAGACAAGAAACATGTCCGGAAAACAGGACATCCAGAAACCGACAGGACATCGGGAAACCGGAGCCGGCTACAAGGTAGTTACCCCTGAGGAACCATAGGGATACCTCATATGGAGAACCTGCACCCAAGGAGATGCAACCACAGCCACATCCAAAGGTCCTTGGACACTGGATTTTTGCTAAGCATCCCAGAGACAGAGAGCATATCTCCTAAAGGCTCGAGGAACAACCCCCCCCCCCAAGTTAGATCTCAAAACTAGATAATCCAGCTTGAGAAGATAAAATACAGGATCAACCTCCCGGAAACCCCTGTGGCTCAAGGAATTAACGATGGACGAGCCTCATAATTCCTGTCAAACAACAGATAAAACCAAGACATCTTAGTAAGGGCAGCTCAAGGAAAAAACAGAGACAAACGCATTCTCCAGAGCCCCAAAACCTTGGGAGCAGATGATAAACAGCAGGAGGAAGCCCGAACAGATGACCCCCCAACTAGCCCCAAGAAGGGGAAAAAAGAAGCCTAAGACATCCCAACCCCTCAAGGAAGAGTTACCGTCTTCAAGGTCTCAAAAATACGTCCAATAAGAATACCATAGAGGAGATAAAAATCTCCCCAACTTGGTACCCCAGATGTCCAAGGAGTCATCTAAACCTCCAGTCCTATTGGGAATGGAGAACCCTAGCTCCGCGGCCAAAGGACCTCCGTAACCCTACAGAGTAATTTTTAACAGAATCCCCTTCTGGAACTCCGCCAACAATCAGGAACAGGACAATGAGGACTGACTACAATCCCTCTGATGCCCCACCCAAAAGAAGAAACGAGAGCCAGCCTGACATCTAAGAACGAAAGGCCTCCTTTGCCATGTTTTAGCCGTGGAAGGGGCAGAGCCTCAACTAAAAATCTTTAAAAAATCATGGATGTTCCTCTCCAAGGAAATCTTTAGTAAAGGCGAAAGCTTTATTCGATATGAAGAGAAACCAGAGTATAACTAACTCCTCATTCAAGTGAGCAATTCACCACCCAACCAGGACAGCCGGTTATATTGGTAGCAAGTGGATGATATAGACCTTAAGGAACAGATAATAGCACCCGACCAGGACCAGCCTGCTACATAGGGCACTCAGCACTGTCCCAGGCCCCAGAAAATCAAAACCCCAATAGGAATCGACCAAAGGAACTATAGACATAACAATGTACTAACACCTTAACATGCAACTTACGCGGAAGTGCCCAAGCGACCACAAAATCGCTAGTATCAAATGCCAGAGAAGAAATGTTTCCCAACGGAAAAAATATAACAGGCATGAGCTTCTCAAAAAGAAATAAATACATCCTACCGGATCAAAGAAAAAGAGGGCAGCACACGCAGGTAAACGCCTAAGAAGAATGGGTACACTAACAGGACCAGCCAATCAGATACCCCAATCTCCTGAAGTTCAGGACTGGAATAAGATACCCCAAAAAGAAAGTAAATTGGAGACGACAAGGAGATTAACTTTATCCCCCCACGTCTAACCCAGCTTGCCGTCTGGAACAGAAGACCGAGGATCCCTCAATTCATTAGGATTGGGATCCTCCAGCAGCGCCAAAACATGCCACAGTTGGTCACGAAGGTGCGCCAGTCTATAACAAAAAGCAAGACTTACCACCGCCGGGGCAACTGACGACCCTGACCCTGAGGGTCGGGCCCTTGAAGCTTCAGAGGAAACCGCTTCCCTAGATGGCTGATCTGACCCAGACAATCCCACACCTGACGAGCCCTGGTTAACAGAACACGGACAGTATCTCATCAACACCTCCCTCTCAGGAAGATGTAAATGCGCCAACACCATAGATATGGCCATGCAGAACTGTGCCGTAGCCTCTGGAGGAAAAAAAACGCATTCCGGAGAAGCGGTAATGGCATTAGGGACTTGCGTAGCTAGGGAAGGTTCTAGGGCACACGACTCATGGGATGTGGGATCCCCAAGGGCTCGGCAGACACTAAGTTCCCTGTTGCGGGAAAAGAGAGCACTCTAAAGCGGCATTAACTGATGGGCATGGATTACCCGGGCCATCTTATACTCTTCGCAAGACGTAGAATCTGAATCATAGTCATCCGTCTCCAAAAAATCAGAATCCTCCATAAGTTGGATAGAAATTATGGATAGAAGAAAAAATAAAAAAGGCACCTTACACCCCCAATGGCTGGGGCACTCACCACCTCCTGAGACCCAGACAACTAGCAAAACAGACTCTCTCCGTTGCCACGCAGTCAGGAATATGGAAATGGAGTGCAGAACGTGACCACTCCTAGTCACAAGGTACACCGTGCAGACCAGAGAAAAGCATGCCAAGGCCACAAGAGCCGTGCAGCATGACAAAAAAGGCCGTTATGTTCCGATATAGCCACGAGACCTAACGTCACTACACCTTAGCAGATAGAATCACATAACAAACATGATTAAAAGTACCCCCTGTTCAATAAACCTCCTCAGGGAGATATTAACCCTTGATATCATAAAGATAAAGGAGTCCCACTAAGACCCTGACTTCTTCGTTTACATTATATTCACACATTGAAGTAAAATGAAACAATCTTACTGGAATCTATGCCGTGGAACAGGAACACGGCCCTTCAAGTGTGACAGATAGTAGCTTTGCTTCTGACATGGACTTGAGTGAAGAAAGCAGGCAGCGAAACTCGTCAACGCTGATTGCTAAGGAGCTGTTAAAATGAGTCGGGATGGTTTTGCAGAAAGACTCTCCCTGCATCTCCGGACTCTAATATTCATCCATGCTCTCACTGAGAGGCTGACAGGATAACTTAAAACCCCAGTCCCATTTCGAAGAGTACTACGCTCCATAAGAGACTATCTTTAATCTTCCGACAATTCTCTGCCAACCTCCTGTGACGAAAGGCAAAGCATGACTGGGGGTTGAGGGAATTTGGGGAGGTATTTAAGCCTTTGGCTGGGGTGTCTTTGCCTCCTCCTGGTGGCCAGGTTCTGAATTTCCAAAAGTAATTAATGCATATGTGGACTCTCCCCGTTTAAGAAGAAAATAGCACACAGCAGGCAAATGTTAGAGACACTCCCAGCATGCATTGCAGCAGGCACTATTTCATAGCAACAATGGCAAATGCAGCTTCAGAGCTCAAGTTAATAAGCAGTGGTTTTATACCTAAATTACCCAGAACCCACCATGATTTTTTTTGCTTCCTAACCTCTTTGGTGGAATCGAATCATCCCAAACAAACAAAATGGCTGTGGCCAACCTAACCTTGCTACATACCTGTCCCTAACTGGTCTCAGCAGAAGTGATAAGAAATTGCAGAACAATGCACATTTTACTAACAAAATGACAGTCGACAGCCTTTTCTACTCCAGTAACAAGTCCAGATTGTTTCCTTCAAATAAGGTAAGTTTTTCAACTACAGGCTTGATAGTGCTTCATTTAACACAACCATTATTTACACGCTCATACATAATTGTCCCTAAACTGGATTCTGCAGAAGAAGGCTTTATCAGATAAGGAAAATCTAGATTTTAACATGGCGACGCATATTACTTTACAGCTACTAAAACGTATTTATTTCTTCAAGTTGAAACAACGAATATTTTTTGTAATGGTAGATTTTTAATTGTATTTGTAATGTTAGGACTTATTATTTTCTGTAATGTTATTTTTTTTTGCAATTTAGGTTTTTTATTTTTTGTAATTTATTATTAATTTTTAAGGTAGTTAGTATATTTTTGGTTTTATTTATGTGTATTTTAGTTGGGGTTAAGTTAGGGGGTGTTAGGTTAGGGAGCTTAGTTATTAGTTTAATATTTTGCATTGTGAGTGGTTGGCGGTTTAGGGGTTAATAGTTTAATTAGCTGTCTGCGTTGTGGGGGTTTGGCGGTTTAGGTGTTAATAGTTAAATTAGGTGTTTGTGTTGTGGGGGCATGGCGGGTTTAGGTGTTAATAGTTAAATTAGGTGTTTGTGTTGTGGGGGCATGGCGGGTTTAGGGGTTAATAGTTTCATTAGGTGTTTGCATTGTGGGGGGATGGCGGTTTAGGGGTTAATAGTTTATTTAGATACTTTGCGTTGTGGGGGGTTGGCGGTTTAGGTATTAATAGTTTAATTAGGTTTTTGCGTTGTGGGGGGATGGCGGTTTAGAGGTTAATAGTTTTATTAGGTGTTTGCGTTGTGGGGGATGGCAGTTTAGGGGTTAATAGTTTATTTAGATACTTTGCATTGTGGGGGATGGCGGTTTAGGGGTTAATACATTCTATTAGTGATTGCGATGTGGGGGATGGCGGTTTAGGGGTTAATAGTTTCATTAGCTGCTTGCGTTGTGGGGGGATGGCGGGTTTAGGGGTTAATAGTTTCATTAGCTGTTTGCGTTGTGGGGGGATGGCGGTTTTAGGGATTAATAGTTTCATTAGGTGTTTGCGTTGTGGGGGGATGGCGCGTTTAGGGGTTAATAGTTTCATTAGTTGTTTGAGTTGTGGGGGGATGGCGGTTTAGGGGTTAATAGTTTATTTAGATACTTTGTTTGTAGGGGTTGGCGGTTTAGGTGTTAATAGTTTAATTAGGTTTTTGCGTTGTGGGTGGATGGCGGTTAAGGGGTTAATAGTTTAATTATATACTTTGCGTTGTGGGGGATGGTGATTTAGGGGTTAGTACATTTTATTAGTGATTGCATTGTGGGGGGATGGCGGTTTAGGGGTTGATATTGCGCGTGTGTTAGGTGTTTGTTAAGGCTTCCAGGGAGTTACTGTGCTTTTTTACTATGCACAAGGATTTCTGTGCCTGTCTATGTGTGGCAAGCTGAAAATGGAGTAAAATATCTCCATTCTGCTCACGTAAGTCCATGTACTGCATATGTGACGCCAGTTCTATTTTAGTTTATGGGAGTAAAAACTGCGCCGAAGTGTAAAATATACGTGTGTAACTGCACCGGGTATGTGATCGCTCCATTAGACTAAAAATTAGAAACACTGTTTTTTGCGCACGTCGCCAAATATGTGATCGAGACCCTCATGTCGGACTCCCACAGATTTTTGCAATGTGGGATTGAGTAGTGTTGCCTGCTGTTTTGCACAAAAATACACATGACACATAATACCTCCTGACACATATATCTCCTTCACCAAAGGTTGACCTTAACCCCACCCTTGAACCTGCATATATATTTTTTACAAGCAATATTATTTTCTTTGGTTGTCATTAACAAACACAACAGTGATTGACCCCTTTGTTTGCCAGTAGCACACATGAGCAGTATTTTTACACCTCCATGGTCCCCAGTAAAAAAACACAGGACAGTGTTTTTACCCCAGTAGCTAGTTGCTAAAACTAACACACACACACACAAACACACACAAAGAGCAGTATTTTAACACCATCTAAATTGCTAGAAGTATTATTTTACCCTTCTTGGCTGCCAGTAACACCCAGAGTAGTACATGTGCAATATTGCTTCTTTTTGGGCCATATTTGCAATACATAGAGGGCAAACTTAAAAAAAATGGACATTTAAGTGCCAGTATTTTTATACAGATTTTAGTGACCAACTTGGTAAAATACTGAACTATGGGGCTGAATACTGGACACCTGGCAACCATAAACAAGAGTCCAGCAGGCCCATTTATCAAGCTCCGTATGGAGCTTGAAGGGCCGTGTTTCTGGCGAGTCTTCAGACTCGCCAGAAACACAACTTATGAAGCAGCGGTCTAAAGACCGCTGCTCCATAACCCTGTCCGCCTGCTCTGAACAGGCGGACAGGAATCGCCAGACATCAACCCGATCGAATACGATCGGGTTGATTGACAGCTCCCTGCTGGCGGCCGATTGGCCGCGAGTCAGCAGGGGGCGGCGTTGCACCAGCAGCTCTTGTGAGCTGCTGGTGCAATGTTAAATGCGGAGAGCGTATTGCTCTCCGCATTTAGCGAGGTCTTGCGGACCTGATCCGCAGTGTCGGATCAGGTCCGCAAGCCCTTTGATAAATGGGCCTGCAGAACTGCAAGTGGGAATATCAGAACAATAAGTATGCCTAAAAATATGTTTAGAGCTAAGATTATCTTAAAACCTAAACAAACAATGATTTATACAGTGAGTGAAATATACTGTAGCCTATGACCTACATCATATCTCTCATGGGCTGTTCATTCCTGCTATGATTCGGTGCTATAGAATTTGGAAGCACTATAGAAATAATAATAATAATAATAATAATAATATGCTTGTAGTATTGGCAGGGTGAGTGGAAGCAAGTTTATTTTCTTTATATTTTAGGATACTCAACTATAATAAACTAATGAGGATTTTTTTTTTTCTTTAATGAATGGTCTTGGGCAAAAAGAGAAATTGTAACGTTCAGCCTCTTTTTTTTCACATGCAGAAAAGCAAAACAAAGTGCTTTTTACATTTGGCTTGCCGGAAACCGAAGTTATGAAGCAGTGGTCTAAAGACCGCTGCTCCATAATCTGTCCGCCTGCTCTGAGGCGGCGGACAGAAATCAACCCGATCGAATATGATCGGGTTGATTGACACCCCTGCTAGCGGCTCACAAGCACTGCTGGCACAATGCTAAATGCCGAGAGCGTATGCTGTCGGCATTTATCAATGTGCAGCGGACAACCGCTATATCGGATCATGTCCGCTCGCACAATCATAAATATGCCCCTTAGTGCCTGTCCCATTGTGTAGGAACATTATCGCATGCCTCTCATCATTTCTCAAACGCTTTCAGAGACTGGGAGAGGGAAACTTCTGGCTATAGTGACCCATGGGAGTTGTGTTTCACAGGCCGTAGCCGAACGGATGAGGCTAGGCGTGCCATTAGCTGGGTCGTGTGTGATGCGGGTGGGCTTGGGCAGAGACAGTGTTTCAATGTCGCTTCACATGTACAATATACTCAGACTCCAGTTCAACTTTGATCCCTTTATTAACAGAACATATTAAAACTTGTTGTATAAACTTTAGCTATGACTTTCTTAACTGATCAAATCTCAACTTCCTGCTGCACTGCAGTTAAACATTTTATTAAATATCCCCTGGAACCAAACACTATCTTTTTGGTTCCACAAATATTTATACACACAGAGTGGGACATGGCAGTGCCAGGAAGGTCCCTGGTTTTGCTCTGGAAGCCGGAACAGTTGCCCTGAAGGGTTTGCAGTGGGAGGAGTAGAACCTCCAAACTGTTCCTATTTGAGAGCGACAGTCCCTGATTCTGACCTCTGTCCCTCTGCAACAGACATATTTTCCTATTTCCAGAATTTCCCTTAACCCCCAGTCATGGAGCCCCCAGACACGGCCACAAACCGCCCAGATACACCCACCGACCTCCCAGACACACCCACCGACTGTCACATAATCCCACCCACTAACCACCCACACAGCTACAATCTCACCCACTATCCCACCCCCTAAACTAACGACGACCAGCCCCATCAACCTCCTGAGTCCCTGATACTCAGCTATAAATGTCGGGAAGTATGGGAGGGACAGTGGAGCTGAGCCCCCAAACCGAGGCAATCCTGCTTATAGGAACAGGTTCTTGAAAAAAGTCAAGATATGGAATTTTATTTTGCACGTTAAGGACTTTGAACTACTAATGCGTGAGCAGGGCTTTTTTTGTGAGGGTACTCAGGGTACTGAGTTTCCCCACTTTCTGCCAACTCATAAGAGGTAATATTTGTAATCACCATGTAAATACTCTAGTTTTCATAAGAGGGGGCTGCAAAATACATCAAACATTCGGCTAGATTACAAGTGTTGTGGTACGGCTTTTAACACTGAAAAAATGGTCATTCCAGCGTAATGGCCTGGAACATATATTAACAAATTTTAGCCTGTAACGCAACGTCCATTCCGCACTCAAAAAAATTACTTTTTTTTGTGGGATTTTCATAGCGCCGGTATTACAGGTTGTGCGTTCAGGCTAAAATGCTTGCGTTACAGCCTCTACCGCCATCTGAGAGCCGTAATTATAGATTTTGCGAAACAAAAATGTTTCACAAAACTCATAACTAAAGTGTTACAAAGTACACTAACACCTATAAACTACCTATTAACCCCTAAACCGCCACCCTCCCGAATCGCAAACAGTATATTAAACCTATTAACCCTTAATCTGCTGCCCACCCACATCCTGACTATTAAATAAATGTATTAATCCCTAATCTGCCGTCCACCCACCCACATCATTAACACTATTTAAATATATTAACCCCTAAACCATTGCCGCCACTAAATAAACCTATTAACAACTAAACCTCTGGCCTCCCACATCACTGTCTCTAAATAAACCTATTAACTCCTAAACCACCGGCCCCCCCATCACAAAACCCTAAATTAAACTATTAACCCCTAAACCTAACACCCCCCTAACTATAAATTAAAATTACAATATAACGATATTGAAATAAAAATAAACCTAACATTAAACTATAAATTAACCTAACATAACTATTATAATAAAATAAAAAAATACTACACATTAAAAATCTAAATGACAAATTTGAAAAACCCTAACACTGGGAAAAAATTTAAAATCTAAAATTACAAAAAATAATAAACACTAAAGGGGCATTTGTATGGGCATTGCCCTTAAAAGGGCATTCAGCTCTTTTTCACTGCTCTTAAAAGGGCATTCAGCTCTTTAACAAAAGCCCAAAGCCCAAAAAACCCCCCAAAAAAACAACCTAACACTAACCCTAGAATATCTACTCACGGTTCCTGAAGTCCGGACATCCATCTTCATCCAGGCGGTGAGAAGTCTTCATCCAGGATTTCAGTAGCTCTCATCTTATTGGCTGTTTTAAACAGCCAATAGGATTTCAGAAGCTGTCATCCTATTGGCTGATTTGATTTTGAAGAAAGAAATCAGCCAATAAGAATGCAAGGTACACCATTTTGAAACGGCTACCTTGCATTCAACTTCAGTGTACGGCGGTGACCATATGAAGAGAACGCTCCAGCGCAGGATGGCTTCCAGGATGGCTTTCAGGATGGTTCCGCTCCGCGCCGCCGGGATGAAGATAGAAGACTTCCCCGAGATAGATGAAGGTGTCGCCGCCGAGTATTAGGGGTTAATAGATTTCTTATAGTGTCGTCGATGTCGGGGAGAGGCAGAATAGGGGTTAATAATTTGTTTTGGTGTTGTGATGCTGGGGGCGGCGGATTAGGGGTGTTTAGACTAGGGGGTCAATTTATCAAGCTCCGTATGGAGCCTGATGCCCCTGAAGGCTCGCTGGAAACAGAAGTTATGAAGCAATGGTCTAAAGAGCGCTTCTCCATAACTTGCCCGTCTGCTCTAAGGCTGCGGACAGAAATCAACCCGATCGAATAAGATCGGGTTGATTGACACCCCCTGATTGGCCGTGAATCTGCAGGGGGCGGCATTGCACCAGCAGTTCACAAGAACTGCTGGTGCAATGATAAATGTCGGCATTTATCGATGTGCAGCGGACATGATACGCTACTTTGTATCATGTCCGCTCACACTTACATAAATATACCCCTAGGAGTTTATGTTAGGGTGTTGATTTAAATGTAACTGTTTTTCCCCATAGACATCAATGGTGGTTGCATTACGGAGATTTTACTTATTCCGCACTTCAGGTTTTAGTTTTTTTTCTAACACTCTCTCCCCATTGATGTCTATGGGGGAAAGCGTGCACGAGCACGTCAAATCAGCCCTTGGATTTTGTGCAGTATGGAGCTTAACCATATCGCACGCACATGGATGTTTTCAGTAATTTGTAATTAGTTGGCGTTAGTTTCGCACCCTGTTTAGTGCCAAAACTCGTAATCTAGGTGATTGTAAATTATCTTGTCCCTTTGCTTTTCTCAAAGTAACTGAGCAGAATATATCAATCGGCACATTTTTTTTTTAGTACCAGCACCTTTTCTTTAACAAAAAAGCACTGCGTACATGTATATAATACCTAGTTCCCAAGCTAAAGACAAAATTGCAGTGTCGAGCCAGGCGTAGTACCAAAGTGAATTTACAGACTGGTACTATTGTGTTTCATTTACTCAGTTGTATCTGTAGTACTTTTTATGGCCTAGATTTAGAGTTCGGCGGTAGCCGTCAAAACCAGCGTTAGAGGCTCCTAACGCTGGTTTTGGGCGCCCGCTGGTATTTGGAGTCAGTGATTAAAGGGTCTAACGCTCACTTTTCAGCCGCGACTTTTCCATACCGCAGATCCCCCTACGCCATTTGCGTAGCCTATCTTTTCAATGGGATCTTTCTAACGCCGGTATTTAGAGTCGTTTCTGCAGTGAGCGTTAGAGCTCTAACGACAAGATTCCAGCCGCCTGAAAATAGCAGGAGTTAAGAGCTTTCTGGCTAACGCCGGTTTATAAAGCTCTTAACTACTGTACCCTAAAGTACACTAACACCCATAAACTACCTATGTACCCCTAAACCGAGGTCCCCCCACATCGCCGCCACTCGATTAAAATTTTTAACCCCTAATCTGCCGACCGCCACCTACGTTATACTTATGTACCCCTAATCTGCTGCCCCTAACACCGCCGACCCCTGTATTATATCTATTAACCCCTAACTTGCCCCCCACAACGTCGCCGCAAGCTACTTAAAATAATTAACCCCTAATCTTCCGACCGCAAATCGCCGCCACCTACGTTATCCCTATGTACCCCTAATCTGCTACCCCTAACATCGCCGACCCCTATGTTATATTTATTAACCCCTAATCTGCCCCCCACAACGTCGCCGACACCTACCTACACTTATTAACCCCTAATCTGCCGAGCGGACCTGAGCGCTACTATAATAAAGTTATTAACCCCTAATCCGCCTCACTAACCCTATCATAAATAGTATTAACCCCTAATCTGCCCTCCCTAACATCGCCGACACCTACCTTCAATTATTAACCCCTAATCTGCCGACCGGAGCTCACCGCTATTCTAATAAATGTATTAACCCCTAAAGCTAAGTCTAACCCTAACACTAACACCCCCCTAAGTTAAATATAATTTTTATCTAACGAAATAAATTAACTCTTATTAAATAAATAATTCCTATTTAAAGCTAAATACTTACCTGTAAAATAAATCCTAATATAGCTACAATATAAATTATAATTATATTATACCTATTTTAGGATTAATATTTATTTTACAGGCAACTTTGTAATTATTTTAACCAGGTACAATAGCTATTAAATAGTTAAGAACTATTTAATAGTTACCTAGTTAAAATAATTACAAATTTACCTGTAAAATAAATCCTAACCTAAGATATAATTAAACCTAACACTACCCTATCAATAAAATAATTAAATAAACTACCTACAATTACCTACAATTAACCTAACACTACACTATCAATAAATTAATTAAACACAATTGCTACAAATAAATAAAATTAAATAAACTATCTAAAGTACAAAAAATAAAAAAGAACTAAGTTACAGAAAATAATAAAATATTTACAAACATAAGAAAAATATTACAACAATTTTAAACTAATTACACCTACTCTAAGCCCCCTAATAAAATAACAAAGCCCCCCAAAATAAAAAATTCCCTACCCTATTCTAAAATACAAATATTACAAGCTCTTTTACCTTACCAGCCCTGAACAGGGCCCTTTGCGGGGCATGCCCCAAGAATTTCAGCTCTTTTGCCTGTAAAAAAAAACATACAATACCCCCCCCCAACATTACAACCCACCACCCACATACCCCTAATCTAACCCAAACCCCCCTTAAATAAACCTAACACTACCCCCCTGATGATCTTCCTACCTTGTCTTCACCATGCCAGGTTCACCGATCCGTCCTGGCTCCAAGATCTTCATCCAACCCAAGCGGGGGCTAGACATCCACTGAAGAAGTCCAGAAGAGGGTCCAAAGTCTTCCTCCTATCCGGCAAGAAGAGGACATCCGGACCGGCAAACATCTTCTCCAAGCGGCATCTTCTATCTTCTTCCATCCGATGACGACCGGCTCCATCTTGAAGACCTCCAGCGCGGATCCATCCTCTTCTTCCGACGACTAGACGACGAATGACGGTTCCTTTAAGGGACGTCATCCAAGATGGCGTCCCTCGAATTCCGATTGGCTGATAGGATTCTATCAGCCAATCGGAATTAAGGTAGGAATTTTCTGATTGGCTGATGGAATCAGCCAATCAGAATATAGTTCAATCCGATTGGCTGATCCAATCAGCCAATCAGATTGAGCTCGCATTCTATTGGCTGATCGGAACAGCCAATAGAATGCGAGCTCAATCTGATTGGCTGATTGGATCAGCCAATCGGATTGAACTATATTCTGATTGGCTGATTCCATCAGCCAATCAGAAAATTCCTACCTTAATTCCGATTGGCTGATAGAATCCTATCAGCCAATCGGAATTCGAGGGACGCCATCTTGGATGACGTCCCTTAAAGGAACCGTCATTCGTCGTCTAGTCGTCGGAAGAAGAGGATGGATCCGCGCTGGAGGTCTTCAAGATGGAGCCGGTCGTCATCGGATGGAAGAAGATAGAAGATGCCGCTTGGAGAAGATGTTTGCCGGTCCGGATGTCCTCTTCTTGCCGGATAGGAGGAAGACTTTGGACCCTCTTCTGGACTTCTTCAGTGGATGTCTAGCCCCCGCTTGGGTTGGATGAAGATCTTGGAGCCAGGACGGATCGGTGAACCTGGCATGGTGAAGACAAGGTAGGAAGATCATCAGGGGGGTAGTGTTAGGTTTATTTAAGGGGGGTTTGGGTTAGATTAGGGGTATGTGGGTGGTGGGTTGTAATGTTGGGGGGGGGGTATTGTATGTTTTTTTTTACAGGCAAAAGAGCTGAAATTCTTGGGGCATGCCCCGCAAAGGGCCCTGTTCAGGGCTGGTAAGGTAAAAGAGCTTGTAATATTTGTATTTTAGAATAGGGTAGGGAATTTTTTATTTTGGGGGGCTTTGTTATTTTATTAGGGGGCTTAGAGTAGGTGTAATTAGTTTAAAATTGTTGTAATATTTTTCTTATGTTTGTAAATATTTTATTATTTTCTGTAACTTAGTTCTTTTTTATTTTTTGTACTTTAGATAGTTTATTTAATTTTATTTATTTGTAGCAATTGTGTTTAATTAATTTATTGATAGTGTAGTGTTAGGTTAATTGTAGGTAATTGTAGGTAGTTTATTTAATTATTTTATTGATAGGGTAGTGTTAGGTTTAATTATATCTTAGGTTAGGATTTATTTTACAGGTAAATTTGTAATTATTTTAACTAGGTAACTATTAAATAGTTCTTAACTATTTAATAGCTATTGTACCTGGTTAAAATAATTACAAAGTTGCCTGTAAAATAAATATTAATCCTAAAATAGGTATAATATAATTATAATTTATATTGTAGCTATATTAGGATTTATTTTACAGGTAAGTATTTAGCTTTAAATAGGAATTATTTATTTAATAAGAGTTAATTTATTTCGTTAGATAAAAATTATATTTAACTTAGGGGGGTGTTAGTGTTAGGGTTAGACTTAGCTTTAGGGGTTAATACATTTATTAGAATAGCGGTGAGCTCCGGTCGGCAGATTAGGGGTTAATAATTGAAGGTAGGTGTCGGCGATGTTAGGGAGGGCAGATTAGGGGTTAATACTATTTATGATAGGGTTAGTGAGGCGGATTAGGGGTTAATAACTTTATTATAGTAGCGCTCAGGTCCGCTCGGCAGATTAGGGGTTAATAAGTGTAGGTAGGTGTCGGCGACGTTGTGGGGGGCAGATTAGGGGTTAATAAATATAACATAGGGGTCGGCGATGTTAGGGCAGCAGATTAGGGGTACATAGGGATAACGTAGGTGGCGGCGGTTTACGGAGCGGCAGATTAGGGGTTAAAAGTGTAATGCAGGGGTCAGCGATAGCGGGGGCGGCAGATTAGGGGTTAATAAGTGTAAGGTTAGGGGTGTTTAGACTCGGGGTACATGTTAGGGTGTTAGGTGCAGACTTAGGAGGTGTTTCCCCATAGGAAACAATGGGGCTGCGTTAGGAGCTGAACGCTGCTTTTTTGCAGGTGTTAGGTTTTTTTTCAGCTCAAACAGCCCCATTGTTTCCTATGGGAGAATCGTGCACGAGCACGTTTTTGATGCCGGCCGCGTCCGTAAGCAACTCTGGTATCGAGAGTTGCATTTGCGGTAAAAATGCTCTACGCTCCTTTTTTGGAGCCTAACGCAGCATTTGTTTGAACTCTCGATACCAGAGTTAAATTTATGGTGCGGCCAGAAAAAAACCCGCGGAGCGTTAACAGCCCTTTTACCGCCGAACTCTAAATCTAGGCCTATGTGTTTTAATTAAAAATATGAACCATTGCATTATACTGAAAGTGCTTATATGATAGAGCTTGAGATAGCTCTATCTTATGTGAGTAATCTTCTTATGAAGGCTCACGCTATTTCCTTTGTCTGGTAAGTGTTGCGCTATTGTTTTTCTCTTTTTTGAGCTTCAAAGAATATTTGGAGAATATTCCATTGTCATAAATTATGAACTAATAAATCATGCTTCAAGCCGTTACACCAGCATCAGCTCTTATTCATGTGAGTTATATTCCATCTGAAGGCTAATATTATTGATATATCCCTACAGCACAATCTGTTTTACTTTTTTCTGAGGGTCATCAACATTAAAGTTTTCCTAAATACCTTTTGAAGATATATGATATATATATATATATATATATATATATATATACGCTTATCAGCCACAACATTAAAACCACTGACAGTTGAATTTAATAACATTGATTATATAATCACAATGGCCCTTGTTAAGGGGTTGAATATATAAGGCAGCAAGTGAACAGTCAGTTCTTGAATTTCATGTGTTGGAAGCAGGAAAAATGGTGATGGCTAGACGACTGGGTCAGAGCATCTCCAAAACGGCAAGTCTTATGGGGTGTTCCCTGTATGCAGTGGCTAGTACTTATCAAAAGTGGTGCAAGGAAGGACAACTGGTGTCAGGGTTATGAGCACCCAAAGCTCATTAATGCACATGGGCAGCGAAGGCTAGCCCGTCTTGTCTGATCACATAGAAGAGCAACTGTAGCTGAAATTGCTGACAAAATGAATGCTGGCCATGATAAAAAGGTGTCAGCACACACAGTGTATCGCAGTTTGCTGCATGTGGGGCAAGGGAGCCACAGACCAGTCATAGTGCCCATGATGACCCCTGTCCACCACTGAAAGCACCTTCAATGGGGACGTGAGTGTCCTGGACCATGGAGCAATGGAAGAAGGTTGCCTGGTCTGATGAATCACATTTTCTTTAAGATCTAGTGGATGGCCGGGTGCGTGTGCGTCATTTACCTGGGGAAGAGATGGCAGCAGAGACAGTGTTATGCTCAGGGCAATACTCTGCTGGGAAACCTTGGGTCCTGGCATTCATGTGGATGTAACTTTGACACGTACCACCTACCTAGAGATTGTTGCAGACCACGTACACCCCTTCATGGCAATGCTGTTCCCTGATAGCAGTGGTCTCTTTCAGCAAGATAATGCACCCTGCCACACTGCAAAAATTGTTCAGGAATGGTTTGAGGAACAGAAAAATGAGTTCAAGGTGTTGCCTTGGCCTCCAAATTCCCCATATCTCAATCTGATTGAGCATCTGTGGGATGTGCTGTAACAACAAATCTGATCCATGGCGGCCCCACCTCACAACTTGCAGGACTTAAATGATCTGCTGTTAATGTCTTGGTGCCAGATACCACAGGACACGTTCAGAGGTCTTGTGGAGTCCATGCCTCAACGCTGTTTTAGCAGCATGAGGGGGGCCTACACAATATTAGGCAGGTGGTTTTAATGCTGTGGCTGATCAGTGTATATATATATATATTTATATATTTATATATTTATATATATATATATATATATATATATATACACTCCCCGGCCACTTTATTAGGTACACCTTGCTAGTACCGGGTTGGACCCCCTTTTGCCTTCAGAACTGCCTTAATTCTTCGTGGCGTAGATTCAACAAGGTGTTGGAAACATTCCTCAGACATTTTGGTCCATATTGATATTATAGCATCACGCAGTTACTGGAGATTTGTCGGCTGCACATCCATGATGCAAATCTCCCGTTCCACCACATCCCAAAGGTGCTCTATTGGATTGAGATCTGGTGACTTTGGAGGCCATTGGAGTACATTGAACTCATTTTCATGTTCAAGAAACCAGTTTAAGATGATTTGAGCTTTGTGACATGGGGCATTATCCTGCTGGAGTAGCCATCAGAAGATGGGTACACTGTAGTCATAAAGGGATGGACATGGTCAGCAACAATACTCAGGTAGGCCCTGGTGTTTAAACAATGCTTAATTGGTACTAAGGGGCCCAAAGTGTGCCAAGCAAATATCCCCCACACCATTACACCACCACCACCAGCCTGAACCGTTGATACAAGGCAGGTGGGATGTATGCTTTCATGTTGTTTATGTCAAAGTCCACCCTACCATCTCAACGTTGCAGCTGAAATTGAGACTCATAAGACCAGGCAATGTTTTTCCAATCTTCTATTGTCCAATTTTAGTAAGCCTGTGTGAATTGTAGCCTCAGTTTCCTGTTCTTAGCTGACAGCAGCGGCACCCGGTTTGGTCTTCTGCTGCAGTAGCCCATCTGCTTCAAGGTTCGATGTGTTGTGCATTCAGAGATGGTATTCTGCACACCTTGGTAGTAACGAGTGTTTATTTGAGTTACTGTTGCCTTTCTATAATCTCGAACCAGTCTGCCCATTCTCCTCTGACCTTTGACATCAACAAGGCATTTTCGTCCACACAACTGCCGCTTACTGGATATTTTCTCTTTTTTTGGACCATTCTCTGTAAACCCTAGAGATGGTTGTGCGTGAAAATCACAGTAGATCAGCAGTTTTTGAAATATTCAGACCAACCCGTCTGGCACCAACAATCTTGCCACGTTCAAAGTCACTCAAATCCCCTTTCTTCCCTATTCTGATGCTCAGTTTGAACTTCAGCGTCGTCTTCACCACGTCTAGATGACTAAATGTATTGAGTTGCTGCCATGTGATTGGCGGATTAGCGATTTGTGTTACCAAGCAATTGTTTTATCCAATATGAAGATACCAGCAGTATCACCAAAGCAGTGCAAGTGCAAACGCAGACAGGAGCTCACTGCTAGCTTCTAGGTAAATCCAACAAACATAATGTCCACAGCACTTTCTTCAAAATCCTTCTTTATTTGGGGATGATTCTAGGGTAAAAAAAACAGCAGCAACGTTTCGGGTTGTACACCCTTAGTCATGCAATGTAATACTGTTCACAAACTCTCAATTTATAGCAACCCAGGTTACTTAATTAACATACACCTGTCTGTGTTTAATTAATTCTAATCCATGTTTAAAAAACAGGTAAGAAATCACCTGCCCAATCTAGTGGTAGATCCTAAGTTCTACATATTCATTCTTATATATAAGAAAAAGATACAAAAATACATTTAAAAACATTCTGTACACTGAGCTGAGCTAGATCTTTTACATAAATACAGACACATCATAATCTTTATTCATTCCCAAAGGCTTCATGGAATTTAGTGTAGATATCCAAAATAATTCTTTCCTTTTTAACATTAATTACCTATCGCCCCCTCTTCTAGGCAACTTAACTTGGTCGATAACCTGCCATCTCAAGTGACTAATAGAGTGGCCAGCTTCCAGGAAATGGGATGAGACTGGTGCCTCTTTGTTACTGCACCTGATATTTGATTTATGTTCACAAATACGGTCCCGTACCTTCCTTGTAGTCTCTCCTAAATAGATCCTGGAGCATCCCCAAATAAAGAAGGATTTTGAAGCAAGTGCTGTGGACATAACTAAGCAGTTGAACCGGTGTACCCAATAAAGTGGCCGGTGTGTATATATATATATGTATAGTATATTTTCGTCTTGTAAAAGTACAGTAAAGTCAAGATTAAATATTCATAATTCAGATAGAGCATGCAGTTTTAAGAGACTTTCCAATTAGATGATAATTTTCAAAAAGAGAGCAAGTAATGCAAACTAGAACACAAATAACAACAAATAAGAACAATTAGAAAATAACAAGGTATAGTATCATAAATAGTATCTAAAAGGTACAAGAATTGGAATCCCCAATCATTTATGACATTTAAAAGAAAAGGGGCATTGTTATCATTATCAATAGGTACAACAATAAAAAAAACGAGGGTTTAACAAGTTTGATGTATGTTTAGGCACTATCAATAACATCATAAAGCAATTATAAATTTAATAAACAGGAATTTTAGGATTTGTAAGAACCGGCCACTTACAAAATAAAAAGGGGAGCACTGGAAGCACTCAATAACATGTTCATCCACCCTGTTAGGTCCAATACAGAAAGGAAAATTACTGACTCTATTTTAGAGGGAAGTGCCCTAATTCTGAGCTCTGTCTGGCTGTCTCTCAGAGAGCCGTATGTCCCTATTTGCAAAAATTCCCTTAGCCCTACCCTTGCCACTGACATATTTTAAATGAATAGTAAAGCTGATTTACTAAGGGTTTCCACTTTTTCTCTTAAAAAGACCAAAAACTTTAAAAATATAAATGATTCATTCCTGATAAATTATTTTCTTTCGGAATGATGATAGTCCTTAGGGTTACATAACATATAGGATATAATTCCCACCACAAGGAGAAGGCCAAGAACCCACACAAGAGCTTAAAGATTCCCATCCACCTCTTATCTCTCCTCAGTGCCAAGCAGAGAATAGGAAACAGGTAGGAAAGACAAAAGCAGGGTCTATAGAGGTGCAAATTAGAACTGGCCCCCAAAACATTTAAATAGACAGGGCCTATGGACTATCATCATTCAAAAATAAAATAATTTAGTAGGTAAGCAAAAAAAAAATGTTTCTTTCATATAATGATTATAGTCCATAGGGCTCCATAGCGTGGGATTAATACCCAAGCAGATAGTCCATATGTTATGGAATGGGTGGGACAATTTTCTGTTAGTTCTTATTTTTCAGACACTGCAGCCGAAGGATTTTCCTGCCAAAAGGTGCTTGCAAAGAAGCAAAAACATTAAAGCTGTAACATTTTTAAAAGGTATGCAGAGAAGACCATGTTGCAGCTCTGCAAATCTGCTCCAAAGATGCATAATTTTGTAAAGTCTAGGAAGTTGCCACTAATCTTGTAGAATGGGCTGTGATATGTTTAGGGGGCGACTTTCCTGCCACTAAGTAAGCCTTGTGAACAGTAGTAGCCTTCTGCCCTTTACAAGTAATGAACAAACAAGCTGGAAGATTATCTGAAATATTTAGTAGCTTGAAGATAAAACTTCAATGATCTGACTACATCAAGATTATGTAAAAGTTGTTTCTTAGAATTAGTAGGATCTGGACACAAAGAAGGAACAACAATCTCCTGATTGATATTTAAGTACAGCTGATAACTCAGAAACTCTCCTAGTTGAGGAAATTGCTAACAAGAAAAGCACTTTTTTAGGATAAGAGTTTGATATCAATAGAATGCATCAGTACAAAGGGAGGACTCATTTCAAATTCCAGGCCAAACTGGCCTAATTCTTACTAGTGCCTGGACAAAAGTCATGAATTTTAGCTAACTTTCTACGATAAAGCAGAAATGTGACCTTTTAGGGAGCTAGCAGACAATCCCTTGTCAAGGCCATCTTGTAAATACTAAAGAATTCTAGGAATCCTAGAGGAATACCAAGAAAATCCTCTGGAAGAGCACCATTCAAAGTATGCCCTCCAAATTATGTAATAAATGTTTTGGGTAACAGGTTTTTTGGCTTGAATCAGAGCGTCAATAACTGAATCAGAAAACCCTCTACTGAATCAGAGAACCCTCTATGTTTTAAAACTAGGCATTCAACCTCCATCTGGATGAGGTCCATGAGTGCGTCACAAATAAAGGGGTTAGGCATTGTAAGAGCTCTAATACAATTCTGGAGGTTCTCAGCAGAGGATTGTTCAGAAAGCATTTTGGATAGAGAATCACACAATAGGGCCCCTCCTGCAGTCACACAGGGGATAGACACTGTTGGCTTAAGCAGAAAACCTGTCTGAAGGAAGAGCTTTCTCAGGAAATACTCTATTTTGCGGTCCATTTGATCCCTGGAAGAGGTACTATTCTCCATAGGGATGGTAGTGTGTTTGGCAAAAATGGAAATAGCTTCATCAACCTTGGGTATGGTTTCCCATAATTTCATATTCTGTTCTGGAACTGGTACATTCTCTTAAACCTGGAAGAAGGAGCAATTGGAAAACCATTTTTTTCCCCATTCTTTGGCTATGTAGTCAAAAACCAAATCTGGAACCTGAAATACCTCTGGTATCTTAGGAGGACCTTTGAAAACAACATTTAATTGATTTACAGGTTTGTTTTCAGCAAATTTTTCCTCAGGAATACCCAGAGTTCTCAGTACCTCATGCAACAACATGCGTATATGCTCCACTTTAAATTTGAAATCATTGCCAAATTCATGGTCAGGAACAGGGTGCTGTTCACCAGATGACACTTCCCCACCTGAATTCGATGATTTTGAGTCTTCAGAGTCAGAACTTGAGGTTAAGGAGAAGAAGTGTGCATGTTTATCCCCACGAATTTGAGGTTGAGGAGAAGAAGTGTGCATGTTCACATCAAGAGACTGAGGTAAATCCCCAGATTTGCGTTTACACTTAATTGGCTTGGGGATAAAAGCAAAATATTCTGCCAAAGCCCTGTGCAGATTGTCTTTAAATTCAGGAGTAAAGTTAGTAGAGGCTCTCTTAGTAATATATGCATAAACAGGACATAATTCCTTAGAGGAAGCAGAGGGAATGCGGCTGATTTGTGTGCAGAAATTGTGGAACACAACTATTGCAAACTTAATTGACCTGGCACACTGGAACAGATTTGCAAAACAGACACAAAAATGTACAGGGAGAGGTATCAGTAGGACACTCTTCCAAAGTATTTTACATAATTTCAGTGGGGACAAATTCACTGGGTTCCATGTGCAAAACGAAGTATAGCAGAGTAGGAACAACACAAATACACTGACAAAACGTAATAGTAGAGGGCCCTCTACACTTGCCAATTTATACCTCTGACACCTGCAAAGTACATAAAGGGCAAGGCAATACCTAGGCCCTATAATAAACAGACTGACTAAATGCCCCAAGTGACCCCCTGGCAGCTCCTGAGTGGGTATTAACCCCCCTCCAGTGACAAGATCGAAAATTGAGGTTGATTTTAGAAGAAAAATGCAGACAGATGCTTTGAACGCCTTTTCCTTTCCAGTTTCAGCTCCGGAGTGAGGAGAAAAAGACTGCAAAGCTAAGGGGGTGGGGCTACTGCCCAGAACAGTACCAGTGCCTCAGAAAGGCTAATAAAAAGCCTTTATTAAACTTTAATTTAAAAAACAAATGCATACTCTAAAAACATTCCCTATATGCTGCACTCGCTATCCAGATGCCTAGTGCTATAAAGGGCTATACTCCTATATTTTGAGAGAGGTAAAAAGAGGGTCTCAGGGCTGTCAAAGTGTTCAAAAAGTCTGTCAGTGGTCTGAGAATGCCCTCCTAAGTGATGTAGGGCAGTTATATTCCTGATCTAGGCAAAAAAAAGTGTGTCAGTGGGAGAGCAGGCTAAGTCCCCTGGCTATGCTGCACCTGTACCTTCTAAAAGCCTGTGGCCTGGGCTGTGGTAAGTGGCTCACCTGAAGTAGCACCCCTTCACGGGCTTACCACTCACCAAACTGCAGCAGTACCCAGTAGAAAGCCTATCCAGTGCTTGTACAAGTACAGCAGAGGATTTTTGAGGAAATATTGTTATCCCACAGAATGAGGCTAAGGGACATGCCCCCGCAACGCCTGAGGGGAGTTATGGCTGAAATCCCATAGGAAGATAATGCTCACATAACAGGGTATTCCTATGTCCCTGTATCATTCAGCTTGCTGGAAATCTCTTCTGTCTTCTTTGTGAATGATATGTCCCAGGGATAAAGGGTCTCATATTGATCTGAGCTTCCAAACATTAATCCATAAGCAAGTAGCTGGAATACCTTTATTCTCGTCCTTCACCTGGGAGGCCAAGAACAAAACTGAGGAGAGATGGGAGATAGGAGGAAATTTAAGCTTGTGTGTGGGTTCTTGCCCTCCTCCTAGTGGCGGGAATTATATTCCACATAATATGGAGCACTATGGACTATCATTATTATACAAAAGAAAATATGAAAGAGCCCAATTTAAACATTTAAAAAAATAATACAAGGTTAAGCTAATGCTGTTTTTTGATTCTGAGAAGAAGTGAAAGGAAAGGAGAGGTTGCCACCTGTCCGGAAATAACCCAGACAGTTTGGGTTTCCATTTGTGTGTCTAGTTTTGAAGCTGAGTCCGGCCCAAACATGCAAATGTCCAGGTTTGGTGGGAAACAGCCAAAAAGATGACATTGTGCATTTGCAACATACTGCACATACCTACAGTTATTTCTCCCTTGCGTATGTGTGTCTTTGTGTGGGAGTGGGTCTGTGTAGTTAAGTGTCTTTGTATGTGAGAGCGTGTGTTTCTTGTTTGTAAGTGTCAGAGAGTGTATTTGTGTGTGTGAGAGAGTATGTGTATGTGATAGAGTTTGTGTAAAAGTGTGTGTGTGAGAGTGTGTAAAAGAGTGTGTGTGTTTGACAGAGTGTGAGAGTGTGAATTTCTATGTGTAAGTTTGTGTTTATGTGTTATTATACATAGGGGTAGATTTATGAAGCAGTGTATGCTGCTGTTTCCCGCTCGAGCCTTCTGGCTTGCCGGAAACATAAGTTAAAAAGCAGCGGTCATAAGACAGCTGCTCCTTAACTCCTCCGCCGACCTCTGCTTAACACCCCTTGCTAGCGGCCAATTGGCCGCGAATGTGCAGGGGGCGGCACTGCAAAAGCATTTCACCAGAAATGCTTGTGCAATTTTATATGCCAACAGTGTATGCTGTCGGCATTTAGCGATGTCGGGTGGACATGACCTGCTACAGCAGGTCATGTTCGTCCGACACATGATAAATCTACCCCCATGGTGTGTACTCTGCAAAAAAATTTTTTTTTGCTGTGGTGTGAAACAGAGCAAGAGTTTTTGGGTTTGGCCTAAACTAAAGGTGGCAACCCTACGGCCTAATTGCTCACAGATTTCCCCCTGCTTTAGGTGCACAGTGGTAACCCTTAATTTTTTTTTCTGAAAATGTACAGAACATCTATATAAAAAAAAGCAAACATTTTAAAATTCCATTTATAGGGGAATGACTTTTGAATCCATTTATTGTTGAGGTTGGGGAAATACTTTACTGAAATTGAAGGAAGTTCATTCGCTGGCCATGAACCAAGCTCAGATTGGTATGTCAATATTTATCTTTCTCAGACCTTTAAACATTATTGATTGTGTAAAAAAGGGCATGCCAACCAGAGAATCCCAACCGTACCAAACCCTTTTTATGCTAACAAAGTAAATACCATCTTACTCAGTATGAAATATTTTTCTCCAGCTTGATGTCATACGCCAGATGACCTGATTTTTAGATATGTGATTACTCAGAAGATACAACGTATGTTCGGTATCTACCTGTAGGAAACAGCCCTTTTCTAGTCCTTCAGAGTGCTTTGTGTGTGTTTTTATGGGATTTTCAAATTTAAAGAAAAAAGAAAATGCATTTTATTATTACGCAATGGCTTGTATATAAAAGTGGGTTTAACCCCCTGAAAGAGGTTAAACACATAGATAAAGTCAGCTCCAGAGCAGCAATGTACTACTGGGAACTAGCTAAACACATGTGGTGAGCCAATGACGAGAGGCATATGTGTGTAGTTGTTGACATTAAGGGGTTGATTTATCATATGTATATATATATATATATATATATATATATATATATATATATATGTGTATATATATATATATATATATATATATATTCCATTATTGAAGAACAAAAGTAACTCTTAATTCAGCACAATGGGATCCCAAAATTATAAAAACTTAAGACTACAGAGCTACCCCAAAAATGTTAAGCAGACAGACAGTAAATGCAGTTATGATATATTTTATCATAATTCAAAAACAAATATAAGCAGCAAAAGCAAGAATATACATATAATATGTAGCAACAAAAATTAAAACAAAGCTGAAGTCCCACTGTAAGTATTCAAAGTCAATTGGTATTAAACCCTTTTAGAGGCCTCTATTGCAGGGTATATGATCATATATTTGGGCTAATACTGACAGCCAAGAGAGTTATTCCTTCATTAGGTCTCCAAATAAATTATTCATGATGCAGAATCGTAAGTATACAAATAGCGTGACTTAGTTCACTTGATAGCATAATTAATAAGGCACACTAATAAACAAGCTAGACCAGGGCAGCATAAACAACGATCCCAACTTAACTTCATTCATAACACCCAAGATCGACTTAGGGATCAGTTACAAAGTATAAGCAACTGAGTTAGCTTGATTGTAGAAGTATTCAAAGCACATTCGATATTACTGGCTGAACCAGGACAGCGCAAACAGCGATCATATGTACACTGCAGTAATATACCTGGGGTTTCCTTTCAATCAGCATGCTTCATCAAAATGGCATAAAAGTTCAGTTGATTTACCTGGTCATTGCTTGAACATTGTAATATAGGTTTGAGGCACTTAGTGGTGTAATCCACGCCTACCTTCTTTCTGCATTGTGTAACTAGGGTTTACCCGTACAACTTGTTGCAACAAGGGGATTTCCAGCAGCGTCGGGGATCAGCTGTTCCCCCACCGATTGACAAACAGCTACGCGCGTTTCACCCACAGTCCTGCAATGGATTACAACTCAGCCGGAAGAAGCCCGTTGAATTGTGGGTGAAACGCGCATAGCTGTTTGTCAATCGGTGGGGGAACAGCTGATCCCCGCTGCTGGACTTCCACAAAACCAGATAGGCTGGTCATATTTGGACACATACAGGCTGGTCCAGCCCTTTGGGGGTCATTTCAATAAGTGGTCTTTGAATGTACTGATACTGAAGGGTCTTTACTATATGTATACCACTATGATCTTTACTATATGTATATTATGGCATCTTTCCAGATCTGGGTCCTATGGGCTTAACATTCACTGTTATAGGTTACTACGAATATCTCTATATAAAGTCTACAAATTTTGATTAGGTGGTGACTTTAAGGTCTGACAGGTTACTGTAGAGAGAAGGGGTATGATTCATGTGAACATACATTGATCAATTCTTCCCTACTGGGCAATTTAAGCATATGATAGGTCGGATAGTCTGGCTGATGGACCTTTATCATATGCATTAAATATGCTTGTTGCAAATTGGGGTTTTAATATCACTCCGCCTTGACTTTAACATATTCCTTACTAAATTATACTATCTGAATAAATGCCTCTTTATAAAATAGGGCTATGTTAGAATCAGATATTTTATATATACATTTTTTCAATATACTTACTGAATTACAGGCAGTTACTTATCATAACCTTATTAGGCTAAGCCCGGCAACAATTCCCACTTTTATTTTATTTTAAATTTATTTTGTATCTCTATTCATTTGCACTTTGGTTTTGCACTTATAAGACTAAGAAGTATTGTCCTATGTATACACATATCATACTTATGTGATACTTTTATTACATGGTTGTCCACACGTTTAGCACAATTGACAGTGGTTCCAAGAAACCATGACTACAGTTACCATGGTGAGTTGTATACACTTGTGTACACGATTGGCCAGCATGTTGTATAATTATGGCGATCGGAATATCCACACACATTATGACTGCCAGTTTTACTCACTAGTTGTAATGCATTCACAATTGACACTAACTTTGTCTGGGAAATATTATGTATAACTTCGCTTGTTTAATGTTGTCTAAGTAATATAGCCGTAAACCGGAAGTGAGTTAGTACAACTTCCGGTTGCGGCCTGCACTGTGGAACGCAATTTGCGTTCCACGCTCGAGATTTGGCGCACTTTTTGGAGAGCACTAGGTTTGTGTGTGACATTTGTACACTATAAAAGGTTTGAATTTTGTCTGTGTTTTATGCTGATGAAGGGGTTGTGAACCCCCGAAAACGTTCTCAATAAAAGGTTTTGTGGAAGTCCTGCGAGTGCATCTTCATCTTCTTATGTGCTTTGTATACTTGCACCCAGGCCGTTAACTCATGGTGGGCTGAGCTGGAAATTGGCTTGTGTATATATATATATATATATATATATATATATATATATATGTGTGTGTGTGTGTGTTATGTCAGAAATCTTTGCAAACATATAAACATGTTGCTAAATTCCTTTTTTGTTCTAAACAATGTTGTCTTTCATATATCTGTGTTTATTTATAGTACTATATGTACATAGTGTATATATATTATTATTCTGAGAAAGAATAAATGTGAATATAACATGTATTTATTTGCAATCAATGGATATTTTAAGAGCTGGGCCAGATTTCTCTCTGCACCTGTGTAACCCCTCCTGATTGCAGTCTAGTTTGAAACACCACCCCTACACAGGTGTTATAAAATGGGCTGGCATATAACATGACATTTCTGAATGAAAATGACATTCAAGAGAAGGAAGAAGAACACTGAAAATATCATGACAGTTAAGAGGTGATTTTAATTTCTGCTGTATCAGATTCATGACAGCTTAATGTTAGGTAGACTCTCTCTTTGAGCTATCAGATTATTTAGAATCAAACATCATTCGATTTTTAAAATCATTGACTAAAATATTACACTGTGTGTCCTAATGTCATCATCAATGTTTAACTTTAATACTAATTTCACATATACTGTACATACTTTCAAAGTATAATACACAATGTAACAAATGGCACTTACAAGTTCTGATGAGTGACACAAAAATCAAGCAATTTGATTTGTTAGTGATATTATAAAATGTATATTTCAATCAGATTGGCTGATATCATAAATCATGTGATTATGCATATCCCAATCAAAAGTGGTGGAAAACTTCACTAGCTTGTGGGTTGTTTATGAGTCTGCGTCAAATTTGGAGTGAAAAGTGTTGCGTCAAATTTGGTGTGAAGTGGAGAGTGGGACTTGTATTACATGCGTTAAACAGTGCAAATAGATTTATCCAAAAAATGAAGTTAGCTATATTATGTAATGTATTTATTTCATTTTTATACCTATATCTACTAGTGAACCAAATTTGGAGCAATAATATTGTCCCCTTGCTTTGTAATGAGAGACAAAGATGTAACATAATCCATAATCCATAAGTACTTTTATTATGTAATATGCTTTTCTTGCAGCATTGAACATAACCTTTCTGTGTTTTCAGACTCGCATTGATTTCTATGGCATTCGCGGCCTCAAGGGTGGCGGTTTGAACGATAGGTATGCTGCTGCGGAATAGACGCAAGCATGCGTACCTCTTGAATTTTTGATAAATTGGGAAGAGGGTCAAATAGAGTTGAATGTGAATTTGAAACATCTGGAATGACGTAAGCATCGATCTGCATTGGATTGATATAGCGGGAGCGTGTATTACGTCACACATTTCAACATTTGACGATCTTGCCGCTTTGTTAATTTCGGTGGATCAACTTTGCGTCTAAATTGACGAGAGATTCCAGCATATTATCATTTGAAGCCTTTATAAATCGGCCCCTTAAAAACAATATAACTGGACAAATCTAACCTTTAGATTATATTAAAAAAAATATTATTCTTAAAGGGACATGAAACCCCATTTTTTCTATTGTCTATTGTGATTTAGATAGAGCATGTGATTTTAAACAACCTTCCAAGTTACTTAAATTATTTAATTTGCTTAGTTCTCTTGGCATCCTTTGTTGAATATCATACCTAGATAGGCTCAATAGGTGGAAGCTAACTGCTGATTGGTGGCTGCACATATATGCCTCTTTTCATTGGCTTACTGATGGGTTCAGTTAGCTCCCAGTAGTGTGCTGCTGCTCCTTCAACAAAGGATGCCATAAGAATGAATAAAAATTGCTAATTGATGTATATTGGAAAGCTGTTTAAAAATGTATTCTTTATCTGAATCATGAAATCATTTCTTGGAGTTTTTATATCCCTTTAACATGATTTCCTTTGAGGCTAGAACATCTAAATCAAAATCTAGCCAGTTGCATTTTGTGACATTTTATACTGGTTTGATAGTGTGTTTTCATGCTTTGAGACATAACTATAAGTATGTTAAAGGGACATCAAACCCCAATTTTTTATTTCATGATTCAGATACATTATACATTTTTAAACAACTTTCCAATTTACTTTTATTATCGATTTTGCTTTGTTATTTTGGTATCTTTTATTGAAGAAGCAGTAATGCATTCCTGGGAGCTAGCTGACAACATTTGTAAGCCAATGAAAATGGATATACAAGTTCAGCCACCAATCAGTAGCTAGCTCCAAGCTCTTGAGCCTATCTAGAAATGATTTTCAAAAAAAGATAGCAAGAGAATGAAACAAATTAATAATAGAAGTCATTTGGAAAGTTGTTTAAAATTGTATGTTCTATCCAAATCATGAAATCATGTCCCTTTAAGTTCTACGTTCATTACTCTAAACCCTACTTTATCAGATTGGAGCAGAAATATCAAATCATGTTAGAAAATGTCTAGCAATTAAAGGTAAATTAAACTCACCAAATGTCTTTCATGCATATGAAAAACACTAGTTAAACAAGTTAACATGTTCATTTGTTTTGCATAAAAAGTATTTGTAAAAACTGATTATGTTGATTTTAAATCTAACAGGAATTGAACCTGTCTGTGTGATATAAGCTTACTGGCTCATGGGAAATACACCTACTATTGGTAGATAGGCTCTTCAGTGTGACAGCGGCAGGTTCTGTTCGGAGCAGCACAACTCTACGAGGCCTATTTACTAAAGGTCTTGCGGACCTGATCCAACTGTGCGGATCAGGTCCGCAAGACCTCGCTGAACGCGGAGAGCAATACGCTCTCCGTATTCAGCATTGCCCCAGCAGCTCACAAGAGCTGCTGGTGCAACGCCGCCTCCTGCAGACTCACGGCCAATGGGCCGCCAGCAGGGGGTGTCAATCAACCTGATCATACTCGATCGGGTTGAATTCCGATCTTTAGAGCTTGATAAATGGGCCCCGATGTGTAATCATGTCTGATTAAGGGCCTGTTTGACTCAAAAAGACATCTGACTGTATCTTGACCCACATGAAATAATAAAGGTCAATTTTAATTTTAAGGCTGGGCTTGCTTTACATTTCTGAATAACTTTCCTCAGCTGATGAAGAGGATTCTTATTATAATTGTACTCCTGGAGGGAACAGGATACCTAGATGGGTCGCTCCTTAGGGCTGCCCAGGGCCTGTGAAGGGATCTTTTTGTAATTTGCATGTGTTTGCGTTTAACTGGTGGAGGCATGGAAGCCATCAGTTGTGAAATTGCAGAGTGAATGCTCTGTTTTAAGTTAGGAGATAGCTCCACAGAACTGCCCAGCGGATAACCCTGGTGGGTAACATTTCCCTGAGTACTCTACTACAAATGTAATGCTGCATAACCCTGTATAGCAATAGACACAGACTCAGCACATAGGTTTATACATATAAACACGGAAGTGGACTCCACTCTCAAACTGGACGGGGTACACATCCTATGACCCTGAAAAACTCTCAGCCCTGGATGCTCACCAGCATTCACAGTCAGTGACTCAGGCAGTTAACCCTGGCACACACATACTCTCCCTCACACACACAAATAAACTCTCTGACCTGGATTAAAAGCAAAAATGGAAGAGTTAGTTACAGCATCTGGCCAAATAGTTTAAGCCCAGGACCACATCAAGATCTCTACCCTCCTGTGTCCTTATCTACAGCATTACAATGCATGCTTTGAATCAAACACACTGAGATACACACAAGTGCGCATAGGCCTTATGTAAATTCCCTAGACACATACAAAACACAGAAATGGACTGCAATTTCAAACTGGACAAGGTACACATCCTAGGACCCTGCAAAACTCTCAGCCTTGGGTGCTCTCCGGCACTCATAGTCAGCTGCAAAGCTTTCAGTGACTCAGGCAGTTAATCCCAGACAAGCCTGGGTACAAAGCCCACAGGGAAAATGATGAAACAAATGAATCATCACAACACACAGAACGTCTCTTGCAAGCAAAAATCAAGAAAGAGTCCAGCACTGAGGGTACTGCATGCACGCCACAGGGGCACCATAAACCCCTCCAAATATGCAAAAAAATATGCAAAAAATTCCAAGAGTGTGGCAGCACAACTCTCTTGCAAGCACACATCAAGATTAAAAGCAAAAATGGAAGTGTACCTTATGTGTGTATCTGTGCACCCTTGTGTGTTTCACAGTCTGTTTGACTGAAAGCATGTATTGTGTGGCTGTAGATAGGGACCCGAAAGGGAAGAGATTCTAGCCAGATTCCGTTACTGACTCTTTCAGTTTTGCTTTTAATCTTTCTGTGTGCTTGCAAGAGAGTGCCAGACTTTCAGCCAAACATTCTCTAGAAATTCTTAATTACCATAAACTTGTATTATCAATTTGTTAATCCTAGTGTCGTCCAGCAATATTAGTAGTGCAACATGCACTTTCAGTAACACTCCACTTGTAATGTAGGCCATAATAAGCACTTTTATGCCCAGTAGTCCTTTACTAATAGCATTAAGAGGTGGGCTGCTGGTAACCTAAAAATAATGTAGACTTGATGTTACTCAGGGATAGGGTTGCCAGGTGTCCAGTATTTAACTGGACATTCCTGTAGTTCAGCAGGCTGTCCAATAAAATGTATAAAGTAATACATCCCTGGTAAGACCTCACCTTGAGTATTAAGGGCAGTACTGGGGACTAATCTCCAAAAAAGATATTGCAGACTTAGAAAAAGTTCAGAGAAGGGCCACAAAGCTAATAAGGGGAATGGAGAATTTAAGCTATCAGGAGTGATTAGCCAAACTGGGTCTGTTTTCTCTAGAAAAAAAGGCGCTTGAGAGGCGACATGATTTCTTTATATAAATATAGTCAAGGCCCATATACAGAGATGGTGGAAGCTCTGTTTATTCTAAGAAAATTGTTAGTGACAAGAGGTCACAATGTAAGGCTGGAGAAAAGCAACGTAAATGTTTTTTTCACTGTAAGAGCAATACAATTGTGCATCTCATTACCTAAGGATGTAGTAAATGCCATTACCTTAGATACATTTAAAATGGTTTAGATACATTGCTGGCTAGAAACAGAATTCAGGGATATAATTGCTGGTGTTAAATGGCTCAACTTTTTAATGGGGTAATTTAAGATCAACTGGAGCTTTTATTGTAGATAAATTAATATTTGTATAGGTTGAACTTGACGGACTTCTGTCTTTTTTCAACCTCATCTACTATGTAACTATGTTAAATACAATGCATCTATGTATTACAAATATGTGGGTAAAGGGCAAAAACAACATGTTTTTATATCTTACTGGCAACTGAGGGGATAAAATCACTGCTCAGTTGTGAAAGATACATATGATGGGGTCAAGGTTGGAGCCTAAAGTACTTTGGGGAAGGGCAAATATGTGACTCCACCTACCACACCTGCCCGGTTACAGGTCTACAGGTCATTCAGTAGTTTGTGGAGGGCAGCTGGCAACCCTTATCAGGGGAATATATGGAGTATTTTCACCTATGGTAATTAGGCTTGTGCCTAGGATATCTGAATTTTGTTTGGGGGGGCAGCACATTTTGATGGGAAGTTCTATGGCATGATGTCTTCCCACTTATATATTCTCTAAATGTATTTATTGTATTACAAATTAGTGATCCCTGATTGCCCAGTAGGGAGTGCAGGACCAGGTGTACCTAGCTTTAGGTTGTGAGAAATATATGAAGCTAACATGAGCTAAAATTACTGTAGAGAGTAGTAGATTTCTTAATACCTAGAAAATACAATAGCCCAACAAGCTTTTTTTTTTGGGGGGGGGGGGGGGGGCACAAGTATTTGAAACCCTAAATTGTTATCTACAGATACATTTTGGAATTAATGCTTTGTAATCTTTCCAATAACATTCCAAAGTTACAGTAGGGCAGATGATAAAGAGACATTCCAAAGTTACAGTAGGGTGATGATAAAGAGACATTCCAAAGTTACAGTAGGGTGATGATAAAGAGACATTCCAAAGTTACAGTAGGGTGATGATAAAGAGACATTCCAAAGTTACAGTAGGGCAGATGATAAAGAGACATTCCAAAGTTACAGTAGGGCAGATGATAAAGAGACATTCCAAAGTTACAGTAGGGCAGATGATAAAGAGACATTCCAAAGTTACAGTAGGGTGATGATAAAGAGACATTCCAAAGTTACAGTAGGGCAGATGATAAAGAGACATTCCAAAGTTACAGTAGGGTGATGATAAAGAGACATTCCAAAGTTACAGTAGGGTGATGATAAAGAGACATTCCAAAGTTACAGTAGGGTGATGATAAAGAGACATTCCAAAGTTACAGTAGGGCAGATGATAAAGAGACATTCCAAAGTTACAGTAGGGTGATGATAAAGAGACATTCCAAAGTTACAGTAGGGTGATGATAAAGAGACATTCCAAAGTTACAGTAGGGTGATGATAAAGAGACATTCCAAAGTTACAGTAGGGTGATGATAAAGAGACATTCCAAAGTTACAGTAGGGCAGATGATAAAGAGACATTCCAAAGTTACAGTAGGGCAGATGATAAAGAGACATTCCAAAGTTACAGTAGGGTGATGATAAAGAGACATTCCAAAGTTACAGTAGGGTGATGATAAAGAGACATTCCAAAGTTACAGTAGGGTGATGATAAAGAGACATTCCAAAGTTACAGTAGGGTGATGATAAAGAGACATTCCAAAGTTACAGTAGGGCAGATGATAAAGAGACATTCCAAAGTTACAGTAGGGTGATGATAAAGAGACATTCCAAAGTTACAGTAGGGTGATGATAAAGAGACATTCCAAAGTTACAGTAGGGTGATGATAAAGAGACATTCCAAAGTTACAGTAGGGTGATGATAAAGAGACATTCCAAAGTTACAGTAGGGTGATGATAAAGAGACATTCCAAAGTTACAGTAGGGTGATGATAAAGAGACATTCCAAAGTTACAGTAGGGTGATGATAAAGAGACATTCCAAAGTTACAGTAGGGTGATGATAAAGAGACATTCCAAAGTTACAGTAGGGCAGATGATAAAGAGACATTCCAAAGTTACAGTAGGGTGATGATAAAGAGACATTCCAAAGTTACAGTAGGGTGATGATAAAGAGACATTCCAAAGTTACAGTAGGGCAGATGATAAAGAGACATTCCAAAGTTACAGTAGGGTGATGATAAAGAGACATTCCAAAGTTACAGTAGGGCAGATGATAAAGAGACATTCCAAAGTTACAGTAGGGCAGATGATAAAGAGACATTCCAAAGTTACAGTAGGGTGATGATAAAGAGACATTCCAAAGTTACAGTAGGGCAGATGATAAAGAGACATTCCAAAGTTACAGTAGGGTGATGATAAAGAGACATTCCAAAGTTACAGTAGGGTGATGATAAAGAGACATTCCAAAGTTACAGTAGGGTGATGATAAAGAGACATTCCAAAGTTACAGTAGGGTGATGATAAAGAGACATTCCAAAGTTACAGTAGGGTGATGATAAAGAGACATTCCAAAGTTACAGTAGGGTGATGATAAAGAGACATTCCAAAGTTACAGTAGGGCAGATGATAAAGAGACATTCCAAAGTTACAGTAGGGTGATGATAAAGAGACATTCCAAAGTTACAGTAGGGTGATGATAAAGAGACATTCCAAAGTTACAGTAGGGTGATGATAAAGAGACATTCCAAAGTTACAGTAGGGTGATGATAAAGAGACATTCCAAAGTTACAGTAGGGTGATGATAAAGAGACATTCCAAAGTTACAGTAGGGTGATGATAAAGAGACATTCCAAAGTTACAGTAGGGCAGATGATAAAGAGACATTCCAAAGTTACAGTAGGGCAGATGATAAAGAGACATTCAATACTAAGGGCTAGATTAGAAGTAAGGCGCTAATTTATTGGGCACCCACAAATGGGCGCGTAATAAATAACCAGCTATTACAATTGGCTAGTTATTGCTACTGAGAGCTCGCGGTAGCAAATAGTGCTCAGAAAATTAACCAGAGATCAAAATAGAGGGTAGTATAGTTTTTTTTTATTAAAAATAAAAGTAGCCTTTTTTCTAAAATAAAAAACTTACAGCACTAGGCAGTTTTTAGGGATACAAGTAAGTGGGTGTGGGGTGTTAGAAAAAAACGGCACTGGAAAGTGCCTTTACATTGCAGTCTATGGGAACTCTGTGTTCCGGTGTAAATATATATGTACATCTTTAAGAACATACTGTATATATTTAAACATGCTGCCCATCGCTGCGCTACTTACCCCCTTGGCTGCATGATGTTCTGATGCCGTCTCACAGCATCAGAATGAGGCTCCCATTGAAGCCTACGGAAGCGCGCTCTTGTGAGCCCAATACTTCCTAGCAATGTGAACGCGAGCTCGCGTTCGCATTACGATCAACTTGTATTACATTGCACATTAGTGTGCGCTGTTATTACTCAGTAGAGAGCTAATATCGGTTTGGCGAAAGTGATATATAGCGCTTCACGGGTAATCTGGCCATAAATAAATGCTAGGTAGAATGATGAATTCAAAAGAAAGATTAGCCTGAGCATAATGTGCAGATGTTAAGTGATATCAGTTTAAGTATTAAAAACATTTAGTGCTTATAAAGCAATATGAACGACCATTTATAACCTAAGTTTCCTTCTCTGTGGAAGCAAATTGGTGACAGTTATACATGAGACACTAGAGAGTCAACCAATGGCTATATTTTTAACAGGAATTTGAAAGCCAACAATTTTTGGAGTTAAAGGAACATGAAACCTAACATTTTTCTTTCAAGATTCAGAGCATACAAATTAAAAAAAAAATCAAATTACTTTGATGATCATTGTTTGCTTCATTTTCTTGGTATCCTTTATTGAAGGAGCAGAAATGCATTACTGGGAGCTACCTGAACACATCTGTAAGCCAATGTCAAGAGGCAAATACTGTATGTGCAACCACCAATCAGCAGCTAGCTCCTGAGTCTACCTAGGTATTCTTCTCAACAAAGGATACCAAGAAAATGAAGCAAACAAGATCATAGTAAACTGGAAAGTTGTTTACAGTTGTATTCTCTGAATCATGAAAGACATTTTTTACTACAACCTTGAAGTGTTAAATGCCCCTTTAACATAACATTATCTTGAGCAAATACACTAAAGAAAAAAAAGGTTCATTACTGCAAAATGTTGGAGTCTGGCAAACAAAAGGTTAAAAAGAAACGTGATGCCGTTCCGGATTTTGTCGTACAGTGTAGAGTGTGGTACAAACCGGCTGCCCACTTGTCTCAAGTGTTACACAGTAACTGCTGATTGCACAAGAGAACGCGTTGATGAAGGTTTACAGAATGGAATTTAATCTTAAAGGGACAGTCAAGTCCAAAAAAACTTTCATGATTCAGATAGAGAATGTAATTTTAAACAACTTTCCAATTTACTTTTATCACCAATTTTGCTTTGTTCTCTTGGTATTCTTAGTTGAAAGCTAAACCTCGGAAGGCTCATATGATAATTTCTAAGCCCTTGAAGGCCGCCTCTTATCACATGCTTTTTTATTTGCTTTTCACAACAGAGCTAGTTCATAAGAGCCATATAGATAACATTGTGCTCACGACCGTGGCTTGTGGCAGACACTGCACTTATTGGCTAAAATGAAAGTCAATAAATAATAAATAAAATGTCATGTGATCAGGGGGCTGTCAGAAGAGGCTTAGATACAAGGTAATCACAGAGGTAAAAAGTATATTAATATAACAGTGTTGTCTGTGCAAAACTGGGGAATGGGTAATAAAGGGATTATCTATCTTTTTAAACAACAACAATTCTGGTGTTGACTGTCCCTTTAAGAGCTGCAAGATTGCAGGAGAAGCACAGTTGTAACCCATCAGCATAAAATTACATATTAAAGGGACATAAAACCAAAATTGTGTTCTTTCATGATGCAGATAGGGCATGACATTTTAAACATGTTTCCAATTGACTTTTACTATACATTTTTCTTTATTTTCTTAGTATACTCTGTTGAAAAGCATGTAGGTAAGCTCAGGAGTGTGCACGTGTCTGCAGCCCTATATGTCAGGAGCTTTTTTAAGAATGTTATACATTAGCCTGAGAACTAGATGGCAGCACAATTTCCTGTCATGTAGTGCTCCAGACGTGTGCATGCTACCTATCCAGCTATTTCTTCAACAAAGAATAACTTGAGAACAAAGCAAATTGGATAATAGAAGTAAATTGGAAGCTTTTTTTTTTTTTAAAAAAAATCTTCACTATCTGAGTCATGAAAGAAACAATTTTGGTTTCATGTCTACACTAGGTTGACTGATTTTTTTTTTTTAATTTTTTTTTAATTTTAATTCAGGAACTAGAAACAATTGTTAATAGATGGCTGAAAAGATGTAATGTGCTGTATTTTGGCTTCTTGTATTTGTAAAGTGTACATATTTTTCTACTTATATATTATGGGGCCGATTTACTTTGATGCGGGCAGACATGATCCGCTGCTGTTGATCATGTCCGCCCGACATCGCTAAATGCCGACAGAATACGCTGTTGGCATTTAACATTGCACATCTAGTGAAATGCTTGTGCAATGCCACCCCCTGCAGATTCGCGGCCGCTAGCAGGGGGTGTCAATCAACCCAATCGTATCCGATCGGGCTGATGGCTGCCGGCGCCTCAGAAGTGGCGGACGAGTTAAGGAGCAGCGGTCCTACGAGTGGGAGTGGGTTGGAAGCAGCATCCGCTGCTTTATAAATCGACCCCTATAGCTTTAATTTCCTTAAGAATTGTTCTCTGCTGGCATGAACATACTCTTTTCTAATGCAAAGCCCATAAAGGAGTTAAACACATAGGTAAAGTAGTTTCATAGGAGCTGTATTCCATGGATCCTGTTCCACCTACATGATTCACAGTGATTGCTTAATATGTACAGGAGCATGTTTACATTCACCCTAATTTAACACAACACACTCATGAACTACAAAGCAATGCAAAATTTGCTATCAAAATAACAGTTGAAATGTTTAAAAAAAAAAATGTACGCAGGTCTTTTGCAATGCAGTGATTCATTTCTGATTCATATAAAAGTATTCAAATTTCTCTTTACTGATTAACTAAATAAATAAAGGAGAGTTGGTCAAACAATCTACCTACCCTAGGGTCCCCTTTTTAAAAGGATTGTCCCTTTTATTAGGAACTGGTTCTGCTGTCACTAGAAAATCACCGCAATTCAACCCAATCGAATACGATTGGGTTGATTGACACCCCCTGCTAGCGTCCGATTGGCCGCAAATCTGCAGGGGGCGGCGTTGCACCAGCAGTTCACAAGAACTGCTGGTGCAATGCTGAATGCGGAGAGCGTATTGCTCTCCGCATTCAGCGAGGTCTGTCGGACATGATCCGCAATGTCGGATCATGTCCGACAGGCCTTTCATAAATAGGCCCCTATATCTTAGCCTTTCCCATGGCTTAAATCTACAGTTCCATGCATGCTGCGCTGCTGTAAGAGAGGTAGTTCCTTGTTGCACAAAAAAATGTGTGTGTTCTAGACACCTCCCTGCTGGCGGCCGATTGGCCGCGAGTCAGCAGGGGGCGGCGTTGCACCAGCAGCTCTTGTGAGCTGCTGGTGCAATGTTAAATGCGGAGAGCGTATTGCTCTCCGCATTTAGCGAGGTCTTGCGGACCTGATCCGACACTGCAAAGGTCCGCAAGACCTTTGATAAATTGGGGCCTAAGACTATACTGACATATTTTTTCAATGGATACTGACATCTTTAGGCTACTTAGCATTATTGTGAGATGAACTGAGATGCAAGCTCACAACTCCATTTTCCTAAGGAGCCTCAGTTTCGACAACAAAATCTTCTGAACGGCTGTAACTTCTGGGTGAATAAATATTATTATTGTCTGCCATAAATATTTGATTCACTGGGAAATGTCTCCCTATTTTTCCTTAGTAGTTTCAAAGTTAATGGTCTAAAGTCAAACATAGTTTGACTTCAAAACTAAGAAAAGTAGCTTAATATTTCATCCTTAAAATATACTTTCTATTGTTGGTGTTCCTTTAAAAGTCTGTAAAAACAATTTGACCTCCAGAATAGAGCAAGAGAACAGATCAATTTAGATCTGCCAGATTGTGTTGTATGTTGTTCAAATATGAAGTAGATATGTGCATGGCGAAAAAATTTGGTTTGGTTCGGTTTGGATCGATTCGGAATTTTTCAAATTTCGGTTCGGATCGATTCGAATTCGGAAAATTTTGAATCGATTCGGTTCGGATTAGTTTCGGATTCATTCGGATTTGAAGAAATTCGGCTGGATTCGGTTCGATTTGGTTCGGTTCGGAAATCCGGAATTTCGGTAAGTGTTAGGTGGGATTAGACTAGTATTATGTACTGTATATTAGGTGTAACCCATAGCAGAGTGATATAACCTAATATACTGTACAATACTAGTGTAATCCATGGCCATCCAAATTTACCGAATAAATCCGAACTAATTCGGATTTATTCGGTAAATTCGGCAGTATTTTAATTCGGAAATTCGGTTTGATCCGAATCTCCAAATTTGCCGAATTTCCGAATCAAACCGAACTGAATTGCACATGTCTAATATGAAGGTTTTGTTTTTTTCTCCAAAATCTGATCATCCTAAACTACCCTGGAAGTGGTAAATTTGGATATGGAAAGTACTATCACGTATGTGGGGCATTTAACCCCTTAAAGGGTATGTCGCTGGTCTCTCTATGGAAGTGCATTTTTAATAGTGCGGTCTCGCCACCAGCGGGGAGACCTCGCTATTCTAACAAGCTTGCAGGAGGGAAGGCAAGACCCGCGTTATAGCACACAGCCAAACCCTTAACGAGGTCGAAAACCTAAATCCATAACCTACATTTTCAAAATGCTGCAAATTCCCTAAGCCAGCTATTTGATTTACATCATTTGTAGGTTGCAGAACATGCTTTTTGGCCTAGGGAGCGTGGGACAAAGCACAATTTTGTAAACAACAGAAAGGGGTTTTTGGATTTTTCTTTTAAGTAAGCAGCAGGAATAAAAAAAGCAAGTTAAGGCATGTTTTTACAAACATGTTATATGTACATAGTATTATATTGTCAGTGTTTCTTTTATGCTCTCTATGACGGTTTGTCTTTGTGCCATAATTTAATAGACACAAAATTGCTTTTGTTATATATGCATCAGCAACTAAGCCCTGCTTTACAAAAGATCTGTGTACAAAAAAATGTATTACATATATTTTTAAACTATAGTAGTATGAGCAAAATGTGCATTGTTTTGGGGATAATAGACACTCCATTTGAAAAGCTTCCTGCACAAAATGCCAGTGCTTCTTAAGAATTTTCTTTATCCATTTTGAATTTATTCTCTAGAATCTTCACTTGGCTTTCATAGTCCACTAACTTTGTGCAGTTTTTTTCTTATCCTTAGTGTTTGACTATATGGAATGTTATCTTTCCATTTCTGTAGATGACCATCCAAAACACTTCCTCAACTGCAAAATGTAATAGCCAATCAGTACTGCAACCAGCTGTTCGAAACGCCAAACAAGGAACCGCGTGGAGACGGAGAGTGCATCGCCTGCCGTAAGTAACTGTCTGAGAAGCACCCCCAACTAGGTCTGTACTAGGCAGAAACAAGGTGCGGATAAAGGTACTGTGAGCTAATATTGTGCTAAATATGCTGGTTTTCTTTGTGGAAGTGCCGATGTTTGCAGAAAGTGTACACTGTACACCAACTACCTGTCAGAAATAGTGGTATCTTTAGTTGCTCTGGACTTTTTCTTGTTCACTTTTCTTCTCTTTCCTTTTTTATATATGGTTTTATAAAAATGTTTTTGTAAGCCTTGCTTTTGCTGCTATAAATATAAATATATTTTAAACTCCAGATTGATTATGAGCTAGTTAATGTTAAATAAATGTTTTTTTATTTTCCTTACATCACATTAGATTTGCATTATTCATTTTTTACATTTGAACATATAAGGGTTGGTATAGTTTTTATATATATGATTTCACTTATGCTGTGTTGGCTGTTAAAGAGCCCTCTTCAATTTCTTATCTCAATGGTTTCTAACTTAACACATGGGTGAGCCAATGACAATCGGTGTATATATATATGCAGCCACCAATCAGCAGCTACAACCTAGGTTCTTTGCTACTCCTGAGCTTACCTAGATAAACCTGTCAGAAAAGGATAACAAGAGAAGGGAGCAAATTAAATTATAGAAATAAATTGGAAAGTTGTTCAAAATTGTATTATCTGTCTAAATGATGAATGTCTAATTAGGGGGCTTTAACGATACAGATACATACATACATGTTTAAAGATGTATATGTGTGTGTATATATATATATATATACACAGAGAGAAATGCACTCACAGGAACGAACAACCAGCTCAATACCATTTTTAGCCTGTTCTATGGCGATTTACCACCTGGGTGCAACTTCTTTTAGCCCAGCAATGCTTTTCACAGAGTAGAACTTTCCTGTAGTATATCAGTCTGATCCCGCCTATTACGGTCAGTCCAGCGCCGAAATACCAGGCAATTCCTCTCTGAACAAGGAACAAAGCAACCCCAGACGATCGTTTCGGCCTTCATTGGGCCTTGTCAGTGAGGTGTAGCAGTATTCCTCTAAGCACACTGAGCAAGGAGTCCACGTCTGGTTTCCCCTTTTCCCATAGGGAGACTAAATACACACAGAGAGAAATGCACAATGAAGGCCGAAACGATCGTCTGGGGTTGCTGTGTTCCTTGTTCAGAGAGGAATTGCCTGGTATTTCGGCGCTGGACTGACCGTAATAGGCGGGATCAGACTGATATACTACAGGAAAGTTCTAATTTGTGAAAAGCATTACTGGGCTAAAAAGTTGCACCCAGGTGGTAAATCGCCATTGAACAGGCTAACAATGTTATTGAGCCAGTTGTTCGTTCCTGTGAGTGCACTTCTCTCTGTATGTATTTAGTCTCCCTATGGGAAAAAGGGGCAACCAGACGTGGACTCCTTGCTCAGTGTGCTTAGAGGAATATAGCTACACCTCACTGACGAGGCCCAATGAAGGCCGAAACGATCGTCTGGGGTTGCTGTGTTCCTTGTTCAGAGAGGAATTGCCTGGTATTTCGGCGCTGGACTGACCGTAATAGGCGGGATCAGACTGATATACTACAGGAAAGTTCTACTCTGTGAAAAGCATTACTGGGCTAAAAAGTTGCACCCAGGTGGTAAATCGCCATTGAACAGGCTAACAATGTTATTGAGCCAGTTGTTCGTTCCTGTGAGTGCACTTCTCTCTATATGTATTTAGTCTCCCTATGGGAAAAAGGGGCAACCAGACGTGGACTCCTTGCTCAGTGTGCTTAGAGGAATATAGCTACACCTCACTGACAAGGCCCAATGAAGGCCGAAACGATCGTCTGGGGTTGCTGTGTTCCTTGTTCAGAGAGGAATTGCCTGGTATTTCGGCGCTGGACTGACCGTAATAGGCGGGATCAGACTGATATACTACAGGAAAGTTCTACTCTGTGAAAAGCATTACTGGGCTAAAAAGTTGCACCCAGGTGGTAAATCGCCATAGAACAGGCTAACAATGTTATTGAGCCAGTTGTTCATTCCTGTGAGTGCACTTCTCTGTATGTATTTAGTCTCCCTATGGGAAAAAGGGGCAACCAGACGTGGACTCCTTGCTCAGTGTGCTTAGAGGAATATAGCTACACCTCACTGACGAGGCCCAATGAAGGCCGAAACGATCGTCTGGGGTTGCTGTGTTCCTTGTTCAGAGAGGAATTGCCTGGTATTTCGGCGCTGGACTGACCGTAATAGGCGGGATCAGACTGATATACTACAGGAAAGTTCTACTCTGTGAAAAGCATTACTGGGCTAAAAAGTTGCACCCAGGTGGTAAATCGCCATAGAACAGGCTAACAATGTTATTGAGCCAGTTGTTCGTTCCTGTGAGTGCACTTCTCTCTGTATGTATTTAGTCTCCCTATGGGAAAAAGGGGCAACCAGACGTGGACTCCTTGCTCAGTGTGCTTAGAGGAATATAGCTACACCTCACTGACGAGGCCCAATGAAGGCCGAAACGATCGTCTGGGGTTGCTGTGTTCCTTGTTCAGAGAGGAATTGCCTGGTATTTCGGCGCTGGACTGACCGTAATAGGCGGGATCAGACTGATATACTACAGGAAAGTTCTACTCTGTGAAAAGCATTACTGGGCTAAAAAGTTGCACCCAGGTGGTAAATCGCCATAGAACAGGCTAACAATGTTATTGAGCCAGTTGTTCGTTCCTGTGAGTGCACTTCTCTCTGTATGTATTTAGTCTCCCTATGGGAAAAAGGGGCAACCAGACGTGGACTCCTTGCTCAGTGTGCTTAGAGGAATATAGCTACACCTCACTGACGAGGCCCAATGAAGGCCGAAACGATCGTCTGGGGCTGCTGTGTTCCTTGTTCAGAGAGGAATTGCCTGGTATTTCGGCGCTGGACTGACCGTAATAGGCGGGATCAGACTGATATACTACAGGAAAGTTCTACTCTGTGAAAAGCATTACTGGGCTAAAAAGTTGCACCCAGGTGGTAAATCGCCATAGAACAGGCTAACAAGGTTATTGAGCCAGTTGTTCGTTCCTGTGAGTGCACTTCTCTCTGTATGTATTTAGTCTCCCTATGGGAAAAAGGGGCAACCAGATGTGGACTCCTTGCTCAGTGTGCTTAGAGGAATATAGCTACACCTCACTGACGAGGCCCAATGAAGGCCGAAACGATCGTCTGGGGTTGCTGTGTTCCTTGTTCAGAGAGGAATTGCCTGGTATTTCGGCGCTGGACTGACCGTAATAGGCGGGATCAGACTGATATACTACAGGAAAGTTCTACTCTGTGAAAAGCATTACTGGGCTAAAAAGTTGCACCCAGGTGGTAAATCGCCATAGAACAGGCTAACAATGTTATTGAGCCAGTTGTTCGTTCCTGTGAGTGCACTTCTCTCTGTATGTATTTAGTCTCCCTATGGGAAAAAGGGCAACCAGACGTGGACTCCTTGCTCAGTGTGCTTAGAGGAATATAGCTACACCTCACTGACGAGGCCCAATGAAGGCCGAAACGATCGTCTGGGGTTGCTGTGTTCCTTGTTCGGAGAGGAATTGGCTGGTATTTCGGCGCTGGACTGACCGTAATAGGCAGGATCAGACTGATATACTACAGGAAAGTTCTACTCTGTGAAAAGCATTACTGGGCTAAAAAGTTGCACCCAGGTGGTAAATTGCCATAGAACAGGCTAACAATGTTATTGAGCCAGTTGTTCGTTCCTGTGAGTGCACTTCTCTCTGTATATATATATATATATATATATATACAGGTAGCCCTCAGTTTACGCCGGGTTAGGTTCCAGAAGGAATGGTTGTAAATTGAAACCCAGTTTATGATGTAAGTCAATGGGCAGTGAGGGAGATAGGTTCTCAAAATTGTCATAAGTAACACCTAATACATTATTTTTAAAGCTTTGAAATGAAGTCTTTAAATGCTAAACAGCATTATAAACCTAATAAAATAATCACACAACACAGAATATATAATAAAACTAAATTAAATGAACAAAAACATTTGCTAAACAGCATTATAAACCTAATAAAATAATCACACAACACAGACTTCACTTGCATTTTTCTGCAAACAGTTCTTTCTATGCATTCCAATCTGGACTGATTTATAGACAGAAAGATATTGTTCCTTTGAAATCTGCTTGATAGCTCAGGTCTGGTTAAACTGATTGATTTCAGCTTGCTTGGCTTTGCTGCAACACAAGCAGACAGCTCCACCTACTGGATATTTTAATAAATGCACTGCTTCTCAATGCTTTTCAATAGCAGTCCCATTACTGGAAAAAAAGGTTGTTATTCTGAAACAGTGTAAATTGAAACGTTGTAAAACGAGGGCCACCTGTATATGTTACAGGTAAAGTCAAGAATCCGGGTAATCCTAGGAAATTACCCAATTGGCTGTGGGTTAAACCTGATGTAATGGAATTCCCCCCTCTACCTCATTTATTTTGCCTCAAGTTCAAGGAAGGCGCTCCGCCGATCCTCTGGCATCCACGCAAAATGAACCTTGGGGAATGATGTTTACATAGATAGTGAAGATGGGGAATTACAGTGCATTATATATATATATATATATATATATATATATATGTTTGATATGTGCATTATATATATATTTGATTCAGTGACTCGATGCACTCGATTTATGATGTTACATCAGGCTTTACCCACAGCTGCTTGGGTAATATCTGTTTTACCCGGGTAATGCTTGGATTACCCAATATCTAACTTTACCCACTGCATATATATATATATATATATATATATATATATATATATGTGTGTGTGTGTGTACATATGTATTTATGTGTTTTACTGTATATTTACTATACATATTTCACATTCTAATGTTCTTCACTTAAAGGATAATGTTAATTTTATTCTTAAATAAATATCTGTACAATATTGGCAACCTTGGTAAATATGAACTAAGAAGGCTGTGAAAATTTGTCTTTATTGTTTAACCTTTTGATCTTTTGCTCAAAAAATACACAAAAATACTCTGCTCTCATGGATATCAAACAATTGCAAACGCAACACAGGTTTATAAAAAAATAAATACATCTTTGTTAAATATATGTGTGGCACAATTATTGGCACCCTTTTAGTCAATACCTCCCTTTGCCAAGATAACAGCTCTGTGTCTTCTCCTATAATGCCTGATGAGGTTAGAGAATACATGGCAAGGGATCTGAGACCATTCCTCCATACAGAGTCTCTCCAGATCCTTTACATTTTGAAGTGGACCCTCCTCTCTTCAGTTCACCCCAAAGGTTTTCTATGGGGTCAAGTCAGGGGACTGGGATGGCCATGGCAGGACCTTGATTTTGTGGTCAGTAAACCATTTTTGTGTTAATTTTGATGCATGTTTTGAATCATTGTCTTGATGAAAGATTCAACCATGGCCCATTTTAAGCTTTCTGGCAGAGGCAGTTAGGTGCTCATTTAATATCTTTTGATATTTGAGAGGTCCTCTGGCAGAAAAACAGCCCCAAAACATTAAATAGCCACCACCATATTTAACCATGGGCATGAGGTACTTTTCCATATGCAATGTCCAATGTAATCCAGCACAACAGGTAGGCAGGTGTGCATGCCAACAGGTTACTGCAAATACCTGAGGCAATAAGTCCACAATTCAATGAATAGGCAGCACCACCTGAAGTATGCAAAAATCTTCCTTTTTATTATTTCATAAACAGGCGCAGGTATACAAATAACTATGTTTCGGGTCACATACCCTTAGTCATGTCAATTATACATGTGCAAAATAACACCTTTAAATACCTTAACCAAGTGGACTAACTCCTCCCCTTTAACTCTTCCTTCTCTGCTTTACTCTTAGGTCATTCAAGCTCCCTCTGTTGGAAGGAGAGTGAATTTTCTATTAAATTCAAAACATACACAAATAAATACAGATATGTAGAAGGTTATCTATTACAAAATTATAAATGAGGCAATAATGTTATACAATACCCTATGCATAGATCTACTAGAGAAATATACCTAGGTCAAAATCTCTACTCATGCCTTTTAGGTTTAGATAATCTACGGTATAAATCCAAAACATTTATTTTCTTTTTAATAACAGCTCCCTATTGCCCCCTCTCCTGGGTATAGGGACCCAGTCTATTATTTGAAACCTTAACTGTGAAATTCCGTGATCTGCCTCTAAAAAGTGACAGGCCACAGGGCTTCTTTATCTCCCTTTCTAATGCTTGATTTATGTTGTACCATCCTATCTCTTACCCTTTATGTCGTTTCTCCGATATAAATTTTGGCACACGGACACTTGATTAGGTACACAACAAATGTAATATTGCTTGTGAAATACCCATTAATTTTAAACCTTTTACCTGTTGTTGGATGAAAGAAACTGTCCCCTTTAATTAAACTATTTGTCACGCTCGGCCGCTGGGAAGCTCCGGCGGTCCTCTCTGTGTGCTTGATTGGCAGGTAGTCTGAGCCGCCCCTTCCTGATGATGTCACTACCAGGCTTTTTATTCCGGGCTTCCTGTTTCTTCAGTGCCCATTTGTTTGTTACTCTTTGTGGCTCCTGTGAGGACTTCGCTGTGGAAACTCTCTAACTGCTGATTTTCTGTTGCCAAACTCTGCAAAGACTGACTATGCTGGGTTAACCCTCAAACTTCCTGATAACCTGTTGCCAAACACTGCAAGTACTGTTTATTCTGTGAATCCCTCAAACTGCATGTTAACCTGTTGCCAAATCTGCAAGTACTGATTATTCAGTGTAAACCTTCAAACTGCTTGATACCCTGTTGCCATACTCTGCAAGTACTGTTTATTGAGTGTAAACTCTCAAACTGCATGATAACCTGTTGCCAATCTCTGCAAGTACTGATTAATCTGTGTTAACCTTCAAACTACCTGATATCCTGTTGTCTAACTCTGCAAGGACTGACTACACAGTGTTAACCCTCAAACTACCTGATATCCTGTTGTCTAACTCTGCAAGGACTGACTATTCAGTATTAACTTTCAAACTGCCTGATAACCTGTTGCCAAACTCTGCAAGGACTGACTACACAGTGTTAACCCTCAAACTGCCTGATAACAAGTTACCTACTCCTGCATTATTAACTGTTTCTTGTTTTACCCTTCCTCTGTCTGAGTATAAGTGGACTATCCCAGCTCTCCTGATTCTGTGGAAGACATTTCCTGAAACCAGTTCCTTACTCAGAAGTCTATTTGGCGGATATCTTGAATTACTTTGGACTCAGGCTAACTCTGCTCCATATCTTGAGAACATTGTTTTTTTAGAGGTTTCCGTGGGGTCACGTCCTGGATTAAACTCAGAGTGCAAGGGTGTTGTTTAAGTTCGCCCTATCATTTGGGTCTTCTTCTGGACATTTCCTAACCTGACACTATTGCAGCTAGAGCAGCCTAAACATGGGAAAAAACTTTTTTTGTATACTAAGGTAGCCAGTAGTGTCTCTCTTTAGACTACCCATATCTGTCCTAAATAACATGTCCCTGAAATTTGATGGGCGTGTATATGCCGGCATAGGGGGATCCTTAAAGATTTTAACTTCAGGATGACAATCCTTAATAATATGCCAGTGGCGTCTGATTATTTTCTATATCTTAGAGCTATTTGTGTTAAATTCTGAGACAAATACCATTCTTTAATCCCTATCCTTTCTTTTCGTAAGTTCAAGCACTTTATGACGTGGAATCCTATTCACATCTTCTATGCTGTCTTCAATTAGTTCTACAGGGTAATCCCTTTCCATAAAGCATATGCCTTCCTTGGTCAGTCTAGTCTCAACTAATGTATCATCTTTTACAATTCTTTTGACTCACAACAATTGACTCTTAGGCAAGGATTTTTTTAATGAAGGAGGTTGGGCACTGGTATATTGCAACAAAGTGTTGCTGTCTGTTTCCTTGCAAAAATGGTCTGTTAATAATGATCCATTTTGTTCATACACCTTTGTGTTAAAAAAAACACTTTCCTCCCTCCAGGTGGCACCATATAGAAGATATAATTCATTTTCAAAAACTAACGGCTAGATTTAGAGTTTTGTCGGTAACGACCCGCGTAGCTAACGCTGGCTTTTTTCCCCCGCACCTTTTAAATACCGCTGGTATTTAGAGTTCACAGAAGGGCTGCGTTAGGCTCCAAAAAGGGAGCGTATAGCATATTTACCGCCACTGCAACTCTCAATACCAGCGGTGCTTACGGTCGCGGCCAGCTTCAAAAACGCGCTTGTGCACGATTCCCCCATAGGAAACAATGGGGCAGTTTGAGCTGAAAAAAACCCTAACACCTGCAAAAAAGCAGCGTTCAGCTCCTAACGCAGCCCCATTGTTTCCTATGGGGAAACAGTTTCTAAGTCTGCACCTAACACCCTAACATGTACCCCGAGTCTAAACACCCCTAGCCTTACACTTATTAACCCCTAAACTGCCACCCCCGCTATTGCTGATCCCTGCATATTATTATTAACCCCTAATCTGCCGCTCCGCACACCGCCGCAACCTACATTATCCCTATGTATCCCTAATCTGCTGCCCTAACACCGCCAACCCCTATATTATATTTATTAACCCCTAATCTGCCGCCCCCAACGTCGCCTCCACCTACCTACAATTATTAACCCCTAATCTGCCGACCGGACCTCACCGCTACTCTAATAAATGTATTAACCCCTAAAGCTAAGTCTAACCCTAACACTAACACCCCCCTAAGTTAAATATAATTTAAATCTAACTAAATAAATTAACTCTTATTAAATAAATTATTCTTAATTAAAGCTAAAAACTTACCTGTAAAATAAATCCTAATATAGCTACAATATAAATTATAATTATATTGTAGCTATTTTAGGATTAATATTTATTTTACAGGCAACTTTGTATTTATTTGAACCAGGTACAATAGCTATTAAATAGTTAATAACTATTTAATAGTTACCTAGTTAAAATAATTACAAAATTACCTGTAAAATAAATCCTAACCTAAGTTACAATTAAACCTAACACTACACTATCAATAAATTAATTAAATAAAATACCTACAATTATCTACAATTAAACCTAACACTACACTATCAATAAATTAATTAAATACAATACCTACAAATAAATACAATTAAATAAACTAACTAAAGTACAAAAAATAAAAAAAGAACTAAGTTACAAAAAATAAAAAAATATTTACAAACATTATAAAAATATTACAACAATTTTAAGCTAATTACACCTACTCTAGGCCCCCTAATAAAATAACAAAGCCCCCCAAAATAAAAAAAATGCCCTACCCTATTCTAAAATACAAATAGAAAAGCTCTTTTACCTTACCAGCCCTTAAAAGGGCCTTTTGCGGGGCATGCCCCAAAGAATTCAGCTCTTTTGCCTGTAAATAAAAAACCATACAATACCCCCCCCCAACATTACAACCCACCACCCACATACCCCTAATCTAACCCAAACCCCCCTTAAATAAAACACTAAGCCCCTGAAGATCTTCCTACCTTATCTTCACCACGCCGGGTATCACCGATCGGTCCAGGCTCCGAAGTCTTCATCCAAGCCCAAGCGCGGGCTGAAGATGTCCATCCTCCGGCTGAAGTCTTGATCCAAGCGGCGGCTGAAGAGGTCCATCATCGGGCGGAAGTCTTCATCCTATCCGGGCAGAAGAGGAGATCCGGACCGATAGACATCTTCATCCAAGCGGCATCTTCTATCTTCTTCCATCCGACGACGAGCGGCTCCATCTTCAAGACCTCCGGCGCGGATCCATCCTCTTCTTCCGACGTCCTAACACAGAATGAAGGTTCCTTTAAGGGACTTCATCCAAGATGGCGTCCCTCGAATTCCGATTGGCTGATAGGATTCTATCAGCCAATCAGAATTAAGGTAGGAAAATTCTGATTGGCTGATGGAATCAGCCAATCAGATTGAAGTTCAATCCGATTGGCTGATCCAATCAGCCAATCAGATTGAGCTCGCATTCTATTGGCTGATCGGAACAGCCAATAGAATGCAAGCTCAATCTGATTGGCTGATCAGCCGGAGGATGGACGTCTTCAGCCCCCGCTTGGGCTTGGATGAAGACTTCGGAGCCTGGACCGATCGGTGATACCCGGCGTGGTGAAGATAAGGTAGGAAGATCTTCAGGGGCTTAGTGTTAGGTTTATTTAAGGGGGGTTTGGGTTAGATTAGAGGTATGTGGGTGGTGGGTTATAATGTTGGGGGGGTATTGTATGTTTTTTTTTACAGGCAAAAAAGCTGAATTCTTTGGGGCATGCCCCGCAAAAGGCCCTTTTAAGGGCTGGTAAGGTAAAAGAGCTTTTCTATTTGTATTTTAGAATAGGGTAGGGCATTTTTTTTATTTTGGGGGGCTTTGTTATTTTATTAGGGGGCTTAGAGTAGGTGTAATTAGCTTAAAATTGTTGTAATATTTTTATAATGTTTGTAAATATTTTTTTATTTTTTGTAACTTAGTTCTTTTCTTATTTTTTGTACTTTAGTTAGTTTATTTAATTGTATTTATTTGTAGGTATTGTATTTAATTAATTTATTGATAGTGTAGTGTTAGGTTTAATTGTAGATAATTGTAGGTATTTTATTTAATTAATTTATTGATAGTATAGTGTTAGGTTTAATTGTAACTTAGGTTAGGATTTATTTTACAGGTAATTTTGTAATTATTTTAACTAGGTAACTATTAAATAGTTATTAACTATTTAATAGCTATTGTACCTGGTTAAAATAAATACAAAGTTGCCTGTAAAATAAATATTAATCCTAAAATAGCTACAATATAATTATAATTTATATTGTAGCTATATTAGGATTTATTTTACAGGTAAGTATTTAGCTTTAAATAGGAATAATTTATTTGATAAGAGTTAATTTATTTTGTTAGATTTAAATTATATTTAACTTAGGGGGGTGTTAGGGTTAGACTTAGCTTTAGGGGTTAATACATTTATTATAGTAGCGGTGAGGTCCGGTCGGCAGATTAGGGGTTAATACTTGAAGTTAGGTGTCGTTGATGTTAGGGAGGGCAGATTAGGGGTTAATACTATTTATTATAGGGTTTTTGAGGCGGGAGTGAGGCGGATTAGGGGTTAATAACTTTATTATAGTAGCGGTGAGGTCCGGTCGCCAGATTAGGGGTTAATAAGTGTAGGTAGGTGGCGGCGACATTTGGGGTGGCAGATTAGGGGTTAATAAATATAATATAGGGGTTGGCGGTGTTAGGGGCAGCAGATTAGGGGTACATAGGGATAACGTAGGTTGCGGCGGTGTGCGGTCGGCAGATTAGGGGTTAAAAATTTTTTAATAGAGTGGCGGAGATGTGGGGGGACCTCGGTTTAGGGGTACATAGGTAGTTTATGGGTGTTAGTGTACTTTAGAGCACAGTAGTTAAGAGCTTTATGAACCGGCGTTAGCCCAGAAAGCTCTTAACTCCTGGCTTTTTGCTGCGGCTGGAGTTTTGTCGTTAGATTTCTAACGCTCACTTCAGCCACGACTCTAAATACCGGCGTTAGAAAGATCCCATTGAAAAGATAGGATACGCAATTGACGTAAGGGGATCTGCGGTATGGAAAAGTCGCGGCTGCAAAGTGAGCGTTAGACCCTTTCCTGACTGACTCTAAATACCAGCGGTAGCCCAAAACCAGCGTTAGGAGCCCCTAATGCTGGTTTTGACGGCTAACGCCAAACTCTAAATCTAGCCGTATGTGTTCTTCATACCAATTCATATATATGGCATATGTAGGGGCAACATTGAACCCCATAGCTGTCCCTTGTCGCTGTTTATAAAAAGTATCCTGAAACAGAAAATAATTGCAACATAAAATTATTTCCAATAATTCAGCAAGGAACTGTTTTTCTTGCAAAGTAAACTTATTACTGGCTGCCAGGACACTCTTAATAACATCCATCCCACTTGTGTGACAATATCAAGCCAATATCAAGACTGTAGAGGATGCATTTTTTATAATTCCCTGATAATTCATACATTTTTAGCAAAAAATCACTAGTATCCCTGATGTTGGAAGAGGATTGCATGACAAAAGGTCTAAGAACTTTATCTAGGTACACTGAAACGTTAGTGAAAACAGACTCAGTCCCTGCCTTTATTGGGCGACCTGGTGGTTTTAAAAGATTTTTATGGACTTTATGCAGGGTATAAAACACTGGAATAGTGTATTGGTCTTTTATAAGGAATGTCCTTGTTTCCAAATCTATTATCCCATGCCTGAAGCCCTTATCCACAGTATTTACAATGTTTTCCAAGATTTTTTTTGATGGGTCAGAGGTCAACTTTTCATATATTTTGGTGTCATCTAGTTGGGAGAGAATCTCCTTCACATAATACTCTTTACTCATTACCACAGCTGCTCCACCCTTATCCGCCTGTTTCAGAATAATATCACTCGGCTAGATTACGAGTCTTGCGTTAGGCTTAAAAAGTTAGGCTTAAAAAGCTTAAAAAGTTGGCCGGTCCCAACGCTGCTTTTTAACGCCCGCTGGTATTACGAGTCTTGCAGGTACAGGTGTACCACTCACTTTTTTGGCCAGACTCGGAAATACTGCAAATCCACTTACGTCAATTGCGTATCCTATATTTTCAATGGGACTTGCATAGCGCCGGTATTACGAGTCTGACCAAAAGTGAGCGGTAGACCCTCTCCTGTCAAGCCTAGTACCGCATTTAAAAGTCAGTAGTTAAGAGTTTTACACTACACTACCGTAGCATAAAACTCTTAACTAAAGTGCTAAAAAGTACACTAACACCCATAACCTACCTATTAACCCCTAAACCGAGGTGCTCCCGCATCGAAAACACTAAAAGAAAAAATGTAACCCCTAATCTGCCAAACCGGACATCGCCGCCACTATAATAAATATATTAACCCCTAAACCGCCGCACTCCCGCCTCACAAACACTAGTTAAATATCATTAACCCCTAATCTGCCAGCCCTAACATCGCCGCAACTATATTAAATGTATTAACCCCTAAACCTAAGTATAACCCTAACCCCCGTAACTTACAATAAATCTAAATAAAATTACTATCATTAACTAAATAATTCCTATTTAAATATAAATACTTACCTATAAAATAAACCCTAAACTAGCTACAATATAACTAATAGTTACATTGTATCTAGCTTAGGGTTTATTTTTATTTTACAGGCAAGTTTGTATTTATTTTAACTAGGTACAATAGTTATTAAATAGTTAGTAACTATTTAATAACTACCTAGTTAAAATAAAGACAAATTGACCTGTAAAATAAAACCTAACCTAAGTTACACTAACACCTAACACTACACTATAATTAAATAAATTAACTAAATTAAATACAATTAATTACAATTAAATAAAATTATCTAAAGTACGAAAAAACAAACACTAAATTGCAGAAAATAATAAACAAATTACAGATTTTTAAACTAATTACACCTACTCTAATCCCCCTAACAAAATAAAAAAGCCCCCCAAAATAAAAAAAAAGCCCCACCCTACACTAAATTACAAATAGCCCTTAAAAGGACCTTTTGCGGGGCATTGCCCCAAAGTAATCAGCTCTTTTACTTGTAAAAAAAAAGTACAAATACCCCCCCAACATTAAAACCCACCACCCACACAACCCACCCTACTCTAAAACCCACTCAATCCCCCCTTAAAAAAACCTAACACTAACCCCCTGAAGATCACCCTACCGGGAGACGTCTTCACCCAACCTGGCAGAAGTGGTCCTCCAGATGGGCAGAAGTCTTCATCCAACCGGGCAGAAGTGGTCCTCCAGTCGGGCAGAAGTCTTCATCCAGACGACATCTTCTATCTTCATCCATCCATCGGCTCCATCTTCAAGACATCCGACGCTGAGCATCCTCTTCTGACAACGACCGACGACTGAAGGAAGGTTCCTTTAAATGATGTAATCCAAGATGGCGTCCCTTCAATTCCGATTGGCTGATAGAATTCTATCAGCCAATCGGAATTAAGGCAGAAAAAATCCTATTGGCTGATGCAATCAGCCAATAGGATTGAACTTCAATCCTATTGGCTGATCCAATCAGCCAATAGGATTGAGCTGGCATTATATTGGCTGTTCCAATCAGCCAATAGAATGCTAGTTCAATCCTATTGGCTGATTGCATCAGCCAATAGGATTTTTTCTACCTTAATTCCGATTGGCTGATAGAATTATATCAGCCAATCGGAATTGAAGGGACGCCATCTTGGATGACGTCATATAAAGGAACCTTCATTCAGTCGTCGGCCGTCGTCAGAAGAGGATAATCCGAATTGGATGTCTTAAAGATAGACCCGCTCCGCGCCGGATGGATGAAGATAGAAGATGCCGTCTGGATGAAGAATTCTGCCCATCTGGAGGACCACTTCTGCCCGGTTGGATGAAGACTTCTGCCCGTCTGGAGGACCACTTCTGCCCGGTTGGGTGAAGACGTCTCTCGGTAGGGTGATCTTCAGGGGGTTAGTGTTATTTTTTAAGGGGGATTGGGTATGTTTTAGAGTAGGGTTGGTTGTGTGGGTGGTGGGTTTTAATGTTGGGGGGGGAATTGTACTTTTTTTTACAGGTAAAAGAGCTGATTACTTTGGGGCAATGCCCCGCAAAAGGCCCTTTTAAGGGCTATTGGCAGTTTAGTTTAGGCTAGGGTTTTTTTATTTTGGGGGGGCTTTTTTATTTTGATAGGGCTATTAGATTAGGTGTAATTAGCTTAAATATTTGATAATTCCTTTTTTATTTTGTGTAATATAGTGTTTATTTTTTTGTAATTTAGTTAATTGTATTTAATTAATGTAATTGATTTAATTGTAGTGTAATGTTAGGTGTTAGTGTAAGACAGGTTAGGTTTTATTTTACAGGTAAATTTGTATTTATTTTAACTAGGTAGCTAGTAAATAGTTAATAACTATTTACTAACTAGTCTACCTAGTTAAAATAAATAGAAACTTGCCTGTGAAATAAAAATAGATTCTAAGATAGCTACAATGTAACTATTAGTTATATTGTAGCTAGCTTAGGCTTTATTTTACAGGTAAGTATTTAGTTTTAAATAGGAATATATGGCGGCGGTGACGTTGGGGCGGAAGATTAGGGGTTAATATTTAACTAGTGTTTGCGATGCGGGAGTGCAGCGGTTTAGGGGTTAATATGTTTATTATAGTGGTGGCGATGCCCGTAGCGGCAGATTAGGGGTTAATAATTTTATTTTAGTGGTTTAGTGTTTATTTTAGTGTTTGTAACTTAGGTTAGGTTTTATTTTACATGTACTTTTGTATTTATTTTAGATAGGTAGTTATTAAATAGTTAATAACTATTTAGTAACTAATCTACCTAGTTAAAATAAATACAAACTTGGCTATAAAAATAAACCCTAAGCTAGGTACAATGTAACTATTAGTTATATTGTAGCTATCTTAGGGTTTATTTTACAGGTAAGTATTTAGTTTTAAATAGGAATTATTTAGTTAATTGTAGTAATTTTATTTAGATGTATTTAAATTATATTTAAGTTAGGGGGGGTTAGGGTTAGACTTAGGTTTAGGGATAATTAATTTAATTATAGTGGTGGCTATGTTGTGGGTGGCAGATTAGGGGTTAATAAATGTAGTTAGGTTGCGGCGACATTGGGGGCGGCAGATTAGGGATTAATAAATATAATGTAGGTGTCAGCGATGTTGGGGGCAGCAGATTAGGGGTTCATAAGTATAATGTAGGTGGTGGCGGTGTCCGGAGCGGCAGATTAGGGGTTAATAATATAATTCAGGTGTCGGCAATGTCGGGGGCGGAAGATTAGGGGTTAATAAGTGTAAGATTAGGGGTGTTTGGACTCAGGGTTCATGTTAGGGTGTTAGGTGTAGACATAAAATGTGTTTCCCCATAGGAATCAATGGGGCTGCGTTAGGAGCTAAACGCTGCTTTTTTGCAGGTGTTAGGTTTTTTTCCAGCCGGCTCTCCCCCATTGATTCCTTTGGGGAAATTGTGCACAAGCACGTTTTACCAGCTCACCGCTAATGTAAGCAGCGCTGGTATTGAGGTGAGATGTGGAGCTAAATTTTGCTCTACGCTCACTTTTTTTTGTGGCTAACGCCAGGTTTGTAAAATCCCGTAATACCAGCGCTGTCGTTGAGCGGTGAGCATAAACTGCTCGTTAGCACAGCACCCCTGTTAACGCAAAACTCGTAATCTAGGCGTTTATTTGTTTTTAAAGTGTTTAAGGCCTGGGATTGCTGTTTATTGAAATTGAAATGTCTTTACCCCTGTTGTTCATTTGCACAGTTTTGTTTAGTTCCTTTAAATTTATAACATCACCCTTAACCAAGGTGATAAATGTTTCAATACTGTGACTATGAATAGCACAAGTAAATTTGCTCTTATTTCTAAGACCCCAATTTTTAATAGACAATTCTTGGATAACATTTTCGTCTGATATATTCATTTTATCACAATAAGCAAAAAATGACTTAAAGGGATAGGAAAGTCAAAATTAAACTTGATAAGAAAAAAAGGAAAAAAGATGTGTGCCTAAGCACACCCAAAATCCGATAGGAGGCGCCTCTTATTAACTCAACAATACGAAATCAAACAATATAGAAACAAACTTAAACATAAAGTCCATAAAATATAAAACAGGCAGCTCTCTGTCAAAGGATGGTCGAATCCTGGTACTTGGCAATCTGGAGAAAGAAAAACAGAGGAGCCACAATGGCCTAGAACCACCAAAACAGATGATGTAAATTAATATAGTAAGAAATATACTCAGAAGAGTATTGCACTCAATGGTGCTGGTCAGGCAGAAGCTTGAATGACCTAAGAGTAAAGCAGAGAAGGAAGAGTTAAAGGGGAGTAGTTAGTCCACCTGGTTAAGGTATTTAAAGGTGTTATTTTGCACATGTATAATTGACATGACTAAGGGTATGTGACCCGAAACGGAGTTATTTGTATACCTGCTCCTGTTTATGAAATAATAAAAAGGAAGATTTTTGCATACTTCAGGTGGTGCTGCCTATTCATTGAATTGTGGACTTATTTACTCAGGTATTTGCAGTAACCTGTTGGCATGCACACCTGCCTACCCTTTGTGCTGGATTACATTGGACATTGCATATGGAAAAGTACCTCATGCCCATGGTTAAATATGGTGGTGGCTATTTAATGTTTTGGGGCTGTTTTTCTGCCAGAGGACCTCTCAAATATCAAAAGATATTAAATGAGCACCTAACTGCCTCTGCCAGAAAGCTTAAAATGGGCCATGGTTGAATCTTTCATCAAGACAATGATTCAAAACATGCATCAAAATTAACACAAAAATGGTTTACTGACCACAAAATCAAGGTCCTGCCATGGCCATCCCAGTCCCCTGACTTGACCCCATAGAAAACCTTTGGGGTGAACTGAAGAGAGGAGGGTCCACTTCAAAATGTAAAGGATCTGGAGAGACTCTGTATGGAGGAATGGTCTCAGATCCCTTGCCATGTATTCTCTAACCTCATCAGGCATTATAGGGGAAGACACAGAGCTGTTATCTTGGCAAAGGGAGGTATTGACTAAAAGGGTGCCAATAATTGTGCCACACATATATTTAACAAAGATGTATTTATTTTTTTATAAACCTGTGTTGCGTTTGCAATTGTTTGATATCCATGAGAGCAGAGTATTTTTGTGTATTTTTTGAGCAAAAGTTCAAAAGGTTAAAGAATAAAGACAAATTTTCACAGCCTTCTTAGTTCATATTTACCAAGGTTGCCAATATTGTAGAAATATTTATTTAAGAATAAATATAACATTATCCTGTAAGTGAAGAACATTAGAATGTGAAATATGTATAGTAAATATACAGTAAAACGCATAAATACATATGTATATATATATATATATATATATATATATATATATATATATATATATATATATATAGATTCAATAATAAATAAGCACTCTCTGACAGAGGAAGGGACTGTTTGGTGTCCCGAAACGTCACAATAAATATTTTTGTTTACACAGATGGCCAAAGTCCAGAGAGTGCTTATTTATTATTGAATCTATGGATATTTTTTACAGCACCCTGGCAGCTGAACATTGATGGTGAGAGTGCATGCACTTACGAACTGAATATATATATATATGCAGTGGGTAAAGTCAGATATTGGGTAATGCAAGCATTACCCAGATAAGACAGATATTACCCAAGCAGCTGTGGGTAAAGCCTGATGTAACATCCTAAATCGAGTGCATCGAGCCACTGCATCAAATATATATATATAATGCACTGTAATTCCCCATCTTCACTATCTTTTTTGCCTCTGCCTTGGGGATTCCAGGGTGGGTGAAGTCCCCCTTGTAAACATCATTCCCCAAGGTTCATTTTGGGTGGATGCCAGAGGATCGGCGGGGCGCCTTCCTTGAACCCTCAGGCGGAGGCAAAAGAAATGAGATAGATGGGGGAATTCCATTACGTAAGGTTTAACCCACAGCCGATTGGGTAATTTCCTAGGATTACCCGGATTCTTGACTTTACCTGTCACATATATATATTACTGTCCAATAGTAAGCACTCCCTGGATTTAAGTACAGCACACTTTTATTTAAGCAGTGACATTTCGGGCATTCACCCCTTCCTCAGACAACCCAAAATGTGATACAAACAGTGTTAAATACCCAACAAGCCCCTCCCCCATCTCAGTTCAACCAATCAAATAAATCAAATAAATAGGAGATGATATTACATCATATGTACACACTTATATCATCAAAACAAATACACATCCATGTTTCAACATAAGCAATAGTATAAATGTGCAGGGTCAAGTGAGACCTAAATATATAAAATGTGACATAATGAATAAGTGACTTATTAAAAGTGGACATGGAACTGTACCCTAAGTATATATTACTGCTTATACAGCATAAGCAGTAATATATACTTAGGGTACAGTTCCATGTCCACTTTTAATGTCACATTCATTATGTCACATTTTTGTTTAAAATTGCATGCCCTACCGGAATCATGAAAGTTTAAAGGGACATTAAAGACTTTAAAAATCATAAATTATATATGTATATATATATATATATGTCTGCAATATACTTTCATTATTTATTTTGTCCCCTTTTTCTGTAATTCTATTCTGAAATTATAAGCTTTTCAGTTCCTGTTAGAAATGGAAGTGCAGAACACTGCTATATTCTACACACCCGTTGGCTGCACACTCTAGCGACCTATTTATAACTGTCCCTAATTGGCCTCAACTGAGAAGGTAACCTAAGTTACAACATGGCAGCTCCCATTGTTTTAAAGATACTAAAACTTTACACTTATTTTGTCAATATTTAAACAGCTAATGAAACTTTAAAAAATACATTGACATGTTCTTCTCAGATAAATATTTTATTTTATATTTTATCTAGCATTTATTTAGTGTTTGATGTCCCTTTAATTTTGACTAGCCTGTCCATTTAATAATAAAAAGTACCTTATTTTCTATGTGAAAAAAAAAAAATGTAAATGTGCGTTTTTCGCATTGTTTCTCAATTTAGATCTTAACGCGTTCGGGTTAACGCACATGAAACCTATTACATATAAAATATTTAAAAAAATATCGGCTAGATTACGAGTTGTGCATTAAGGTAAAATAGCAGCGTTAAGAGGTCCTAACTCTGCTTTTTTACTACCGCTGGTATTACGAGTCTTGAAGGTTTAGGGTCACCACACTTTTTTGGCCTTACCGCAAAACGACTTACGTAAACTTCGTAAAGTCTTTTTTCTATGGGACTTCCATAGCGCTGGTATTACGAGTCTGTCCTGGGAGGCCAAAAAGTGAGCGGTACACCCTACCCTGTCAAGAGTCCTAACGCATTTAAAAGTCAGTAGTTAAGAGTTTTATGGTACAACGCCGTAACATAAAACTCATAACTAAAGTGCTAAAAAGTACACTAACACCCATAAACTACGTATTAACCCCTAAACCGAGGCCCTCCCACATCGCAAACACTAAAATACAAATTTTAACACCTAATCTGCCGCTCCGGACACTGCCACCACCTACATTATATTTATGAACCCCTAATCTGCTGCCCCCAACATCGCCGACACCTATATTATACTTATTAACCCCTAATCTGCCGCTCCCAATGTCGCCGCAACCTACCTACACTTATTAACCCCTAATCTGCCGCTCCAGACATCGCTGCAACTATAATAAACATATTAACCCCTAAACCACCGCATTCCCGCCTCGCAAACAGTACCTGTAAAATAAAACCTAGCCTAAGTTACAATAACACCTAACACTACACTACAATTAAATACATTAACTAAATTAAATACAATTACCTAAATTAAATTAAATTAGCTAAAGTACAAAAAAACAAAACACTAAATTACAGAAAATAATAAACAAATGACAGATATTTAAACTAATTACACCTAATCTAGTAGCCCTATCAAAATCTACTATCTAAAAAAACCTAAGCTCCCCATTGCCCTGAAAAGGGCATTTGGATGGGCATTGCTCTGAAAGGGGCAGTTAGCTCTTTTGCGGCCCAAACCCTAATCTAAAAAATAAAACCCACCCATTACACCCTTAAAAAACCTAACACTAACCCCCCGACTTACAGTTCTGAAGACCGGACATCCATCCTCAAGGAAGCGGCAGAAATCTTCATCCAACCGGGCCGAAGTCCTGAACGAAGCCGGGAGAAGTCTTCATCCAAGCCGGGTGAAGTGGTCCTCCAGACGGGCAGAAGTCTTCATCCAGACGGCATCTTCTATCTTCATCCATACGACGCGGAAAGCGGCTCCATCTTCAAGACATCCGGCGCGGAGCATCCTCTTCAAACGACGGCTTCTTACTGAATAACGGTTCCTTTAAGTGATGTCATCCAAGATGTCATCCCTTAGATTCCGATTGGCTGATAGAATTCTATCAGCCAATCGGAATTAAGGTAGAAAAAATTCTATTGGCTGATGCAATCAGCCAATAGGATTGAGCTTGCATTCTATTGGCTGATTGGAACAGCCAATAGAATGCAAGCTCAATCCTATTGGCTGATTGGATCAGCCAATAGGATTGAACTTCAATCCTATTGGCTGATTGCATCAGCCAATAGGATTTTTTTCTACCTTAATTCCGATTGGTTGATAGAATTCTATCAGCCAATCGGAATCTAAGGGACGCCATCTTGGATGACGTCACTTAAAGGAACCGTCATTCAGTAAGAAGCCGTCGTTTGAAGAGGATGCTCCACGCCGGATGTCTTAAAGATGGAGCCGCTCCGCGTCGGATGGATGAAGATAGAAGATGCCGTCTGGATGAAGACTTCTGCCCGTCTGGAGGACCACTTCGCCCGGCTTGGATGAAGACATCTCCAAGCTTCGTTGAGTACTTCAGCCCCAGTTGGATGAAGACTTCTGCCGCTTCCTTGAGGATGGATGTCCGGTCTTCAGAACTGTAAGTCGATCTTCAGGGGGTTAGTGTTAGGTTTTTTTAAGGGTGTATTGGGTGGGTTTTATTTTTTAGATTAGGGTTTGGGCGGCAAAAGAGCTAACTGCCCTTTTAAGGGCAATGCCCATCCAAATGCCCTTTTCAGGGCAATGGGGAGCTTAGGTTTTTTTAGATAGTATTTTATTTGGGGGGTTGGTTGTGTGGGTGGTGGGTTTTACTGTTGGGGGGGTTGTTTGTATTTTTTTACAGGTAAAAGAGCTGATTACTTTGGGGCAATGCCCCGCAAAAGGCCCTTTTAAGGGCTATTGGTAGTTTAGTTTAGGCTAGGGTTTTTTTATTTTGGGGGGGCTTTTTTAATTTTGATAGGGCTATTAGATTAGGTGTAATTAGTTTAAATATCTGCAATTTGTTTACTATTTTCTGTAATTTAGTGTTTGTTTTTTTTGTACTTTAGCTAATTTAATTTAGGTAATTGCATTTAATTTAGTTCATTTATTTAATTATAGTGTAGTGTTAGGTGTTATTGTAACTTAGGTTAGGTTTTATTTTACAGGTACTTTTGTATTTATTTTAGCTAGGTAGTTATAAAATAGTTAATAACTATTTAGTAACTAGTCTACCTAGATAAAATAAATACAAACTTGCCTGTAAAATAAAAATAAACCCTAAGATAGATACAATGTAACTATTAGTTAGCTTAGGGTTTATTTTATAGGTAAGTATTTAGTTTTAAATAGGAATAATTTAGTTAATTATAGTAATTTTATTTAGATTTATTGTAATTATATTTAAGTTAGGAGGTGTTAGGGTTATACTTAGGTTTAGGGGTTAATAAATTTAGTATAGTGGTGGCGATGTTGGGGGCGGCAGATTAGGGGTTAATAATATTTAACTAATGTTTGCGAGGTGGGAGTGCGGCGGTTTAGGGGTTAATATGTTTATTATAGTGGCGGCGACGTTAGAGGCAGCAGATTAGGGCTTAATAAGTGTAGGTAGGTGGCGGCGGCAGATTAGGGGTTAATAAATATAATGTAGGTGGCGGCGATGTTTGGGGCAGCAGATTAGGGGTTCATAAGTATAATGTAGGTTGCGGCGATGTCCGAAACGGCAGATTAGGGGTTAATAATTATAATGTAGGTGTCGGCAATGTCGGGACGGCAGATTAGGGGTTAATAAGTGTAAGATTAGGGGTGTTTAGACTCGGGGTTCATGTTAGGGTGTTAGGTGTAGACGTAAATTTTATTTCCCCATAGAAATCAATGGGGCTGCGTTAAGGAGCTTTATGCTGCTTTTTTGCAGGTGTTAGATTTTTTCTCAGCCGGCTTTCCCCATTGATTCCTATGGGGAAATCGTGCACGAGCACGTACGACCGGCTCACCGCTGACTTAAGCAGCGCTGGTATTGGAGTGCGGTAAGGTGCAAAATTTTGCTCAACGCTCACTTCTTGCCTTTTAACGCCGGGTTTGTAAAAACCCATAATACTAGCGCTGCAGGTAAGTGAGCGGTGAGAGAAAACTGCTCGTTAGCACCGCATAGCTTCTAACGCAAAACTCGTAATCTAGGTGTTTATAAATTAAAAAATATATAACATATAGTTAAATATATAGATATATTCTATTATTATTTTACAGTATGTTTAATCATTTTGAATAATTTGTGTGTGGGTAACAAAGCTGTATCTAGCATGAAACTTGCACAACATGACATGATATTTCCAGGTAAGTAGCTCGGAGCTTTTAGTGTCTGTCTATGTCATGTCACCTACTATTAAATACGGTTGCCAAGATTCAATAACTAATGATCCATGTCTTTTATTTGTGTTTCTTTACTGCTTAATGTTCTGTGAAGCAAACTGAGGTTTGATAAGGACATCTGGAACTTTTTTAGGAAAATGTTATATAACATCTATCTATCTACCTATCTATCTATCTATCTATCTATCTATCTGTCTGTCTGCCTCTCTGTCTGTCTGCCTGCTGCCTATCTATCTATCTATCTATCTATCTATCTATCTATCTGTCTGTCTGCCTCCTGCCTATCTATCTATCTATCTATCTATCTATCTATCTATCTATCTATCTATCTATCTATCTATATTCTCTCTGTCTGCCTGCCTATCTATCTATCATCTATCTATCTATCTATCTATATTCTGTCTGTCTGCCTGCCTATCTATCTATCTATCTATCTATCTATCATCTATCTATCTATCTATCTATCTATCTATCTATCTATCATCAAATATCTACTACCTTTCTATTATTTATCTATCTTATCTTGCTCTCATTGCTTTGCATTGTTGTTTGATGCACTACAATATATGTCAAATTAATATTAACAACTTCAATGAAAACCACAAATAAACATCTCAACACAGCAGAATATTTGGAAAACAACAGTAACATATCAAATGATGTAGAAAAAAGGCAAAAGTCTTTTGAGTTCAACCTATATAGATCCTTCCTGATTTATACTAAAGAAGCTAATAATTCAACATTACATTAAACAATTAGAAAGCTGAACCATTTAACACACTCAATCATATCCCTGAATTCTGTTTTTAGCCAGAAATGTATCTAAGCCATTTTTAAATGTATCTATAGTATTGGCATTCACTACCTCCTTAGACAAGATGTTCCACAATTTGATTGCTCTTACAGTGAAAAAAACATTTAATTTGCCAAAGACTTGGGGGTAAATGTATTAAATGGCGAGCGGAAATAATTTGCTTGTGCAATGCCGCCCTTTCTCACCGGCGGCCAATCAGCCACTAGCAGGGGGTGTCAATCATCCCAATCGGATTGGGATGATTTCAGTCCGGCACAGAAGGACCTGAAACTATCGGAGTAGAATGCAGCATCTGCTGCATAATAAATCTACCACTAAACCTCCTTTCCTTCAGCTTTAAATTGTGACCTCATGTCACAAACAATTGCCTTTGAATAAACAGGCTTCTGCCAATGCTGAAAGGTAGCGGATAAGTTAAGGAGTAGTGGTCTTACGACTGCTGCTTCTTAACTTAAGTTTCTTGGGAGCCGGAAACTTTGGGCGTAGAAAGCAGCATCAGCTGCTTATTAAATCTACATCTTGATCTTGTTTTCATGAATATTCTCTTGAACATAATCCCTTATAATCCTTTCCAGTATCTTCCCCACTACAGATGTCAGGCTTACGGGTCCTACAGCTTTCAGGATCACCCTTGTCTTCCTTTTTAATAAAGTGGTACCACATCAGCTTTACACCAGTCCTTTAGTACTATGCCAGAGGATAATAAGTTTTGAAAAATTAAGAGTAGAGGATAGGCTATGACAGTGCTAAGTTACCTTAGAACCCATTTGGGCCTGTAGTTGTATTTACCTTGATATTATCCACTTTATTTCCCGATATCATCTACAGATAACCCAGTTATTGGTATGGGCTTGTATATTGTTGTTTGTTTTAATGACTCTCCCATTGGTTTCTTTCTTGTGTATACTGAAGAAAATAAATGGTTTATTATCTCAGCCTTCCCCCAGGTCATTGTTAATCATCCATGCCTTTTATATATTTAGAAATTTGCTTAAAATTGCCTACTCTATCTGAATCATGAAAGTTTAATTTTGATTATACTATCCCTTTAACAAGATTTAAACTATAATTCAATGCATAAAACACATATTCAACACCCACCCCTACACCTATCTCTTCCTTTTCTTTATCCTCTTTTTCTTTTTTCCCTCTACTTCACACATACACTCACATCAAGCCAACACTCACACAAGGAAAGATACCTGTCGCATAAATCACCAGCAATGCCAGTCAAAAACAAGGAGGGAAAAACTAGGAACAGTTTTGAAACCAGCTCTGACTAAAATGGATGCAGGCAACATTAATATAAGCAATACAGATATCTCTGAAATCTCTAAGCAAGTGGTTAATCATATTCTCCCACAGTTTGATCAAATCAAAAATGAATTGGTCTCATTATCCTCAGAGATGAAACATTTCACTACTAGGTTATCCAAAGCCGAGAATAGAATATCGGATATTTAGGACACAGCCTTAAAGGGACACTGTACCCACATTTTTTCTTTTGTGATTCAGATAGTGCATGCAGTGTTAAGCAACTTTCTAATTTACTCCTATTATCAAATTTTCTTCATTCCCTTGGTATCTTTATTTGAAAAAGAAGGCATCTAGGCTTTTTTATTTGGTTCAGTACTCTGGACAACACTTTTTTATTGGTGGATGAATTTATCCACCAATCAGCAGGAAAAACCCAGTTTGTTCACCAAAAATGGGTCGGCAGCTAAACTTACATTCTTGGGGCGCGATCCGATATCGATCGCAGTTTGCGGCGCAAGCGAGGGAACCGGCGTCGCCCGCAGTTTCAGCTCGCAACTCGAGCCATCCCATATAGGTCGCCGTCAGATGCTAACGTGCCGTAAGTCTCACAAACCAGCGATGTCCAGAAATCTGCGTAAGTACAAATTTCTGGCGTCGCCAGTGACTTGCGCCACGTTAGAATCTGCCGGCGCCTATAAAACCTGACTAAAGTCTAAAACACCCGCACTGTCTAACACGCCTCCCTAACATAGCCCGCACTGTCTAACACGCCTCCCTAACATAGCCCGCACTGTCTAACCCTCTATCCGCTATCCCCCCTCACTAGCCTAACAATAAAAATGCTATTAACCCCTAAACCGCCGCTCCTTTACCCCGCCGCAACCTAATAAAATTATTAACCCCTAAACCGCCGCTCCCGTACCCCGCCGCCAGCTATATTATATCTATAACCCCCTAAAGTGAGCCCCTAACACCGCCGCCATCTATATTAAAATTATTAACCCCTAATCTAAGCCCCTTACACCGCCGCCATCTCTATTAAAATGATTAACCCCTAATTTAATCTACCTACCCTGCCGCCAGCTATATTATCTATATTAACCCTAAGTATATTATAGTTAAAATAGGTATTACATTATATATATTAACTATATTAACCCTAATTATATTAGGGTTAATATAGTTAATATAGTTACTATAGTATTTATATTAACTATATTAACTCTATCTAACCCTAACACCCCTAACTAAATTTATATTAAATTAATCTAATTAATTTATAAACTAAAATATTCCTATTTAAATCTAAATACTTACCTATAAAATAAACCCTAAGATAGCTACAATATAATTAATAATTACATTATAGCTATGTTAGGGTTAATATTTATTTTACAGGTAAATAGTTAATTATTTTAACTAGGTATAATAGATATTAAATAGTTATTAACTATTTAATATCTACCTAGTTAAAATAATTACCCAATTACCTGTAAAATAAATCCTAACCTAAGTTACAAATACACCTACACTATCAATAAATTTAATAAACTACAAACATCTATCTAAAAATACAATTAAATTAACTAAACTAAATTACAAAAAAAAACAAACACTAAATTACAAAAAATAAAAAAAAGATTACAAGATTTTTAAGCTAATTACACCTATTCTAAGCCCCCTAATAAAATAATAAACCCCCAAAATAACAAAAATTCCCTGCCCTATTCTAAATTAAACAAATTTCAAAGCTCTTTACCTTACCAGCCCTTAAAAGGGCCTTTTGTGGGGCATGCCCCAAAGAATTCAGCTCTTTTGCATTCAACAAATACAATCCCCCCCCCCCATTACAACCCACCACCCACATACCCCTATTCTAAACCCACCCAAACCCCCCTTAAAAAATCCTAACACTACCCCCCTGAAGATCTCCCTACCTTGTCTTCACCACACCGGGCCGAACTCCTGATCCGATCCGGGCGATGTCATCCTCCAAGCGGCAAAGAAGAATTCTTCCTCCGGCGACGTCTTCCTCCAAGCGGCAGCAAAGTCTTCATTCTTCCGGCGGCATCTTCAATCTTCTTTCTTCGCTCCGCCGCCGCGGAGCATCCATCCCGGCCGACTGCTAAACTTGGAATGAGGTACCTTTAAATGACGTCATCCAAGATGGCGTCCGCCGAATTCCGATTGGCTGATAGGATTCTATCAGCCAATCGGAATTAAGTTAAAAAAATCTGATTGGCTGATTGAATCAGCCAATCAGATTCAAGTTCAATCCGATTGGCTGATCCAATCAGCCAATCAGATTGAGCTCGCATTCTATTGGCTGATCGGAACAGCCAATAGAATGCGAGCTCAATCTGATTGGCTGATTGGATCAGCCAATCGGATTGAACTTGAATCTGATTGGCTGATTCAATCAGCCAATCAGATTTTTTTAACTTAATTCCGATTGGCTGATAGAATCCTATCAGCCAATCGGAATTCGGCGGACGCCATCTTGGATGACGTCATTTAAAGGTACCTCATTCCAAGTTTAGCAGTCGGCCGGGATGGATGCTCCGCGGCGGCGGAGCGAAGAAAGAAGATTGAAGATGCCGCCGGAAGAATGAAGACTTTGCTGCCGCTTGGAGGAAGACGTCGCCGGAGGAAGAATTCTTCTTTGCCGCTTGGAGGATGACATCGCCCGGATCGGATCAGGAGTTCGGCCCGGTGTGGTGAAGACAAGGTAGGGAGATCTTCAGGGGGGTAGTGTTAGGATTTTTTAAGGGGGGTTTGGGTGGGTTTAGAATAGGGGTATGTGGGTGGTGGGTTGTAATGGGGGGGGGGGATTGTATTTGTTGAATGCAAAAGAGCTGAATTCTTTGGGGCATGCCCCACAAAAGGCCCTTTTAAGGGCTGGTAAGGTAAAGAGCTTTGAAATTTGTTTAATTTAGAATAGGGCAGGGAATTTTTGTTATTTTGGGGGTTTATTATTTTATTAGGGGGCTTAGAATAGGTGTAATTAGCTTAAAAATCTTGTAATCTTTTTTTTATTTTTTGTAATTTAGTGTTTTTTTTTTTTTGTAATTTAGTTTAGTTAATTTAATTGTATTTTTAGATAGATGTTTGTAGTTTATTAAATTTATTGATAGTGTAGGTGTATTTGTAACTTAGGTTAGGATTTATTTTACAGGTAATTGGGTAATTATTTTAACTAGGTAGATATTAAATAGTTAATAACTATTTAATATCTATTATACCTAGTTAAAATAATTAACTATTTACCTGTAAAAACATAATTTATGCTTACCTGATAAATTCCTTTCTTCTGTTGTGTGATCAGTCCACGGGTCATCATTACTTCTGGGATATAACTCCTCCCCAACAGGAAATGCAAGAGGATTCACCCAGCAGAGCTGCATATAGCTCCTCCCCTCTACGTCAGTCCCAGTCATTCGACCAAGAATCAACGAGAAAGGAGTAACCAAGGGTGAAGTGGTGACTGGAGTATAATTTAAAAGATATTTACCTGCTTTAAAACAGGGCGGGCCGTGGACTGATCACACAACAGAAGAAAGGAATTTATCAGGTAAGCATAAATTATGTTTTCTTCTGTTATGTGTGATCAGTCCACGGGTCATCATTACTTCTGGGATACCAATACCAAAGCAAAAGTACACGGATGACGGGAGGGATAGGCAGGTTCATTATACAGAAGGAACCACTGCCTGAAGAACCTTTCTCCCAAAAATAGCCTCCGAAGAAGCAAAAGTGTCAAATTTGTAAAATTTGGAAAAAGTATGAAGCGAAGACCAAGTTGCAGCCTTGCAAATCTGTTCAACAGAGGCCTCATTCTTAAAGGCCCAAGTGGAAGCCACAGCTCTAGTGGAGTGAGCTGTAATTCTTTCAGGAGGCTGCTGTCCAGCAGTCTCATAGGCTAAACGTATTATGCTACGAAGCCAAAAGGAGAGAGAGGTAGCAGAAGCTTTTTGACCTCTCCTCTGTCCAGAATAAACGACAAACAGGGAAGAAGTTTGGCGAAAATCTTTAGTTGCCTGCAAGTAGAACTTGAGGGCACGAACTACATCCAGATTGTGTAGAAGACGTTCCTTCTTTGAAGAAGGATTTGGACACAAGGATGGAACAACAATCTCTTGATTGATATTCCTGTTAGTGACTACCTTAGGTAAGAACCCAGGTTTAGTACGCAGAACTACCTTGTCTGAGTGAAAAATCAGATAAGGAGAATCACAATGTAAGGCTGATAACTCAGAGACTCTCCGAGCCGAGGAAATAGCCATTAAAAACAGAACTTTCCAAGATAACAATTTTATATCAATGGAATGAAGGGGTTCAAACGGAACACCCTGTAAAACGTTAAGAACTAAGTTTAAACTCCATGGCGGAGCAACAGCTTTAAACACAGGCTTGATCCTAGCTAAAGCCTGACAAAAAGCCTGGACGTCTGGATTTTCTGACAGACGCCTGTGTAACAAGATGGACAGAGCTGAGATCTGTCCCTTTAATGAACTAGCTGATAAACCCTTTTCTAACCCTTCTTGTAGAAAGGACAATATCCTAGGGATCCTAACCTTACTCCAGGAGTAACGTTTGGATTCGCACCAGTATAGGTATTTACGCCATATTTTATGGTAAATCTTTCTGGTAACAGGCTTCCTAGCCTGTATCAGGGTATCAATAACCGACTCAGAAAAACCACGTTTTGATAAAATCAAGCGTTCAATTTCCAAGCAGTCAGCTTCAGAGAAGTTAGATTTTGATGTTTGAATGGACCCTGTATCAGAAGGTCCTGTCTTAGAGGTAGAGACCAAGGCGGACAGGATGACATGTCCACTAGATCTGCATACCAAGTCCTGCGTGGCCATGCAGGCGCTATTAGAATCACTGATGCTCTCTCCTGTTTGATTTTGGCAATCAATCGAGGAAGCAGCGGGAAGGGTGGAAACACATAAGCCATCCCGAAGTTCCAAGGTGCTGTCAAAGCATCTATCAGAACCGCTCCCGGATCCCTGGATCTGGACCCGTAGTGAGGAAGTTTGGCGTTCTGGCGAGACGCCATGAGATCTATCTCTGGTTTGCCCCAACGTCGAAGTATTTGGGCAAAGACCTCCGGATGAAGTTCCCACTCCCCCGGATGAAAAGTCTGGCGACTCAAGAAATCCGCCTCCCAGTTCTCCACTCCCGGGATGTGGATTGCTGACAGGTGGCAAGAGTGAGACTCTGCCCAGCGAATTATCTTTGATACTTCCATCATTGCTAGGGAGCTTCTTGTCCCTCCCTGATGGTTGATGTAAGCTACAGTCGTGATGTTGTCCGACTGAAACCTGATGAACCCCCGAGTTGTTAATTGGGGCCAAGCCAGAAGGGCATTGAGAACTGCTCTCAATTCCAGAATGTTTATTGGAAGGAGACTCTCCTCCTGATTCCATAGTCCCTGAGCCTTCAGAGAATTCCAGACAGCGCCCCAACCTAGTAGGCTGGCGTCTGTTGTTACAATTGTCCAGTCTGGCCTGCTGAATGGCATCCCCCTGGACAGGTGTGGCCGAAAAAGCCACCATAGAAGAGAATTTCTGGTCTCTTGATTCAGATTCAGAGTAGGGGACAAATCTGAGTAATCCCCATTCCACTGACTTAGCATGCACAATTGCAGCGGTCTGAGGTGTAGGCGCGCAAAAGGTACTATGTCCATAGCCGCTACCATTAAGCCGATCACCTCCATGCATTGAGCTACTGACGGGTGTTGAATGGAATGAAGGACACGGCATGCATTTTGAAGCTTTGTTAACCTGTCTTCTGTCAGGTAAATCTTCATTTCTACAGAATCTATAAGAGTCCCCAAGAATGAAACTCTTGTGAGAGGAAAAAGAGAACTCTTCTTTTCGTTCACTTTCCATCCATGCGACCTTAGAAATGCCAGAACTAACTCTGTATGAGACTTGGCAGTTTGAAAGCTTGAAGCTTGTATTAGAATGTCGTCTAGGTATGGAGCTACCGAAATCCCTCGCGGTCTTAGTACCGCCAGAAGGGCACCCAGAACCTTTGTGAAGATTCTTGGGGCCGTAGCCAATCCGAATGGAAGAGCTACAAACTGGTAGTGCCTGTCTAAGAAGGCAAACCTTAGATACCGGTGATGATCTTTGTGGATCGGTATGTGAAGGTAAGCATCTTTTAAATCCACTGTGGTCATGTACTGACCCTTTTGGATCATGGGTAAGATTGTCCGAATAGTTTCCATTTTGAACGATGGAACTCTTAGGAATTTGTTTAGAATCTTTAAATCTAAGATTGGCCTGAAAGTTCCCTCTTTTTTGGGAACCACAAACAGGTTTGAGTAGAACCCTTGTCCTTGTTCCGACCGCGGAACCGGATGGATCACTCCCATTAATAACAGATCTTGTACACAGCGTAGAAACGCTTCTTTCTTTATCTGGTTTGTTGACAACCTTGAGAGATGAAATCTCCCTCTTGGGGGAGATAATTTGAAGTCTAGAAGGTATCCCTGAGATATGATCTCTAGTGCCCAGGGATCCTGAACATCTCTTGCCCAGGCCTGGGCGAAGAGAGAAAGTCTGCCCCCCACTAGATCCGGTCCCGGATCGGGGGCTCTCGGTTCATGCTGTCTTTGGGGCAGCAGCAGGTTTCCTGGCCTGCTTGCTCTTGTTCCAGGACTGGTTAGGCTTCCAGCCTTGCCTGTAACGAGCAACAGCTCCTTCCTGTTTTGGTGCAGTGGAGGTTGATGCTGCTCCTGTCTTGAAATTCCGAAAGGGAAGAAAATTAGACTGTCTAGCCTTAGCTTTGGCTTTGTCTTGAGGTAGGGCGTGGCCCTTACCTCCTGTAATGTCAGCGATAATTTCTTTCAAACCGGGCCCAAATAAAGACTGCCCCTTGAAAGGTATATTAAGTAATTTGGACTTAGAAGTAACATCAGCTGACCAGGATTTTAGCCACAGCGCCCTACGTGCCTGTATGGCGAATCCTGAGTTCTTAGCCGTAAGTTTGGTTAAATGTACTACGGCCTCCGAAATGAAAGAATTAGCTAGTTTAAGGACTCTAAGCCTGTCCGTAATGTCGTCTAGCGTAGATGAACTAAGGTTCTCTTCCAGAGACTCAATCCAAAATGCTGCCGCAGCCGTAATCGGCGCGATACATGCAAGGGGTTGCAATATAAAACCTTGTTGAACAAACATTTTCTTAAGGTAACCCTCTAATTTTTTATCCATTGGATCTGAAAAAGCACAGCTATCCTCCACCGGGATAGTGGTACGCTTAGCTAAAGTAGAAACTGCTCCCTCCACCTTAGGGACCGTCTGCCATAAGTCCCGAGTGGTGGCGTCTATTGGAAACATCTTTCTAAATATTGGAGGGGGTGAGAACGGCACACCGGGTCTATCCCACTCCTTAGTAACAATTTCAGTTAGTCTCTTAGGTATAGGAAAAACGTCAGTACTCGCCGGTACCGCAAAGTATTTATCCAACCTACACAGTTTCTCTGGTATTGCAACGGTGTTACAATCATTGAGAGCTGCTAAGACCTCCCCTAGTAATACACGGAGGTTCTCCAATTTAAATTTAAAATTTGAAATATCTGAATCCAATTTGTTTGGATCAGAACCGTCACCCACAGAATGAAGCTCTCCGTCCTCATGCTCTGCGAGCTGTGACGCAGTATCAGACATGGCCCTAGTATTGTCAGCGCACTCTGTTCTCACCCCAGAGTGATCACGCTTATCTCTTAGTTCTGGTAATTTAGACAAAACTTCAGTCATAACAGTAGCCATATCTTGTAATGTTATCTGTAATGGCCGCCCAGATGTACTAGGCGCCATAATATCACGCACCTCCCGGGCGGGAGATGCAGGTACTGTCGCGTGAGGCGAGTTAGTCGGCATAACTCTCCCCTCGCTGTTTGGTGAAATTTGTTCACATTGTACAGATTGACTTTTATTTAAAGTAGCATCAATACAGTTAGTACATAAATTTCTATTGGGCTCCACCTTGGCATTGGAACAAATGACACAGATATCTTCCTCTGAGTCAGACATGTTTAACACACTAGCAATAAACTTGCAACTTGGTTATAATCTTTTTTAGCAAAAACGTACTGTGCCTCAAAGAGGTACTAAACGATTAAATGACAGTTGAAATAATGAACTGAAAAAACAGTTATAGCATCAAACTTTAAAACAACACAACTTTTAGCAAAGGTTTGTTCCCATTAGTAAAATGACAATAATTAAATTTGACATAAAAATTACAGAGCCACGTTTTTATTCACAGTCAATATAAAATTCTCACAGCTCTGCTGAGAGAATCTACCTTCCTCCAAAGAAGTTTGAAGACCCCTGAGATCTGTCAGAGATGAACCGGATCATGCAGGAAATAGGAGTAACTGACTGGAATTTTTTGATGCGTAGCAAAGAGCGCCAAAAACGGCCCCTCCCTCTCCCACACAGCAGTGAAGAGAAACGAAACTGTCACAATTAAAAGCAAACAACTGCCAAGTGGAAAATAATGCCCAAATATTTATTCACACAGTACCTCAGCAATGTAAACGATTCTACATTCCAGCAAAAACGTTTAACATGATAAAAACTTAATAAAATGATTAGTGACTTTTAACAGAGTAGTTCCGGTGAAATACCATCCCCAGAATACTGAAGTGTATACATACATGTCATTATAACGGTATGGCAGGATTTTCTCATCAATTCCATTCAGAAAATAAAAACTGCTACATACCTCAATGCAGATTCATCTGCCCGCTGCCCCCTGATCTGAAGCCTTTACCTCCCTCAGATGGCCGAGAACAGCAATATGATCTTAACTACTCCGGTTAAAATCATAGTAAAAAACTCTGGCAGATTCTTCCTCAAACTCTGCCAGAGAAGTAATAACACGCTCCGGTGCTATTGTAAAATAACAAACTTTTGATTGAAGTCATAAAAACTAAGTATAATCACCATAGTCCTCTCACACATCCTATCTATTCGTTGGGTGCAAGAGAATGACTGGGACTGACGTAGAGGGGAGGAGCTATATGCAGCTCTGCTGGGTGAATCCTCTTGCATTTCCTGTTGGGGAGGAGTTATATCCCAGAAGTAATGATGACCCGTGGACTGATCACACATAACAGAAGAAATAAATATTAACCCTAACATAGCTATAATGTAATTATTAATTATATTGTAGCTATCTTAGGGTTTATTTTATAGGTAAGTATTTAGATTTAAATAGGAATATTTTAGTTTATAAATTAATTAGATTAATTTAATATAAATTTAGTTAGGGGTGTTAGGGTTAGATAGAGTTAATATAGTTAATATAAATACTATAGTAACTATATTAACTATATTAACCCTAATATAATTAGGGTTAATATAGTTAATATATATAATGTAATAACTATATTAACTATAATATACTTAGGGTTAATATAGATAACATAGCTGGCGGCGGGGTAGGTAGATTAAATTAGGGGTTAATAATTTTTATATAGGTGGCGGCGGTGTAAGGCGTCAGATTACGGGATAGATAAGGTAGATGGCGGCGGTTTTAGGGGCTCACAGTAGGGGGTTAGTTTATGTAGATGGCGGCGGGGTCCGGGAGCGGCGTTTTAGGGGGTAATAACTTTATTAGGGATTTGGGGGGGGGGGGGGATCGCGGTTGACAGGGAGATAGACATTGCGCATGCGTTAGGTGTTAGGTTTATTTTAGAAGATCGCGGTTGACAGGGAGATAGACATTGCGCATGCGTTAGGTGTTAGGTTTATTTTAGAAGATCGCGGTTGACAGGGAGATAGACATTGCGCATGCGTTAGGTGTTAGGTTTATTTTAGCAGCTAGTTTAGGGAGTTACGGGGCTCCAATAGTCAGCGTAAGGCTTCTTACGGCTGCTTTTTGTGGCGAGGTGAAAATGGAGTAAGTTTTCTCCATTTTCGCCACGTAAGTCCTTACGCTGCATATTGGATACCAAACTGCACGGGTTTGGTATACCTGCCTATGGCCCAAAAAACTGCGGGCGACGGCAGAAATATACGCGCGTAACTTCTAGCTTACGCCGTATATAGGATACCAAATCCGCGCAATTATTGGCGTCGCCGGCTTTTGCGGGCGACGCTTTATATCGGATCGACCCCTTGCATTTCAAATAAAGATACCAAGAGAATGAAGAAAATTTGATAATAGGAGTAAATTAGAAAGTTGTTTAAAATGTCATGCTCTATCTGAATCACGAAAGAAAAAATTTGGGTTCAGTGTCCCTTTAAAACAGGAACAAGTTTTACATGAACACAATGATAATCTGTTTGAGTTATATAATAAAATAGAAGATTTTGGGGCATATGTATCAGGCTCCGAATGGAGCTTGATGCCCCATGTTTCTGGCAAGCCTGCAGGCTCGCCAGAAACAGCAGTTATGAAGCAGCGGTCACAAAGACCGCTGCTCCATAACCTGTCCTCCTGCTCTGAGCAGGCGGACAGACATCGCCGGAAATCAACCCGATCGAGTATGATCGGGTTGATTGACACCCCCCTGCTGGCGGCCTATTGGCCGCGAGTCTGCAGGGGGCGGCGTTGCACCAGCAGCTCTTGTGAGCTGCTGGTGCAATGCTGAATACGGCGAGCGTATTGCTTGCCGTTTTCAGCGAGGTCTGTCGGACCTGATCCGCAGTGTCGGATCAGGTCCGACAGACCTTGATAACTAGAGGTCTTAGGCAGACATCCTCAAACTTGGCCCTAAATAGGTTTTGGAACTACATTTCCCATGACACTCAGCCAGTTGATATGCTGGCTGAGCATCATGGGAAATGTAGTTCCAAAACATCTGGAGGGCCAAGTTTTGAGGATGTCTGATTTAGAGGATAGATCATGCAGGAATAACCCAAGGTGATTGGTCTTTCAGAGAATTCCGCTTATCAAGATCTAATCTATTTTGCCTCTATTCAATTGCCCCAAGCATTAGGCATAAACTTAAAAGAACAGGTAATAATTGTAGAAAAGGCACATAGAATTGGAATATAAAAAAATGTTAATAATAATGGCGCCTATAAAAGACCTGTTATGATCCAATTTCTCAACTTTCAGGACAAAAAAAATATTTTAAGAGCCTACAAGAAAATTCAAAATCTAGAAATTGATCATAATAAAATACTGCTATTCCAAGAAGCCTATTTATCAAAGGTTTTGCGGACCTGATCCGACAGTGCGGATCAGGTCCACAAGACTTCGCTGAATGCAGAGAGCAATACGTTCTCCATATTCAGCAGCCCCCTGCAGACTCACGGCCAATCGGCCACCAGCAGGGGGGTGTCAATCAACCCGATCGTACTTGATCGGTTTGAATTGTGGCAATTCCTGCCCGCCTGCTGACAGGGTTATGGAGCAGCGGTCTTTAGACCGCTGCTTCATAACTGCTGCTTCTGGTGAGTCTGAAGACTCGCCAGAAACACGGGCCAACAAGCTCCATACGGAGCTTGAATAATGGGCCTCCAAGACTTCTCTGCACAGACAGCCGCTAAGCGGAATGAGATGTCTCCCTTTTGCACTAAATTAATTAATGCGGGATTCTCTGCCAGACTGATTTATCCAGCCAAAATAAAAATATACGTATGTAATTAAGTAATTACACTAGGAACACCTACGAAAGCAGTAGATTTTATTGAGTAGACCTAGTAATAAGCTATAACCTATATCTTTTCTCCAGTTGGGGTGAAATATGATAGAAACTATGAACCCTGTATCTAGATAGTACAGAGAATATTTGCTTTGAATACATCAGCCCATCTAGCATTTATTTAGTGTTTAAAGGGACAGTCTAGTCAAAATTAAACTTTCATGATTCAGATAGGGCATGCAATTTTAAACAACTTTCCAATTTAACTTCTATTATCTAATTTGCTCAATTCTTTAGATATCCTTTGTTGAAGAAATAGCAATGCATATGTGTGAGCCAATCACACAAGGCCTTTATGTGCAGCAACCAATCAGCAGCTACTGAGCCTATCTAGATATGCTTTTCAGCAAGTGATATCAAGAGAATGAAGCAAATTAGATAATAGAAGTAAATTAGAAAGTTGTTTAAAATGACATGCTCTTTCTAAATCATGAAAGAAAAAAAAACATAATTTATGCTTACCTGATAAATTCCTTTCTTCTGTTGTGTGATCAGTCCACGGGTCATCATTACTTCTGGGATATAACTCCTCCCCAACAGGAAATGCAAGAGGATTCACCCAGCAGAGCTGCATATAGCTCCTCCCCCCTACGTCAGTCCCAGTCATTCGACCAAGAATCAACGAGAAAGGAGCAACCAAGGGTGAAGTGGTGACTGGAGTATAATTTAAAAAATATTTACCTGCCTTAAAACAGGGCGGGCCGTGGACTGATCACACAACAGAAGAAAGGAATTTATCAGGTAAGCATAAATTATGTTTTCTTCTGTTATGTGTGATCAGTCCACGGGTCATCATTACTTCTGGGATACCAATACCAAAGCAAAAGTACACGGATGACGGGAGGGATAGGCAGGCTCATTATACAGAAGGAACCACTGCCTGAAGAACCTTTCTCCCAAAAATAGCCTCCGAAGAAGCAAAAGTGTCAAATTTGTAAAATTTGGAAAAAGTATGAAGCGAAGACCAAGTTGCAGCCTTGCAAATCTGTTCAACAGAGGCCTCATTCTTAAAGGCCCAAGTGGAAGCCACAGCTCTAGTGGAATGAGCTGTAATTCTTTCAGGAGGCTGCTGTCCAGCAGTCTCATAGGCTAAACGTATTATGCTACGAAGCCAAAAAGAGAGAGAGGTAGCAGAAGCTTTTTGACCTCTCCTCTGTCCAGAATAAACGACAAACAGGGAAGAAGTTTGGCGAAAATCTTTAGTTGCCTGCAAGTAGAACTTGAGGGCACGAACTACATCCAGATTGTGTAGAAGACGTTCCTTCTTTGAAGAAGGATTTGGACACAAGGATGGAACAACAATCTCTTGATTGATGTTCCTGTTAGTGACTACCTTAGGTAAGAACCCAGGTTTAGTACGCAGAACTACCTTGTCTGAGTGAAAAATCAGATAAGGGGAATCACAATGTAAGGCTGATAACTCAGAGACTCTTCGAGCCGAGGAAATAGCCATTAAAAACAGAACTTTCCAAGATAACAATTTTATATCAATGGAATGAAGGGGTTCAAACGGAACACCCTGTAAAACGTTAAGAACTAAGTTTAAACTCCATGGCGGAGCAACAGCTTTAAACACAGGCTTGATCCTAGCTAAAGCCTGACAAAAAGCCTGGACGTCTGGATTTTCTGACAGACGCCTGTGTAACAAGATGGACAGAGCTGAAATCTGTCCCTTTAATGAACTAGCTGATAAACCCTTTTCTAAACCTTCTTGTAGAAAAGACAATATCCTAGCGATCCTAACCTTACTCCAGGAGTAACCTTTGGATTCGCACCAGTATAGGTATTTCCGCCATATTTTATGGTAAATCCTTCTGGTAACAGGCTTCCTAGCCTGTATCAGGGTATCAATAACCGACTCAGAAAAACCACGTTTTGATAAAATCAAGCGTTCAATTTCCAAGCAGTCAGCTTCAGAGAAGTTAGATTTTGATGTTTGAATGGACCCTGTATCAGAAGGTCCTGTCTTAGAGGTAGAGACCAAGGCGGACAGGATGACATGTCCACTAGATCTGCATACCAAGTCCTGCGTGGCCATGCAGGCGCTATTAGAATTACTGATGCTCTCTCCTGTTTGATTTTGGCAATCAATCGAGGAAGCAGCGGAAAGGGTGGAAACACATAAGCCATCCCGAAGTTCCAAGGTGCTGTCAAAGCATCTATCAGAACCGCTCCCGGATCCCTGGATCTGGACCCGTAGCGAGGAAGTTTGGCGTTCTGGCGAGACGCCATGAGATCTATCTCTGGTTTGCCCCAACGTCGAAGTATTTGGGCAAAGACCTCCGGATGAAGTTCCCACTCCCCCGGATGAAAAGTCTGGCGACTCAAGAAATCCGCCTCCCAGTTCTCCACTCCCGGGATGTGGATTGCTGACAGGTGGCAAGAGTGAGACTCTGCCCAGCGAATTATCCTTGATACTTCCATCATTGCTAGGGAGCTTCTTGTCCCTCCCTGATGGTTGATGTAAGCTACAGTCGTGATGTTGTCCGACTGAAACCTGATGAACCCCCGAGTTGTTAATTGGGGCCAAGCCAGAAGGGCATTGAGAACTGCTCTCAATTCCAGAATGTTTATTGGAAGGAGACTCTCCTCCTGATTCCATAGTCCCTGAGCCTTCAGAGAATTCCAGACAGCGCCCCAACCTAGTAGGCTGGCGTCTGTTGTTACAATTGTCCAGTCTGGCCTGCTGAATGGCATTCCCCTGGACAGGTGTGGCCGATAAAGCCACCATAGAAGAGAATTTCTGGTCTCTTGATTCAGATTCAGAGTAGGGGACAAATCTGAGTAATCCCCATTCCACTGACTTAGCATGCACAATTGCAGCGGTCTGAGGTGTAGGCGTGCAAAAGGTACTATGTCCATTGCCGCTGCCATTAAGCCGATCACCTCCATGCATTGAGCTACTGACGGGTGTTGAATGGAATGAAGGACACGGCATGCATTTTGAAGCTTTGTTAACCTGTCTTCTGTCAGGTAAATCTTCATTTCTACAGAATCTATAAGAGTCCCCAAGAATGGAACTCTTGTGAGAGGAAAAAGAGAACTCTTCTTTTCGTTCACTTTCCATCCATGCGACCTTAGAAATGCCAGAACTAACTCTGTATGAGACTTGGCAGTTTGAAAGCTTGAAGCTTGTATTAGAATGTCGTCTAGGTACGGAGCTACCGAAATCCCTCGCGGTCTTAGTACCGCCAGAAGGGCACCCAGAACCTTTGTGAAGATTCTTGGAGCCGTAGCCAATCCGAATGGAAGAGCTACAAACTGGTAGTGCCTGTCTAAGAAGGCAAACCTTAGATACCGGTGATGATCTTTGTGGATCGGTATGTGAAGGTAAGCATCTTTTAAATCCACTGTGGTCATGTACTGACCCTCTTGGATCATGGGTAAGATTGTCCGAATAGTTTCCATTTTGAACGATGGAACTCTTAGGAATTTGTTTAGAATCTTTAAATCTAAGATTGGCCTGAAAGTTCCCTCTTTTTTGGGAACCACAAACAGGTTTGAGTAGAACCCTTGTCCTTGTTCCGACCGCGGAACCGGATGGATCACTCCCATTAATAACAGATCTTGTACACAGCGTAGAAACGCTTCTTTCTTTATCTGGTTTGTTGACAACCTTGACAGATGAAATCTCCCTCTTGGGGGAGATAATTTGAAGTCTAGAAGGTATCCCTGAGATATGATCTCTAGTGCCCAGGGATCCTGAACATCTCTTGCCCAGGCCTGGGCGAAGAGAGAAAGTCTGCCCCCCACTAGATCCAGTCCCGGATCGGGGGCTCTCGGTTCATGCTGTCTTTGGGGCAGCAGCAGGTTTCCTGGCCTGCTTGCTCTTGTTCCAGGACTGGTTAGGCTTCCAGCCTTGCCTGTAACGAGCAACAGCTCCTTCCTGTTTTGGTGCAGTGGAGGTTGATGCTGCTCCTGTTTTGAAATTCCGAAAGGGACGAAAATTAGACTGTCTAGCCTTAGCTTTGGCTTTGTCTTGAGGTAGGGCGTGGCCCTTACCTCCTGTAATGTCAGCGATAATTTCTTTCAAACCGGGCCCAAATAAAGACTGCCCTTTGAAAGGAATATTAAGTAATTTGGACTTAGAAGTAACATCAGCTGACCAGGATTTTAGCCACAGCGCCCTACGTGCCTGTATGGCGAATCCTGAGTTCTTAGCCGTAAGTTTGGTTAAATGTACTACGGCCTCCGAAATGAAAGAATTAGCTAGTTTAAGGACTCTAAGCCTGTCCGTAATGTCGTCTAGCGTAGATGAACTAAGGTTCTCTTCCAGCGACTCAATCCAAAATGCTGCCGCAGCCGTAATCGGCGCGATACATGCAAGGGGTTGCAATATAAAACCTTGTTGAACAAACATTTTCTTAAGGTAACCCTCTAATTTTTTATCCATTGGATCTGAAAAAGCACAGCTATCCTCCACCGGGATAGTGGTACGCTTAGCTAAAGTAGAAACTGCTCCCTCCACCTTAGGGACCGTTTGCCATAAGTCCCGAGTGGTGGCGTCTATTGGAAACATCTTTCTAAAAATTGGAGGGGGTGAGAACGGCACACCGGGTCTATCCCACTCCTTAGTAACAATTTCAGTTAGTCTCTTAGGTATAGGAAAAACGTCAGTACTCGCCGGTACCGCAAAGTATTTATCCAATCTACACAGTTTCTCTGGTATTGCAACGGTGTTACAATCATTGAGAGCTGCTAAGACCTCCCCTAGTAATACACGGAGGTTCTCCAATTTAAATTTAAAATTTGAAATATCTGAGTCCAATCTGTTTGGATCAGAACCGTCACCCACAGAATGAAGCTCTCCGTCCTCATGCTCTGCGAGCTGTGACGCAGTATCAGACATGGCCCTAGTATTGTCAGCGCACTCTGTTCTCACCCCAGAGTGATCACGCTTGCCTCTTAGTTCTGGTAATTTAGACAAAACTTCAGTCATAACAGTAGCCATATCTTGTAATGTTATCTGTAATGGCCGCCCAGATGTACTAGGCGCCATAATATCACGCACCTCCCGGGCGGGAGATGCAGGTACTGCCGCGTGAGGCGAGTTAGACGGCATAACTCTCCCCTCGCTGTTTGGTGAAATTTGTTCACATTGTACAGATTGACTTTTATTTAAAGTAGCATCAATACAGTTAGTACATAAATTTCTATTGGGCTCCACCTTGGCATTGGAACAAATGACGCAGATATCTTCCTCTGAGTCAGACATGTTTAACACACTAGCAATAAACTTGCAACTTGGTTATAATCTTTATTAGCAAAAACGTACTGTGCCTCAAAGAGGTACTAAACGATTAAATGACAGTTGAAATAATGAACTGAAAAACAGTTATAGCATCAAACTTTAAAACAACACAACTTTTAGCAAAGGTTTGTTCCCATTAGTAAAATAACAATAATTAAATTTTACATAAAAATTACAGAGCAACGTTTTTATTCACAGTCAATATAAAATTCTCACAGCTCTGCTGAGAGAATCTACCTCCCTCCAAAGAAGTTTGAAGACCCCTGAGATCTGTCAGAGATGAACCGGATCATGCAGGAAATATAAGAGTAACTGACTGGAATTTTTTGATGCGTAGCAAAGAGCGCCAAAAACGGCCCCTCCCTCTCCCACACAGCAGTGAAGAGAATCGAAACTGTCACAATTAAAAGCAAACAACTGCCAAGTGGAAAATAATGCCCAAATATTTATTCACACAGTACCTCAGCAATGTAAAACGATTCTACATTCCAGCAAAAACGTTTAACATGATAAATACTTATTAAAAGGATTAGTGACTTTTAACAGAGTAGTTCCGGTGAAATACCATCCCCAGAATACTGAAGTGTATACATACATGTCATTATAACGGTATGGCAGGATTTTCTCATCAATTCCATTCAGAAAATAAAAACTGCTACATACCTCAATGCAGATTCATCTGCCCGCTGTCCCCTGATCTGAAGCCTTTACCTCCCTCAGATGGCCGAGAACAGCAATATGATCTTAACTACTCCGGTTAAAATCATAGTAAAAAACTCTGGCAAATTCTTCCTCAAACTCTGCCAGAGAAGTAATAACACGCTCCGGTGCTATTGTAAAATAACAAACTTTTGATTGAAGTCATAAAAATTAAGTATAATCACCATAGTCCTCTCACACATCCTATCTAGTCGTTGGGTGCAAGAGAATGACTGGGACTGACGTAGGGGGGAGGAGCTATATGCAGCTCTGCTGGGTGAATCCTCTTGCATTTCCTGTTGGGGAGGAGTTATATCCCAGAAGTAATGATGACCCGTGGACTGATCACACATAACAGAAGAAATTGGGTTTCATGTCCCTTTAATGGTCATTTCCATCAATTTGAAAACACTTGAGATACATTGTCATATTTCCACTATTATATATAAGAACAAAGGCAGGGTATCACATGATTTTTAAAGTAGGTTTTCACAAGGATTTTAACAAATCTTCACAAAGTAAAAGATATGCAGTCAAAATTAAAAGTGAGAAATCCCAGGGAAATCATTTAATATTGATCATGACTGCTAACTAACTAATATGTTTGAATGCATTTTTTCACTTAACGCTGACATTAAAAATTCTCCGGTATTTTGGGCAAGTTCTTGGGGGATATTTATAAAAGCTCTGGCGGACCTGATCCGACAGTGCGGATCAGGTCCGCCAGACCTCGCTGAATGCGGAGAGCAATACGCTCTCCATATTCAGCCTTGCACCAGCAGCTCACAAGGCTGCCAGCAGGGAGGTGTCAATCAACCTGATCATACTCGATCGGGTTGATTTTCAGCGATGTGTGTCAGGGTTATGGAGCAGTGGTCTTACATGGGCCCTCAAGCTCCGGATGGGCCCCCTTATCTGAAATTCCTGGTAGCAAAGGGGTAAAAAGCCTCTATTTCATTAAAATAATGATTGTATAGCCAATACAGTACATCTAGGCAAGTATCGCTGCTTGCTTTCCCCCAGAGGTAATCTGTATACATTGTTACCAATGCACCAGAGATGGGCAAATAAGACATGCAACATGCCTTTTGCTTCCAGCAAGCAGGGATTTTGCCTAAATGTTCTAAATGTCTATAAAACTATGTTGTGCCTCTTATTTTAAAGTAATAGAGAAGTTTAAAGGGACACTAAACCATGAAAAAAAACTTTTCTTAAATCGCAATATTATTATATTTAACATATATGTGTAAATGTCATTGCGTTTCATATTTTTACAGTTGTAGAGAAATCCGTCTTTGAAAATCAATTAAATTCCAGTCCTGACCGATAACCCAAGTTATCATAATGGCGGACTTTTTTCCGCTATGCGCATGCGCGATTTTCAGGACTCGTCATGCTATACGTCACTGACCATCAAACCAACAGACTCTCAGTATCGATTTTAGAGAGATGATCAAAACGCTGCATAGAGCAGGTAAGAACGGAGCGCTGCGAGAATCTCCCTAACAATAACGCGCATTAAAGCTATATTTATTGATCAACTAAAAAAATGATGAATGAAACCCCTACTATTTTTGAACATATATCAATATAATATATACAGCTCACAATAAAAATGATCACTTTATGTATGTTATAGTGATTTTAATAACTCATAGAAAATAACAATCTTGCGATCATGAAGTGTTATATTATTATTTAATATTATTATTATTATTCAAAACCAAAATAATAGAATGGGTTTATAAAAAAGAAATAAATTATTATCCTAAGCTTACACTGCTCAAAAGCGCATGCCTTATTCCAAAATCATTCTATGGGTAAGTGTGGTATCGGAGCTAGCATATGCGCATCCGCGAGTCAACGGATCCCAATGTGCATGCTGACGTCACTTAATGATATGCATGAAATAGCAATAGGATTGGCGATTGAGTTTGTTAGTGAATGACCCATATTAAAGGGGTGGCTTTACTGACGTCATCATCGAAAAATAAATTATAATTTTATAAGATTCAGAAAGATCGTTATGCTGTAAAAGTAGGTAAGGTATGACATATAAACATTTATGATTTGAAATCGATGGTCATTTTGTGCTTAAAAGAGTAAAGTTTTGGAATCCTTTAATCTCATGCTTTTATCTCCACCATAACTAAAATGAGTATTGATTTTTGCCTTTAAATGAGCTTCAATTAGCAGCAAATCAAACCTATCTCCTGCTAATGATAGCAAAATAGCTGTGCAGAAGTGGTTTTGATTTTGCTGCACATACCCCACAAGGAAATTTCTGAGGTTAAACACAGTACTTTAAGCAAAAAGCATGGGATGCTGTATATCTCATTTGCATATCTTACCCAGAGTTCTCTGGTGCATTGGTATCAATGCATATAGACTATTTCTGGGGAAACGCAAGCAGTGATTCTTGCCTAGATGTGTTAATTGACTATACCATGATTTCTGTGGATTTTACAAACATTAGAAAATGTTATTATTGTGGGGTTATTAAAATAAATAGTAGGGCTTTAACCGTACGATAACCCATTTGCTAAGAATCTGACTGACATTTAGTTGCACTGAAATCTAGGCCAACGTTTTCAAATTGGAATCCTGACAGATTGGAATTGAGGGTCTTTGTTCTTTATAAAAGAGTAAAACTCTGCAATTACTTTGCAAGATAATGGAGAGCTGCTACTATGTTTTATAATGATTGTTAATGTTTACTTAAAGGGATAGTAAACACCAGAATTTTTGTTGTTTTAAAAGATAGATAATCCCTTTATTACCCATTCCTCAAATTTGCATAACCAACAGTTATAATAATATACTTTTTACCTCTGTTATTACCTTGTATTTAAGTCTCTGCAAACTGCACCCTTATTTCAGTTCTTTTGACTGACTTGCATTTTTTGCCAATCAGTGCTGACTCCTAGGAGCTTCACGTGCCTGAGCTCAATGTTATCTATATGAAAAACATGAACTAACGCCCTCTAGTGGTGAAAAACTGTCAAAATGCATTCAGATTAGAGGTGGTCTTCAAGGTCTAAGAAATTAGCACATGAACCACCTAGATTTAGCTTTCAACTAAGAATACCAAGAGAACAAAGTTAAATTGGTAATAAAAGTAAATTGGAAAGTTGTTTAAAATTACATGCCCTATTTAAATCATGAAAGTTTTTTTTTTTACTTTACTGTCCCTTTAACAAGAATATTAATAATTTCAGAGGTTGAAAAACAAACTGCTAACAATTTAGACCTTGCGTATATGAAAAATAATGAAATTACTCCAAAACTATATTTCCCCATAAATATGAGTCACTGCTAAGTCTTTCTTCTTGCCAATGAGCGTGTAAGTAATACATTGTAAACACTAAAGCAGTTACTGTCTCTTTATTACCTGCACTCTGCTCTGTGTGTGTTTTCAGGGTGTGTTTTATGAAAAGTTATTAAAACTTCCGGCTACAAAGTTTTTATAACTCAGTATTTTATTGTTTCAGTAAGACAGGAAATATAATTACTTCTTCACTTCTTTCTAAACTATGTGTTGGAGGAACACTGGCAGAAGACTTTGTTATGATATGTTGTAATGCACATGACTTTTTTTTATACTACACTTTGACCTAGATTTAATCACTGAGAGCAAGATTACAAGTTTTGCGGTATGGTCCGGTAAGGCTATACCGCTGAAAAATTGGCCATTGCGCGTGGAACGTCAGGTCTCTTGTATTACAAGTTGCGGCGGTACAGCTATACCGCAAGCGTTTTAGCCTGTAACGCACGATCCATTCCGCACTCAAAAATTACGTTTGAGTGCGGAATTTCCATACCGCTGTATTACAGGTTGTGCGGTCCAGCTAAAATGCTTGCGTTATAGCCTATACCGCCGTGATCCATTCCGCAATCTGAGACAGTACAAAACTCATAACTAAAATGTTACGAAGTACACTAAAACCCATAAACTACCTATTAACCTCTAAACCACCATCCTCCCGCATCGCAAACACTATATTAAACATATTAACCCCTAATCTGCCGCCCACCCACATAGCCAACACTAAATAAACCTATTAACCCCTAAACTGCTGGCCCCACACATCGCAACTAATATAATAAACCTATTAACTCCTAAACCACTGCCCCTACATCGCAACTACTATAATAAACCTATTAACCCCTAAATTGCCGGCACCCCACATCGCAACTACTATAATAAACCTATTAACCCCTAAACCACCGACCCCCAAATCGCTAAAACAACTAAACTAAACCTATTAACCCCTAAACTGCTGGCCTCCCACATCGCAACACACTAAATTAAACTATTGACTTCTAAACCTAATACCCTCCTAATTTTAATATAACTATCTTTAAATAAATAAAAACTTACCTGTGAAATAAAAAAAACCTAAGTTCAAAGGGACACTAAACCCAAATTTTTTCTTTCGTGATTCAGATAGAGCACACAATTTTAAGCAAATTACACTTAATCTAATAGCCATATAAAAACAAAAAAGCCCCCCCAGAATAAAAACACCCCCAACCTAACAATAAACTACTAATAGCCCTTAAAATGGCCTTTTGTAGGGCATTGCCCTAAGTTAAACAGCTTTTTTACCTAAAAATTACAAAGTCCCCCTAACAGTAAACCCCCCTACCCAACCAACTCCCAAAAATAAAAATAAAAATGTTGCCCCAAAAGAGGCATTTGTATGGGTATTGCCCTTAAAAGGGCATTCAGCTCTTTTACTGTCCATCCCTAATCTAAAAAAAAAAAAAACTCCCAAACCCACCCCCCCAAAAAAACTCAATACTAACCCCAGAGAATCCATCTTCATCCAGGTGGCGAGAAGTCTTCATCCAGGCGGCAACATCTTCATCAATCCCGGGGGCATCTCCTATCTTCTTCCCGGTGGCGCCGAGCAGTGGAGGCGCGGGGCTGTGAAGGCGCGGAGCATCGTCGCTGGTGGCGCGAACATCCAGCATGGAGGATCCTCGTCATACGATCACCGCCGTACACTGAAGCTTGAATGCAAGGCTGATTTGAACATAGAGCATGCAATTTTAAGCAGCTTTCTAATTTATTCCTATTATCATTTTTTCTCTCGTTCTCTTGCTATCTTTATTTGAAAAAGCAGGAATGTAAGCTTAAGAGCAGGCCCCTTTTTGGTTCAGAACTTGGGTAGCGCTTTCTGATTGGTGACTAAATATGGCCACCAATCAGCAAGCGCTACCCAGGTTCAGAATCAAAAATGGCCCGGCTCCTAACCTTACATTTCTGCTTTTTTAAATAAAAATAGCCAGAGACCAAAGAAAAATTGATAAAAGGAGTAAATTAGAAAGCTGTTTAAAACTGCATGCTTTATCTGAATCATGAAAAAAAAAATTGGGTTTAGTATCCCTTTAATTGAATGACAAATGTAGGGGCCTAATTATCATGGCCCGAATGGGGCCAAATACCCTTGTAAGGCTTGCCGCAAACAGGAGTGAAGAAGCAGCGGTCTTAAGACCGCTGCTCCTTAACTCCTCCGCCGCCTCTGAGGCTGCGGACATCAATCCGCCCGATCGCATACGATCGGATTGATTGACACCCCCTGCTAGCGGCCAATCGCGAATCTGCAGGGGGCGGCATTGCACAAGCAGTTCACCAGAACTGCGTGTGCAATGTTAAATGCCGACAGCGTATGCTGTCGGCATTTAGCGATGTCTGGCGGACATAATAAGCTACAGCGTATCATGTCCGTCTGACATTGAAAAATTGGCCCCATAGTGTTCTGTAAACGTATTGGTTTTTGTGTGTATTTACTTTCACAACTTATGCCAGATGGTTGCAATAGTTGTCCCTTTACTTTTTCAGCCCTAGGCCTTGGCTTGCCTTGACAGGCTAAAAATACATTTCTGATTACAGCAGTTACAACAGCTTTGTCTTCTTTCAGTAGCGCTTATTAAAGAGCAATAACCTGGTAACTAATTTACTAAACCACTTGTGTTTTTATGAACCTCACATGGCAGAACTGGTGTGTGGTTATAGTGTGATAGGGATTGGATCTCATCTTGCTAAATATACACATGAAACCAAAAGCAAGGTCACAGGTTACTGATGTTGTAACAATCAGACACACCTTGCACATCGCACATAGAGATCTGTCTCACTATGCCGGTATCGTTCTCCTTGTCAGCTGGCCACTGGTATATGTAGAGGGATGTATGGGATGATCCGGCATCAAATACCAAGCCATACTGTAAGAAAACACAGAACATTATGATAGAATATTCATATAATGTTGTCTTGTGTGTTTATTTAGTCGTCTATATACATTATATGTCACAGCATTTTTATCAAAAGTCACATTTAGGGTTGCCAGCTGTCCAGTATTCAACAGGACAGTCCAGTATTTTTGCAGGATGTCCAGTAAAATCTTCACAAAAATACTGGACACTTAAATGTCCATTTTATTTTAAAAAATACCTGTGTTAGCTAAATGTAAAAGGACTCCTCTGCCTCAAGAAATTACAAATGGAGCAAAAAGAACTGAGGGACAGTCAAGGGGGTCACATTATTACTGTTTAAGTTTATTACTAGCAACCAAAGTGGAACAATGATTGATTTGTATGTTGCTGGCAGCTAAGGGATAAAATGACTGCTCAGTTGTGAAAAAATTGTAGAATCAAGAGTGGGGACTAAGGTAAAGCTTTTGAGGGGGGCATTGTGTGGCCCCACCTATCATTGTGCCCAGTCACCTACAGACCTTGTGGAGGAGAGCTGACAACCCTTTTCACATTTTAAATGCACACTAGCGTGTTTCAAATGCACATGGAACATGCCCTAGTCACTAACTACTATAGTATGCTCAGTGGGTGACTTACGCATTAAATATAATCACAAAACCTATTGGGGAGTGAACGCTGGGTATTTTTGTAGTGGGGGTATTAACAGCCAGGAGGTGAATAGATGGAGAGGGTATTTTTGCAGTGTGGGTTATAGCGGTTAATGGTTAATAGCAGGTGTAGTTTTGTGTCTGGTGGTTTCAGTGCTGGATTGGCCAGCTGGGATACCCAGACTTTTTGCGGCAGACCAGTGGGCCAACGTCACCAATGGGCCATGTCCTTGGTCAGGGATGACACTGAGCAAGCCTTGTGCACAATACATTTCTTCATGGCTGCTCCACTTCTTATGAGGGTATGGGAGCCCATGGTGGCACAAAAGTAGCCCTAGTAAAGGTAGGGGGGGTGAAAGCTGGGCCGGGGGGGTCGCTAGGGCTGGTCTGCCAACATTTCCAGGGCCAGTCTAATTTCCCAGACCGACCCTGGGTGGTTTAGAGGTTAAAAGCAAGCATATGGTTTTAGTGGTGAACAGTTTTAATCGCAATGAGGGGTCTGGAAGTTTAGGGGATAATATTATTTAGGGGGTCTACCTGTAGCTTACTCTACCTTCTGTAGTTTGCTATTTGTAACACTCACTGGTACAAAGGTGGCACTATATGAAGCACATACTATAGGATCTAGCCCAAAACATTACTAAAATACAATATTTCAAAAATGTTTTAGAGGCCTTGGTTTTCTGAAAAATTGAGCAGAACAAATCAATCTTTTAGTCACTACTAAACACACTAATTAAACAGCGCTAACTGCCAGGGAAGATTCAATATCTCTATAATGTAGAGCAATAAACACAAAAAAGCACAATGATTAAAAAAAAAAAAAATATATATATATATATATATAGTTTGTAAAACCACCTTAAAATGAGTGTCTATCTTAACAAGCATATATTGAAGAACATATATAAAGGGCATACATAACAGTCAAATACTAAAAAACTTGCAAATAGGAATACAACATGTAAAAGGAAAATTACACTTCTACTACATGTGGCAAACAAATATCCTAAGAAGGAACGCTATGCAATCAAGTGCAAAAATATAGAGTAATATTATACGAGACCTGCTGCAGCAAATTTGACCGAGGGTGTCCTGCGTGCCTCCCGGAGTAAAATAGAATCCCAAAATCTGTAAAACACACAAGCGCAAAACAGACTCAAGTGTAGGTAAGTACAACAAACACACCACACAATTTGGATTGCACTTACAAGATTAAAATTTAATCAGGCGTTTGTTATAAAAATACTTGGTGACCAAAATGAATCATTCATAAACGATAGAATACAGGATAAGTCTTTGCAAGTACTGGAATAGTCCCTCCAGATAGTAATACCGGGACCAGTGGATCAGTTCCTTGCAGGCATCCGTACCAGTGACTCAGATAGCAATCGCTATGTTTAGAAGCGCCAATGCCGATGCCGATGACGTCACTATGGAACAGTACGGATCCTCCAGTAGTCCAAAAAGCCTCAACGCGTTTCAACCGCCAACGTGCGGTCTTTCTCACCTCTTGAGAAAGACCGCACGTTGGCGGTTGAAACGCCTCTTGAGAAAGACCGCACGTTGGCGGTTGAAATGCGTTGAGGCTTTTTGGACTACTGGAGGATCCGTACTGTTCCATAGTGACGTCATCGGCATCGGCATTGGCGCTTCTAAACATAGCGATTGCTATCTGAGTCACGGGTACGGATGCCTGCAAGGAACTGATCCACTGGTCCCGGTATTACTATCTGGAGGGACTATTCCAGTACTTGCAAAGACTTATCCTGTATTCTATTGTTTATGAATGATTCATTCTGGTCACCAAGTATTTTTATAACAAACGCCTGATTAAATTTTAATCTTGTAAGTGCAATCCAAATTGTGTGGTGTGTTTGTTGTACTTACCTACACTTGAGTCTGTTTTGCGCTTGTGTGTTTTACAGATTTTGGCAATCTTTTAGTCAGGCTTGGGGAGGTGTGTCCCTCTCAAACAACAGATCTGTGGCAGTTGTCCTTTTCAGTCAGTCCCTCTCACTGTCCTGAAAAGCCTACGGGCAGGGACGAAACTACAGGGGGGCGCAGAGGTCGCAACTGCAACTGGGACCCCGAGGGTGGGGGCCAAGCTTAACAAAAGAAAAAAAAATTCCCCCAATAAAAAACGTTGACCTGCCACTGCCTGCACTGATATCATGTGAGTGTGACATGATGCTTCACTAGTGTCTCTGACTACAGGGGTTAATGTTTCTGTTTTACCCATTGGTGTTTATGTGTGTGTGTGTGTATGTGTGTATGTATGTGACTGTGTGTGTATTTATGCACGTACGTGTGTGTATGTTTGTGGAACCAGCAAATTACAGACCTTGTTACTACAGCATGGGGGGGGCGGGGAGTAAACATTGTCACTATACAGTACCACTATATACAGTACGGGGGGCTGGACCATGTCACAGACTACTGTGGTCACTTTACTGTACTGGGGCAGGTAAGGTCAGGCCAGCCATCTCACCGGTAGATTACAGACTGTGTCACTAACTCACTATATACAGTACTGGTGGGTTAAACAGTGTCACTATATACAGTAATAGGGGGTCAGACCATCTTACAGACTTTGGGCACAGGGTACCTCATTTTGCAGACATGTAATTTGATTCACATTTTTTTTTCCGTGTTAAATGTAAAAAACAAACAAACAAGATATGTATCAAATTCAGCTATTTTTTTTTTATGGGGCCCTTCTTAGATTCTTGCACCTGGGCCCTGTGGTTTCTAGTTACACCTCTGCCTATGGGAAATGTTGGAAGGTATGTTTCTTATTGCTGTCTTTATTTTCTTTACTTTATTCCCTGTTCTACCTCCTTTTACTTCTATAGATGAGCTAGTTTAATGCACAGGCAGAGACAAAATTAGCTAATGGGAGAGACTGACTGAAATAGAAACACAAGCAAAACAAAGTAAAGAGAAACTACCGGGGTGTAGGCCAAAAGAGAAGCCCTGGCAACAGATGAGCGAGTTGGACAGGCATAGACACATGGGCCTCTAGTTATCAAGCTGTCAACCGCAAATACGCTGGAATTCCGCAGCGTATTTGTGGCGAGGCTGATTCGCCGTAGTTATCAAGCCCTACAGCCCGGCAAAAGTAGAATATAGTGACGTAACCTACGATCCGCCGGACTCAGTCCGACACAGATCGATGGTTACGTCACTACAGATGTTCTGAACGCAAGTTCGACACAATCTGACTACTTTTGGTAGTTATCAAACTACTACCAGGTACGCTCGCCACTATTTCGGGCCAGCGTACCTGTTTTTCAATCCGCCACCCTGGAGGCGGCGGATCCCATATAATCAATGGGAGTCTGACCATAGCGAAAGCTCATGTTCGCTGCTGCCCGATATCCCATTGATTCCTTTGGGAGATGTCTGCACCTAACACCCTAACATGTACCCCGAGTCTAAACACCCCTAATCTGCCCCCCATACACAGCCGCAACTAAATAAACTTATTAACCCCTAAACCACTGCTCCCGGACCCCGCCACAACTATAATAAACATGTTAACCCCTAAACCGCTGCTCCCGGACCCCGCCGCCACCTACATTATACATATTAACCCCTAATCTGCTGCCCCCTATACCGCCGCCACCTACATAAACTTATTAACCCCTATCCTGCGGATCCCGGACCCCGCCGCAACTAAATAAATTGTTTAACCCCTAAACCGCCGCTCCCGGACCCCGCCACCCCCTATATTAAAGTTATTAACCCCTATCCTGCCCCCCCTATACCGCCGCCAGCTATATTAAAATTATTAACCCCTATCCTGCCCCCCTATACCGCCGCCACCTATATTAATATTATTAACCCCTATCCTGCCCCCCTATACCGCTGCCACCTATATTAAAATTATTAACCCCTAGCCCTAAGTCTAACACTAACCCTACCCCCCCAACTTAAATATTATTTTAATAAATCTAAATACATATTACTCATATTAACTAAATTAATCCTATTTAAAACTAAATACTTACCTGTAAAATAAACCCTAAGATAGCTACAATATAACTATTAATTATATTGTAGCTATTTTAGGATTTATTTTCATTTTACAGGCAACTTTGTATTTATTTTAACCAGGTACAATAGTTATTAAATAGTTATTAACTATTTAATAACTACCTAGCTAAAATACTTACAAAATTACCTGTAAAATAAATCCTAACCTGTTACAATTAAACCTAACACTACACTATCATTAAATTAATTAAATAAATTAAGTACAATTACCTAAAATTAAATTAAATTAAATAAACTAAACTATAGTGTCAAACCCCCCCCCCCACTAAATTACAGAAAATAAAAAAGAATTACAAGAAGTTTAAACTAATTATACCTAATCTAATCCCCCTAATAAAATAATAAAGCCCCCCAAAATAAAAAATCAGCCAATCGGATTGAGCTCGCATTCTATTGGCTGTTCCGATCAGCCAATAGAATGCGAGCTCAATCCGATTGGCTGATTGGATCAGCCAATCGGATTGAACTTCAATCTGATTGGCTGATTGAATCAGCCAATCAGATTTTTCCTACCTTAATTCCAATTGGCTGATAGAATCCTATCAGCCAATCGGAATTCAAGGGACGCCATCTTGGATGACGTCCCTTAAAGGAACCTTCATTCGTCGTTCAGTCATCGGTTGAAGAGGATGGCTCTGCGTCGGCTCCTTGGAAGATGGCTCCGCTCCGCTCCGGATGGATGAAGATTGAAGAAGCTGCCTGGATGAAGACTTCTGATGGATGGAGGACCTCTTCTGCGCCACTTGGATGAAGAATTCGGCCAGGCTGGGTGAAGACGGCTCAAGGTAGGGTGATCTTCAGGGGGTTAGTGTTAGTTTTTTTTAAGGGGGGTTTGGGTGGGTTAGAGTAGGGGTATGTGGGTTGTGGGTTTTAATGTTGGGGGGGTTGTATTTTTTTTTACAGGTAAAAGAGCTGATTACTTTGGGGCAATGCCCCGCAAAAAGCCCTTTTAAGGGCTGGTAAAAGAGCTGGTTACTTTGTAAATTAGAATAGGGTAGGGCATTTTTTTATTTTGGGGGGCTTTATTATTTTATTAGGGGGTTAGATTAGGTGTAATTAGTTTAAACTTCTTGTAATTCTTTTTTATTTTCTGTAATTTAGTGGGGGGGGGGGGTTTGGTACTATAGTTTAGTTTATTTAATTTAATTTTAGGTAATTGTAGTTAATTTATTTAATTAATTTAATGATAGTGTAGTGTTAGGTTTAATTGTAACTTAGGTTAGGATTTATTTTACAGGTAATTTTGTAAGTATTTTAGCTAGGTAGTTATTAAATAGTTAATAACTATTTAATAACTATTGTACCTGGTTAAAATAAATACAAAGTTGCCTGTAAAATAAAAATAAATCCTAAAATAGCTACAATATAATTAATAGTTATATTGTAGCTATCTTAGGGTTTATTTTACAGGTAAGTATTTAGTTTTAAATAGGATTAACTTAGTTAATACGAGTAATATGTATTTAGATTTATTAAAATAATATTTAAGTTAGGGGGGGGTTAGGGTTAGTGTTAGACTTAGGTTTAGGGGTTAATAAGTTTAATATAGGTGGCGGCGGTATAGGGGGTCAGGATAGGGGTTAATAAGTTTAATATAGGTGGCGGCGGGGTCTGGGAGCGCCGGTTTAGGGGTTAAACATTTAATTTAGTTGCGGCGGGGTCCGGGAGCGGCGGTTTAGGGGTTAATGAGTTTAATGTAGGTGGCGGCGGTGTAGTGGGGGGCAGGATAGGGGTTAATAAATTTAATATAGGTGGGGGTGGACTCCAGGTGCGGCGGTTTAGGGGTTAAACAATTTATTTAATTGCGGCGGGGTCCGGGATCCTCAGGATAGGGGTTAATAACTTGAATTAAAGGTACTGCGGTATAGGGGGCGGCAGATTAGGGGTTAACCCCTAATCTGCCGCCCCCAACATCAACACCGCCACTATACTAAAGTTATTAACCCCTAAACCTAACCCTAAGTCTAACCATAACACCCCTAACTTTAATATAATTAAAATAAATCTAAATAACAATTACTATCATTAACTAAATAATTCTATTAAAACTAAATACTTACTTACCTGTAAAATAAACCCTAAACTAGCTACAGTATAACTAATAGTTACATTGTAGCTATCTTAGGTTTTATTTTAATTTCACAGGTAAGATTGTATTTATTTTAACTAGGTAGACTAGTTAGTAAATAGTTATTAACTATTTACTAGCTACCTAGTTAAAATAAATACAAATTTACCTGTAAAATAAAACCTAACCTGTCTTACACTAACACCTAACATTACACTACAATTAAATAAATTACATTAATTAAATATAATTAACTGAAATTACAAAAAACCCCACTAAATTGCACAAAATAAAAAAGAAATTATCAAATTTTTAAACTAATTACACCTAATCTAATAGCCCTATCAAAATAAAAAAAGCCCCCCCCAAAATAAAAAAAAATGTAGCCTAAACTAAACTGCCAATAATCCTTAAAATGACCTTTTGCGGGGCATTGCCCCCAACAGTAAAACTCACCACCCACACAACCAAACCCCTCAAATAAAATCCTATCTAAAAAACCTAAGCTCCCCATTGCCCTGAAAAGTGCATTTGGATGAGCATTGCCCTTAAAAGGGCATTTAGCACTTTTCCATTGCCCAAAGCCTAAGCTAAAAATAAAACCCACCCAATAAACCATTAAAAAAACCTAACACTAACCCCCAAAGATCCACTTACAGTTTTTGAAGACCGGACATTCATCCTCCTCAAGCCGGGAGAAGTCTTCATCCAAGTGTCAAGAAGTGGTCCTCCAGGCGGGCAGAAGTCTTCATCTAGACGGCATCTTGTATCTTCATCCTTCCGACGCGGAGCGGCTCCATCATCAAGACATCCGGCGCGGAGCATCCTCTTCTGTTGACGGCTACTTAAAGGACCAGTCAACACAGTAGATTTGCATAATAAACAAATGCAAGATAACAAGACAATGCAATAGCACTTAGTCTTAACTTCAAATGAGTAGTAGATTTTTTTTCTGATAATTTTAAAAGTTATGTCTTTTTCCACTCCCCCTGTACCATGTGACAGCCATCAGCCAATCACAAATGCATACACGTACCATGTGACAGCCATCAGCCATTCACAAATGCATACACACTTATTCTTGCACATGCTCAGTAGGAGCTGGTGACTCAAAAAGTTTAAATATAAAAAGACTGTGCACATTTAAGTAAATTGGAAAGTTTTTTAAAATGGCATGCTCTGAATAATGAAAGTTTAATTTTGATTGAGTGTCCCTTTAAGAATGAAGGTTCCTTTAAGGGACATCATCCAAGATGGCGTCCCTTGAATTCCGATTGGCTGATAGAATTCTATCAGCCAATAGGAAATAAAGTTGAAAAAACAAAATTTATGCTTACCTGATAAATTATTTTCTCCTGTAGTATGGTCAGTCCACGGGTCATCATTACTTCTGGGATATTAACTCCTTCCCAACAGGAAGTGCAAGAGGATCACCCAGCAGAGCTGCCATATAGCTCCTCCCCTCTACGTCACACCCAGTCATTCGACCGAGAACCAACGAGAAAGGAGAAGCCAAAGGGTGCAGTGGTGACTGGAGTATAATTTAAAAATTTAGACCTGCCATAAAAACAGGGCGGGCCGTGGACTGACCACACTACAGGAGAAAGGAATTTATCAGGTAAGCATAAATTTTGTTTTCTCCTGTTAAGTGTGGTCAGTCCACGGGTCATCATTACTTCTGGGATACCAATACCAAAGCTAAAGTACACGGATGACGGGAGGGACAGGCAGGCTCTTTATACGGAAGGAACCACTGCCTGAAGAACCTTTCTCCCAAAAACAGCCTCCGAAGAAGCAAAAGTGTCAAATTTGTAAAATTTGGAAAAAGTATGAAGAGAAGACCAAGTTGCAGCCTTGCAAATCTGTTCAACAGAAGCCTCATTCTTAAAGGCCCAAGTGGAAGCCACAGCTCTAGTAGAATGAGCTGTAATTCTTTCAGGAGGCTGCTGTCCACCAGTCTCATAAGCTAAACGTATTATGCTACGAAGCCAAAAAGAGAGAGAGGTAGCCGAAGCTTTTTGACCTTTCCTCTGACCAGAATAAACGACAAACAGGGAAGACGTTTGTCGAAAATCCTTAGTTGCCTGTAGATAAAATTTCAGGGCACGGACTACATCTAGATTGTGTAGAAGACGTTCCTTCTTCGAAGAAGGATTAGGACACAAAGATGGAACAACAATCTCTTGATTGATATTCCTGTTAGTGACCACCTTAGGTAAGAACCCAGGTTTAGTACGCAGAACTACCTTGTCTGAATGAAAAATCAGATAAGGAGAATCACAATGTAAGGCAGATAACTCAGAGACTCTACGAGCCGAGGAAATAGCCATTAAAAACAGAACTTTCCAAGATAACAGCTTGATATCAATGGAATGAAGGGGTTCAAACGGAACACCCTGTAAAACATTAAGAACTAAGTTCAAACTCCATGGTGGAGCAACAGTTTTAAACACAGGCTTGATCCTAGCCAAAGCCTGACAAAAAGCTTGAACGTCCGGAACCTCTGAAAGACGTTTGTGTAAAAGAATGGACAGAGCTGAAATCTGTCCCTTTAAGGAACTAGCGGATAAACCCTTTTCTAAACCTTCTTGTAGAAAAGACAATATCCTAGGAATCCTAACCTTACTCCATGAGTAACTTTTGGATTCGCACCAATATAAGTATTTACGCCATATTTTATGATAAATCTTTCTGGTAACAGGCTTCCTAGCCTGTATTAAGGTATCAATTACTGACTCAGAAAATCCACGCTTTGATAAAATCAAGCGTTCAATTTCCATGCAGTCAGCTTCAGAGAAATTAGGTTTTGATGTTTGAAAGGACCCTGAATAAGAAGGTCCTGTCTCAGAGGCAGAGACCAAGGTGGACAGGATGACATGTCCACTAGATCTGCATACCAGGTCCTGTTTGATTCTGGCAATCAATCGAGGAAGCATCGGGAAGGGTGGAAACACATAAGCCATCCCGAAGGTCCAAGGTGCTGTCAAAGCATCTATCAGGACCGCTCCCGGATCCCTGGATCTGGACCCGTAACAAGGAAGCTTGGCGTTCTGTCGAGACGCCATGAGATCTATCTCTGGTTTGCCCCAACGTTGAAGTATTTGGGCAAAGACCTCCGGATGAAGTTCCCACTCCCCCGGATGAAAAGTCTGACGACTTAGGAAATCCGCCTCCCAGTTCTCCACTCCCGGGATGTGGATTGCTGACAGGTGGCAAGAATGAAACTCTGCCCAGCGAATTATCTTTGATACTTCCATCATCGCTAGGGAGCTTCTTGTCCCTCCTTGATGGTTGATGTAAGCTACAGTCGTGATGTTGTCCGACTGAAACCTGATGAACCCCCGAGTTGTTAACTGGGGCCAAGCCAGAAGAGCATTGAGAACTGCTCTCAATTCCAGAATGTTTATAGGCAGGAGACTCTCCTCCCGAGTCCATGATCCCTGAGCCTTCAGAGAATTCCAGACAGCGCCCCAACCTAGTAGGCTGGCGTCTGTTGTTACAATTGTCCAATCCGGCCTGCTGAATGGCATCCCCCTGGACAGATGTGGCCGAGAAAGCCACCACAGAAGAGAATTTCTGGTCTCTTGATCCAGATTCAGAGTAGGGGACAAATCTGAGTAATCCCCATTCCACTGACTTAGCATGCACAATTGCAGCGGTCTGAGATGTAGGCGTGCAAAGGGTACTATGTCCATTGCCGCTACCATTAAGCCGATCACCTCCATGCATTGAGCTACTGACGGGTGTTGAATGGAATGAAGGACACGGCATGCATTTTGAAGTTTTGTTAACCTGTCTTCTGTCAGGTAAATCTTCATTTCTACAGAATCTATAAGAGTCCCCAAGAAGGGAACTCTTGTGAGTGGAAAGAGAGAACTCTTCTTTTCGTTCACCTTCCATCCATGCGACCTTAGAAATGCCAGTACTAACTCTGTATGAGACTTGGCAGTTTGAAAGCTTGAAGCTTGTATCAGAATGTCGTCTAGGTACGGAGCTACCGAAATTCCTCACGGTCTTAGTACCGCCAGAAGAGCACCCAGAACCTTTGTGAAGATTCTTGGAGCCGTAGCCAATCCGAATGGAAGAGCTACAAACTGGTAATGCCTGTCTAGGAAGGCAAATCTTAGATACCGGAAATGATCTTTCTGAATCGGTATGTGAAGGTAAGCATCCTTTAAATCCACTGTGGTCATGTACTGACCCTTTTGGATCATGGGTAGGATTGTCCGAATAGTTTCCATTTTGAACGATGGAACTCTTAGGAATTTGTTTAGGATCTTTAAATCCAAGATTGGCCTGAAGGTTCCCTCTTTTTTGGGAACCACAAACAGATTCGAGTAAAACCCCTGTCCATGTTCCGACCGCGGAACCGGATGGATCACTCCCATTAGTAAAAGATCTTGTACACAGCGTAGAAACGCCTCTTTCTTTAATTGGTTTGTTGACAACCTTGACAAATGAAATCTCCCTTTTGGGGGAGAGGATTTGAAGTCCAGAAGATATCCCTGAGATATGATCTCTAACGCCCAGGGATCCTGGACATTTCTTGCCCAAGCCTGGGCGAAGAGAGAAAGTCTGCCCCCCACTAGATCCATTTCCGGATCGGGGGCCCTTGATTCATGCTGTCTTAGGGGCAGCAGCAGGTTTTCTGGCCTGCTTGCCCTTGTTCCAGGACTGGTTAGGTCTCCAGCCTTGTCTGTAGCGAGCAACAGCTCCTTCTTGTTTTGGAGCAGCGGAAGTTGATGCTGCTCCTGCCTTGAAATTACGAGAGGAACGAAAATTAGACTGTCTAGCCTTAGGTTTGGCTCTGTCTTGAGGCAGGGCATGGCCTTTACCTCCTGTAATGTCAGCGATAATTTCTTTCAAACCGGGCCCGAATAAGGTCTGCCCTTTGAAAGGTATGTTAAGTAATTTAGATTTAGAAGTAACGTCAGCTGACCAGGATTTTAGCCACAGTGCTCTGCGTGCCTGAATTGCGAATCCGGCATTCTTAGCCGTAAGTTTTGTTAAATGTACTACGGCATCTGAAACAAATGAATTAGCTAGCTTAAGAGTTTTAAGCTTGTTTGAAATCTCATCTATAGTTATTGAGTCAAGAGTCTCTTCCAGGGACTCGGACCAAAAAGCGGCCGCGGCCGAGACAGACGCAATACATGCAATGGGTTGCAATATAAAACCTTGTTGAACAAACATTTTCTTAAGGTAACCCTCTAATTTTTTATCCATTGGATCTGAAAAGGCACAGCTATCCTCCACCGGGATAGTGGTACGCTTAGCCAGAGTAGAAACCGCTCCCTCCACCTTAGGGACCGTCTGCCATAAGTCCCGTGTGGTGGCGTCTATTGGAAACATTTTTCTAAACACAGGAGGAGGGGAAAAGGGTACACCGGGCCTATCCCACTCCTTAGTAATTATCTCTGTAAGCCTCTTAGGTATAGGAAATACGTCAGTACTCACCAGTACCGCATAGTATCTATCCAGCCTACATAATTTCTCTGGGATTGCAACGGTGTTACAATCATTCAGAGCTGCTAATACCTCCCCTAACAGTACACGGAGGTTTTCGAGTTTAAACTTAAAATTAGAAATGTCTGAATCCATTCTATTGGGATCAGAACCGTCACCTGCAGATTGAAGCTCTCCGTCCTCATGTTCAGCATACTGTGACGCAGTATCAGACATAGCCCTATTATCAACAGCGCACTCTGTTCTCACTCCAGAGTGATCACGCTTACCTCTAAGTTCTGGTAATTTAGCCAAAACTTCAGTCATAACATTAGCCATATCCTGTAATGTGATTTGTAATGGCCGCCCTGATGTACTCGGCGCTACAATATCACGCACCTCCCGAGCGGGAGATGCAGGTACTGACACGTGAGGCGAGTTAGTCGGCATAACTCTCCCCTCGTTGTTTGGTGAATGATGTTCAATTTGTACAGATTGACTTTTATTTAAAGTAGCATCAATGCAATTAGTACATAAATTTCTATTGGGCTCCACTTTGGCTTTAGCACATATAGCACAGAGATATTCCTCTGAGTCAGACATGTTTAACACACTAGCAATTAAACTAGCAACTTGGAAATACTTTTCAAAGCAATTTACAAATAATAAGAAAAACGTACTGTGCCTTTAAGAAGCACAGAAAAAAAGTTATGACAGTTGAGAAATAATAAACTTGAGAAACTATAACATCAAATTCTTTCCGGTAAAAACACAATTTTAGCAAAGGATTGCCCCCAACGTGGGGCTCGAACCCACGACCCTGAGATTAAGAGTCTCATGCTCTACCGACTGAGCTAGCCGGGCTTCCACAGTCCTCTCACACATCCTATCTATTAGTTGGGTGCAAGAGAATGACTGGGTGTGACGTAGAGGGGAGGAGCTATATGGCAGCTCTGCTGGGTGATCCTCTTGCACTTCCTGTTGGGGAGGAGTTAATATCCCAGAAGTAATGATGACCCGTGGACTGACCACACTTAACAGGAGAAAATCCTATTGGCTGATGCAATCAGCCAATAGGATTAAGCTTCAATTCTATTGGCTGATCCAATCAACCAATAGAATTGAGCTTGCATTCTATTGGCTGTTCCAATCAGCTGCTGATTGGAACAGCCAATAGAATGCGAGCTCAATCCTATTGGCTGATTGCATAAGCCAATAGGATATTTTACCCTTTAATTCCGATTGGCTGATAGAATTCTATCAGCCAATCGAAATTCAAGGGATGCCATCTTGGATGACGTCCCTTAAAGGAACCTTTATTCTTTAGTAGCCGTCGACAGAAGAGGATGCTCCGCGCCGGATATCTTGAAGATGGAGCCGCTCCGTGTCGGAAGAATGAAGATAGAAGATGCCGTCTGGATGAAGACTTCTGCCCGCCTGGAGGACCACTTCTTGACACTTGGATGAAGACTTCTCTCGGCTTCGTTGAGGAATTCTGCCCCCTTGGATGAAGACTTCTCCCGGCTTGATGAGGATGGATGTCCGGTCTTCAAAAACTGTAAGTGGAACTTACAACTTTAAGGGTTTATTGGGTGGGTTTTATCTTTACCTTAGGGTTTGGGCTGAAAAAGAGCTAAATGCCCTTTTAATGGCAATGCCCATCCAAATGCACTTTTCAGGGCAATGGGGAGTTTAGGTTTATTTAGATACGATTTTATTTGGGGGTTTGTTTGTGTGGGTGGTGGGTTTTACTGTTGGGAGGTTGTTTGTATTTTTTTTTACAGGTAAAAGAGCTGATTTCTTTGGGGCAATGCCCCGCAAAAGGCCCTTTTAAGGGCTATTAGCAGTTTAGTTTAGGCTAGGGTTTTTTTTATTTTGTGGGGGGCTTTTTATTTTGATAGGGCTATTAGATTAGGTGTAATTAGTTTAAATATTTGATAATTTCTTTTTTATTTTGTGTAATTTAGTGTTTATTTTTTTGTAATTTAGTTAATTGTATTTAATTAATGTAATTTATTTAATTGTAGTGTAAGGTTAGGTGTTAGTGTGAGGCAGGTTAGGTTTTATTTTACATGTAAATTTGTATTTATTTCAACTAGATAGTTAGTAAATAGTTAATAACTATTTACTAACTATTCTACCTAGTTAAAATAAATACAAACTTAGCTGTGAAATAAAAATTAAACCTAAGATAGCTACAATGTAACTATTAGTTATATTGTAGCTAGCTTAGGGTTTATTTTATAGGTAAGTATTTAGTTTTAAATGGGAACTATTTAGTTAATGATAGTAATTATTATTTAGATTTATTTTAATTATATTAAAGTTAGGGGTGTTAGGGTTAGACTTAGGGTTAAGGGTTAATAACTTTAGTATAGTGGCGGCGGTGATGTTGGGGCGGCAGATTAGGGGTTAATAATATTTAACTGTTTGCGAGGCGGGAGTGCGGCGGTTTAGGGGTTATTATGTTTATTATAGTGGCAGCGATGTCCGGAGCGGAAGATTAGGGGTTAATAATTTTATTTTAGTGTTTGCGATGCGGGAGGGCCTCGGTTTAAGGGGTTAATAGGTAGTTTATGGGTGTTAGTGTACTTTGTAGCACTTTAGTTATGAGTTTTATGGTACAGCTTTGTAGAGTAAAACCCATAACTACTGACTTTAAGTTTACGGTACGGATCTTGTAGTTATAGGCTGTACGCTCACTTTTTGGCCGGACAGGCAAACTCTTAATACCGGCGCTGTGGAAGTCCCATTGAAAAAGGACTTTCTGAAAGGTGTGGTAGTTATGTTGCGTTATGGTCAAAAAAGTATGCGGTACAGCTATTCTGACAAGACTCGTAATAGCAGCGGCAGTGAAAAAGTAGCGTTATGAGCCATAACGCAAAACTCGAAATCTACCCAATAGTCAACAAATATGAAAAACCAACACATCCCACAATCACTATATATTATATACGTGTGTTACATCTAAACAGAAGTGTCTATTTGAGTGTCAATATCAGTGTTGAATAAGAATACATGTAGCTTTGGATCAGCACCTCTGTAAAAGTACTTTCAGATATAGGGGGGTAGTTATCATCGTGTCAACTTTTCTGCCTTCGCCGGCCCAATACGCCCGCCTAAGCTCGCCTACCTTCGCCCGCGGACCTGAAAAAATAATCCTAAGTTATCAAATAAAGCTGTCAAAAAGCCGCGGGGCGATGAGCAGCGGACTGTGATAGTTATCACTCATCCGATCTCGCTGCTCTTCGGCCTTTTCCCAGCTTTATTGCTAGCCTGTCACTAAGCACTCACACTAAACTGCACTGTTCTACCCCCTATACCGGCGCCCCTGGAGCCCCCCACAACTAAATAAAGTTACTAACCCCTAAACCGCCGCTCCTAGACCCTGCCGCAACTCTGCTAAATGTATTAACCACTAAACCGCCGCTCCTAGACCCTGCCGCAACTCTGCTAAATGTATAAACCCCTAAACCGCCGCTCCCGGACACAGCTGCCACCTACATTATACCTAGTAACCCCTATCTTGCCCCCCTTATACCGTCGCCCTCTATAATAAAGTTATCAACCCCTATCCTGCTGATCCCGCACCTCGCTGCAAGTAAATAAATAGTTTAACCCCTAAACCGCCTCTCCCGGACCCTGCCGCAACCTATATTAAATTTATTAACCCCTATCCTGCCCCCCCTACACCGTCGCCACCTATAATAAATTTATTAACCCCTATCCTGCCCCCCACTACACCGCCGCCACTGTAATAAAATTATTAACCCCTAAACCTAAGTCTAACACTAACCCTAACACCCCCCTAACTTAAATATTAATTAAATAAATCTAAATAATATTTCTATTATTAACTAAGTTAATCCTATTTAAAACTAAATACTTACCTATAAAATAAACCCTAATATAGCTACAATATAAATAATAATTATATTTTAGCTATCTTAGGATTTATTTTTATTTTACAGGCACCTTTCAATTTATTTTAACTAGGTACAATAGCTATTAAATAGTTATTAACTATTTAATAGATACCTAGTTAAAATAAAGAGAAATTTACCTGTAAAGTAAATCCTAACCTAAGTTACAATTAAACCTAACACTACACTATCATTAAATAAATTAAATAAACTACCTACAAATAACTACAATTAAATACAATTACATAAACTAACTAAAGTACAAAAAATAAAAAAAGCTAAGTTAGAAAAAATAAAAAAAATAAGTTACAAACATTTTTAAAAAAATTACAACAATTTTAAGCTACTTACACCTAATCTAAGCCCCCCAATAAAATAACAATAACAACCCCCCCCCAAAATAAAAAAAATACCCTACCCTATTCTACATTAAAAAAGTTCAAAGCTCTTTTACATTACCAGCCCTTAAAAGAGCCTTTTGTGGGGGCATGCCCCAAAGAGTTCAGCTCTTTTGCCTGTAAAAGAAAAATACAACCCCCCAACATTAAAACCCACCACCCACATACCCCTAATCTAACCCAAACCCCCCTTAAAATAACCTAACACTAATCCCCTGAAGATCATCCTACCTTTAGTCGTCTTCACTCAGCCGAGCCACCGATGGAACTGAAGAGGACATCGGGACCGGCAGAAGTGATCATCCAAGGGGCGCTGAAGAAATCTTCCATCCGATGAAGTGATCCTCCAAGCGGCGCTGAAGAAATCTTCCATCCGTGCGATGTCATCTTCCAAGAGGCGCTGAAGAAGTCTTCTATCCGGGCGAGGTCATCTTCGAAGCCGGGTCTTGAATCTTCATCCCGCCGACGCGGAACATCCTTCTTTCCCGACGGACTACCGACGAATGAAGGCTCCTTTAAGGGACGTCATCCAAGATGGCGTCCCTTCAATTCCGATTGGCTGATAGGATTCTATCAGCCAATCGGAATTAAGGTAGGAAAATTCTGATTGGCTAATGGAATCAGCCAATCAGATTCAAGTTCAATCCGATTGGCTGATCCAATCAGCCAATCAGATTGAGTTCGCATTCTATTGGCTGTTCCGATCAGCCAATAGAATGCAAGCTCAATCTGATTGGCTGATTGGATCAGCCAATCGGATTGAACTTGAATCTGATTGGCTGATTCCATCAGCCAATCAGATTTTTCATACCTTAATTCCGATTGGCTGATAGAATCCTATCAGCCAATCGGAATTGAAGGGACGCCATCTTGGATGACGTCCCTTAAAGAAGCCTTCATTCATCGGTAGTCCGTCGGGAAAGAAGGATGTTCCGCGTCGGCGGGATGAAGATTCAAGACCCGGCTTCGAAGATGACCTCGCCCGGATAGAAGACTTCTTCAGCGCCTCTTGGAAGATGACATCGCCCGGATGGAAGATTTCTTCAGCGCCGCTTGGAGGATCACTTCATCGGATGGAAGATTTCTTCAGCGCCCCTTGGATGATCACTTCTGCCGGTCAGGATGTCCTCTTCAGTTCCATCGGTGGCTCGGCTGAGTGAAGACGACTAAAGGTAGGATGATCTTCAGGGGATTAGTGTTAGGTTATTTTAAGGGGGGTTTGGGTTAGATTAGGGGTATGTGGGTGGTGGGTTTTAATGTTGGGGGGTTGTATTTTTCTTTTACAGGCAAAAGAGCTGAACTCTTTGGGGCATGCCCCCACAAAAGGCCCTTTTAAGGGCTGGTAAGGTAAAAGAGCTTTGAACTTTTTTAATGTAGAATAGGGTAGGGAATTTTTTTATTTTGGGGGGGTTTGTTATTTTATTAGGGGGCTTAGATTAGGTGTAAGTAGCTTAAAATTGTTGTAATATTTTTTTAAATGTTTGTAACTTATTTTTTTTATTTTTTGTAACTTAGCTTTTTTTATTTTTTGTACTTTAGTTAGTTTATGTAATTGTATTTAATTGTAGTTATTTGTAGGTATTTTATTTAATTTATTTAATGATAGTGTAGTGTTAGGTTTAATTGTAACTTAGGTTAGGATTTATTTTACAGGTAATTTTGTATTTCTTTTAGCTAGGTAGTTATTAAATAGTTAATAACTATTTAATAACTATTCTAACTAGCTAAAATAAATACAAAGTTACCTGTAAAATAAATATTAATCCTAAGATAGCTACAATGTAATTATTAATTATATTGTAGCTATCTTAGGGTTTATTTTACAGGTAAGTATTTAGTTTTAAATAGGAATAATTTATTTAAGTATAGTGTAGTGTTAGGTGTAATTGTAACTTAGGTTAGTTTTTATTTTACAGGTAAATTTCTCTTTATTTTAGCTAGGTAGCTATTAAATAGTTAATAACTATTTAATAGCTATTGTACCTAGTTAAAATAAATTGAAAGGTACCTGTAAAATAAAAATAAATCCTAAGATAGCTACAATATAATTATTATTTATATTGTAGCTATATTAGGGTTTATTTTAAAGGTAAGTATTTAGTTTTAAATAGGATTAATTTAGTTCATAATAGAAATATGATTTAGATTTATTTAATTAATATTTAAGTTAGGGGGGTGTTAGGGTTAGTGTTAGACTTAGGTTTAGGGGTAAATAAATTTATTACAGTGGCGACGGTGTAGTGGGGGGCAGGATAGGGGTTAATAAATGTATTATAGGTGGCGACGGTGTAGGGGGGGCAGATTAGGGGTTAATAAATTTAATATAGGTTACGGCAGGGTCAGGGAGCAGCGGTTTAGGGGTTAAACTATTTATTTATTTGCGGCGAGGTGCGGGATCGGCAGGATAGGGGTTAATAACTTTATTATAGGGGGGCAGGATAAGGGGTTACTAGGTATCATGTAGGTGGCGGTGGGCTCCGGGAGCAGCGGTTTAGGGGTTAATAGGTATAGATTAGCTTGCGGTGGGCTCCGGGACCGGCGGTTTAGGGGTTAATACACTTATTATAGTTGCGGTGGGCTCCGGGAGTGGCGGTTTAGGGGTTAATATGTATAGAGTAGCTTGCGGTGGGCTCCGGGAGCGGCGGTTTAGGGGGTAATAACTTTATTTAGTTGCGGCGGTGTAGGGGGGTCAGATTAGCGGTGTTTAGACTCGGGGTACATGTTAGGGTGTTAGGTGTAGACATCTCCCATAGAAATCAATGGGATGTCTGTCAGCAGCGAACTTGTACTTTCGCTATGGTCAGACTCCCATTGATTCCTATGGGATCCGCCGCCTCCAGGGTGGCGGTTTGAAAACCAGGTACGCTGGGCCAGAAAAGTGCCGAGTGTACCTACTAGTTTTTTGATAACTAGCAAAAGTAGTCAGATTGTGCCGCACTTGTGTGCGGAACATCTGGAGTGACGTAAGAATCGATCTGTGTCGGACTGAGTCCGGCGGATCGAAGTTTACGTCACAAAATTCTACTTTTGCCGGTCTCTAGCCTTTGATAACTAAGGTGAATCAGCCTCGCCACAAATACGCTGCGGAATTCCAGCGTATTTGAGGTTGACGGCTTGATAACTACCCCCCATATACTATAAAGATGTGTCTTAGGAATCCCCTTCCTGGAATCCAAAATCAGGAAATGTGAGGCAGCACACTCCATACAGCTGAAACTTTATTAAAAATAGAGCAACATTTTGGGGCTCCTGCCCCTTTTTTAAGCTCAGTGTTGAATAAATTAGGAGTTAAAAAACAAAGAGGAATATGAGCGTGATAATACTAAGACACATACCGGAGATGATAACCACACCTCTTAACATGATGCAGAGTAACCGGAAACCCCCCCAGAAAGACAGTGTGTATAAACACAGAGCCACATGTCAGCTAATATCAATACTTAATGGCAACTATGTAGCATCATAAGAGGACAAATAGAGCAATAGAATTATGTTGCAAAATGTATAAGATAGATAGATAACAATCTTTAATATTTGGTAGTCGTGTCACTGAGGCTAGAATTTGGCATGAAACAGGGGTAAAAAACAGGTGAAAAACACAGCAAATATTGTCAGTGAAATACTTAAATAATAAATATGTTACATACACAGGTTGACAAGTATCAAGTCTAGCTCTACGGATTTTTCAGATTATGAGATGAGGAATAAAAAAATATTTAACGTATTTTGATCAGAAGGTGAGACATATTTAGCAAAGCCATATTTGATAAAAAAAAAAGTAAGGCAAGACAAAAGGAGTCACAACCCAGATGTAGTAGGCTTTCGGGGAAAACCACATAGACCACCCAAACAGATGTAACTAACAATCTAGTGCAAGATTACATATGCTGCGCAGGTTTCAGCACAACTGCTGAAACTCGTGTCGCCCATAAGTTCACCTCGCACATCTGGTGAATCACATAAACCGCGCAGGCAGTTCATATACTGCCATAAGTCGGTTAAACAGGCGATGTTCAGAAATGTGTGGAAATAGACATTTCTGGAGTCGCCAGTGACTTACGGCAGTTTAAGATCTGCCGAAGCATAAGTAAAGAACAAAAAAATGTTACATCGCCAGTAAAAGTCTAACCTGCCTCCCAAAAATAAACCTGACCCCTATAGCCGCCATCCCCCCACATCGCAACTACTAATAAAAGTAATTAACCCCCAAACCGCCATCCCCCCACAACGCAATATACCTAATAAATGTATTAACCCCCAAACCACCATCCCCCCACATCGCAAAGTATCTAATTACACTATTAACCTCTAATCCGCCAATCACCACAATGCAATCTACCTATTAACACTATTAACGCCTAAACCGCCAAACCCCCAGAACGCAATCTACCTTATTAACCTATTAACCCCTAAACCGCTAACCCCCACAACACAATATAACTAATTAACCTATTAACCCCTAAACTGCCATCCCCCACAACGCAAATAGCTAATTTAATCACTAAGCCCCTTAAACTAAACCCCCCTAATTTAACCCCAATTACATAAAATTAAAAAAGACTACTTTACTATTAAATTTATTAAAAATTACAAATCTAAAAAATCCTAACATTGCATAAAAAAAAAACCTAAGATTAAATTAAAATTAAAAAAACTAATATTACAAAAAATAAAAAAAATCTAAAATGACAGAAAAAAATACCTGCTACGGCAGCCCACGGCTAAAAAATTTTTTTGCTAAGAGGTGATGTTTTCACCTTTTAGCCAACAGCCGTGCGGTAAATCCGGTTTGGCGCCAATGGGAGCCGGATTTACCGCACGGCTATTGGCTAAGAGGTGAAAACATCACCTCTTAGCAAAATATTTTTTTTAGCCATGGGATGCTGTAGCAGCTAAGAACGGCGATCGATTGAAACAAATAAAGGAGCTTTCTACATGAAGTATCTTATACTATGGGGGGTAGTTATCAACGTGTCAACTTTCCTGCCTTCGCCGGCCCAATACGCCCGCCTAAGCTCGCCTCACATCGCCTAAGTTATCAAATAAAGCTGTCAAAAAGCCGCGCACCAAGTACGGGGCGATGAGCAGCGGACTGTGAGAGTTATCACTCATCCGATCTCGCTGCTCTTCGGCTTTTTCCCAGCTTTATTGCTAGCCTGTCACTAAGCACCCACACTATCTACACTGTTCTACCCCCTATACCGGCGCCCCCGGAGCCCCCCGCAACTAAATAAAGTTATTAACCCCTAAACCGCCGCTCCTAGACCCTGCCGCAACTCTGATAAATGTATTAACCCCTAAACCGCCGCTCCTAGACCCTGCCGCAACTCTGATAAATGTATTAACCCCTAAACCGCCGCTCTCGGACACCACTGCCACCTACATTATACCTATTAACCCCTATCCTGCCCCCCCATACCGTTGCCCTCTATAATAAAGTTATTAACCCCTATCCTGCTGATCCCGCACCTCGCCGCAACTAAATAAATAGTTTAACCCCTAAACCGCCGCTCCCGGACCCTGCCGCAACCTATATTAAATTTATTAACCCCTAATCTGCCCCCCCGTCGCCACCTATAATAAATTTATTAACCCCTATCCTGCCCCCCACTACACCGCCACCACTGTAATAAATTTATTAACCCCTAAACCTAAGTCTAACACTAACCCTAACACCCCCCTAACTTAAATATTAATTAAATAAATCTAAATAATATTTATATTATGAACTAAATTAATCCTATTTAAAACTAAATACTTACCTTTAAAATAAACCCTAATATAGCTACAATATAAATAATAATTATATTGTAGCTATCTTAGGATTTATTGTTATTTTACAGGTAACTTTGTATTTATTTTAGCTAGTTAGAATAGTTATTAAATAGTTATTAACTATTTAATAACTACCTAGCTAAAAGAAATACAAAATTACCTGTAAAATAAATCCTAACCTAAGTTACAATTAAACCTAACACTACACTATCATTAAATTAATTAAATTAATTACCTACAAATAACTACAATTAAATTACATAAACGACATAAACTAACTAAAGTACAAAAAATAAAAAAAGCTAAGTTACAAAAAATAAAAAAAATAAGTTACAAACATTTAAAAAATATTACAACGGGGGGGGCGGAGCCAACATGCAATGAGACAAGACGCAGAACCTTGAAGCTCCTGAAAATAAGATTAAAAATGTTTAATAATTTAGGGTAATTTACCCCAGGAACACATAATCTTCTTAGCGACAGCACCTCCTATGAAACTAGCACCTTGTGGCAGTGGAAATATGAATGGGAACCTTTTGCATTTGCTTGCCAAGAAACTCACAGGGCAAACTACCTAAGTCTGAGAGGCGCCATTTGAAACGCATGTGTGTGTATTTCTGAGACTTTCCCGAGGCGAGATGCTTCACGTTTGTTTAGTACTAAAACACCTGGATTAGTGATCGCAACGTCACCTCTTAGCCTTGGCTACTCCGACAGTACCTACTATATACAGAGAGCAATGGCGACCCCCGTCGCCATACTAGAAGTGATTGGCTCACTGCTGCGGGAGTACCGCTTAGCCTTTCTGGGTACCTTGCAAGAGACAATTATACCCCTAGAGCCCAATGTTATCAGAGCGCATGGTGGAGGTGGCAGGGCGGAAGGGCCCCCGCCATTGCTACCTGCCGCTCCTACAAACATCGGTCAGCCGACAGGAGATCATGAAACCACGTGGGACTATCGGCTAGTTTCTAGCTCGGCTTTTCTGAAGAGGTCAACTTTTACAGATCCAACGGCTCAAGCTCCCAATAGACATACAAACCTTTTTGCCGTTCAACCATCTACCCCGTGTGCTGCTGGCGGGTTGCCAGATGAGAGGCCTCCCCTGCTGGTCCATGGTGTTGTCGAGTTGCAGGCGCTCCTGCGACAGGCTCCTGAGAAGGTAACAGTGAGAGCGCAGCTGGTCTTGTTCTCCATCGAATCCCGGTTCCACAACATGGCTCCTACTGCTGGAAAAAGTATCCTTGCACACTTTGTAACATCAAGGCTCCAATGCGATGTCCCTAAGTATTGGCAGAAATGCGGAGTTGGCTAAAATGGTCTAAGGACTTTGCTCCCTTGCAGAATACCCTTTTTTTTTAAATTAGCTCGGGACGCTTCTATTGACTGCTTTCCACATTAAAACAGCCATTTCATGATAAACTCAAGTTGGAAACATTTGGCTGCCCCCCTACTTACTGCCTTAATAGGTATTAATCCCCCAACAGCCTGTTTTTTGTGTAGGTTACTGTTCTAGACCTATGTTTATATTTCCCTACCTCTAGGTTTAGCTTTTGATTACTTCTATATATTCTTGAAAATGTTAGTGAATTATCTATACTGCCTGCTCTATGTATCCCCTGCGTGCATACTCTCAAGGTTTGCAAGAGTTCTCATTTAGTAGAGCAGGGTACATTTAATATAATTCCCTTGCACGTTCTATACAATATCCCCACAGCTGTCTCTCCCAATATATTTGATATATAGGTTTGTGGGGTCCTGCATATATACTGCATCAGTCCTTGTCTTGTTCTAATTACCAAACAGGGTGCTCTATAGAGATATAATTTACCATTCTCAGAGTTCAACTCCCAAGTTCACATAAAGTGGATTACTATATGTTACCCATTGCTCCCACCTACTTAGTATTAGTCCAGCATAGGAACTCGCATGCAGCAGGTTACCATATGTTAATCAATGATCTCACTTGCTCAACATTTTATGGAGTAGTGATTTCCCTGATTGATTTCTCAAAGCCTGTGTAATTGTAGCTACTAGATTACCTTGAGTATTTTAGAGAGTGTTAGTGAGACGGTTCAAGTTAGTATTTTTTGGATATTGCCTATTTTCATATGCCCATAGTAGAGGACTCTACCCACATTTATTGCTTAAACTGTTTTGTCCTTAAGGCTGTGAACCGAAATATGAAACGCCTCCTTGTGGCGTTGAGAAACTGTTGTATTCTTTGTCTGTTTGTCTCTTACATGTTTGACTGATGGTTCATATACAACAAACTGTGCACACTTAGCTTTTGTAGTTCATACCCTCATTGAGTACTTCATGCAACAGGGATGATTCTTGGTTTAATTAGTTTGGAGCTTTTTTTTTTTTTTTTTTCTCTACGCACATTGAACATTGAGTAATCTATTTACATTAGTTCTTATTATCTGCTATGCTTGAGTTCTCACCTCCCCCCCCCCACCAAATAATGTGCCTCCTTGACTAGGAGGACTGCTGAGGCGGTTTATCTTGTCTATACCGCAACCCGTCCTATTCTCTGTACTTATACATTTCATAATAACTCTTCAACTGTTATAATATGTCAATCTAATGTTTCTCACCTTGGTTAACAAAATCTATTAGCACCACTTATCAGCTGAGTTTAAAATTTCTTCCCACAATTTTCAATACTACCCCCAAATTGAGCTAAAGCTTCTTGGTTCTAAACTACTACTTATCATATTCTCTTTACAGATAATTATAAAATAGTGTGGTCCTTGAGTGGCACAAGGTAACTTGAGAGAGACTTATATTGTATCTTAGTGTATATTATTATATGGTAGTACTCAAAAAAGAGGTTTCAGTTTTGATTGTTTATTGTCATAACTACTGTGATATCTGTTTACAATATTTTTGTGCCCTATCTCATTGTCTTAATTGAAAGAAGTGCCATTGAACAGATGTATTACATGTATATTTCATTTTTGTACCATTTAATAACCTCAATAAAAATTATATTTAAAAAAAAAAAAAAAAAAAAAAAAATATTACAACAATTTTAAGCTACTTACACCTAATCTAAGCCCCCCAATAAAATAACAAACCCACCCAAAATAAAAAAATGCCCTACCCTATTCTAAATTAAAAAAGTTCAAAGCTCTTTTACCTTACCAACCCTTAAAAGGGCCATTTGTGGGGCATGCCCCAAAGAATTCAGCTCTTTTGCCTGTAAAAGAAAAATACAACCCCCCCAACATTAAAACCCACCACCCACATACCCCTAATCTAACCCAAACCCCCCTTAAAATAACCTAACACTAATCCCCTGAAGATCATCCTACCTTTAGTCGTCTTCACTCAGCCGAGCAGCGATGGAACCGAAGAGGAGACCCAGACCGGCAGAAGTTATCCTCCAAGCGGCGCTGAAGAAATCTTCCATCCGATGAAGTGATCCTCCAAGCGGCGCTGAAGAAGTCTTCCATCTGGGCGATGTCATCTTCCAAGAGGCGCTGAAGAAGTCTTCTATCCGGGCGATGTCATCTTCCAAGCGGGGTCTTGAATCTTCATCCCGCCGTCGGTAGTCCGTCGGTAAAGAAGGATGTTCCGCGTCGGCGGGATGAAGATTCAAGACCCCGCTTGGAAGATGACATCGCCCGGATAGAAGACTTCTTCAGCGCCGCTTGGAGGATCACTTCATCGGATGGAAGATTTCTTCAGCGCCGCTTGGAGGATAACTTCTGCCGGTCCGGGTCTCCTCTTCGGTTCCATCGCTGCTCGGCTGAGTGAAGATGACTAAAGGTAGGATGATCTTCAGGGGATTAGTGTTAGGTTATTTTAAGGGGGGTTTGGGTTAGATTAGGGGTATGTGGGTGGTGGGTTTTAATGTTGGGGGGGTTGTATTTTTCTTTTACAGGCAAAAGAGCTGAATTCTTTGGGGCATGCCCCACAAATGGCCCTTTTAAGGGCTGGTAAGGTAAAAGAGCTTTGAACTTTTTAAATTTAGAATAGGGTAGGGCATTTTTTTATTTTGGGGGGGTTTGTTATTTTATTAGGGGGCTTAGATTAGGTGTAAGTAGCTTAAAATTTTAATATTTTTTAAATGTTTGTAACTTATTTTTTTTATTTTTTGTAACTTAGCTTTTTTTATTTTTTCTACTTTAGTTAGTTTATGTAATTGTATTTAATTGTAGTTATTTGTAGTTAATTTATTTAATTTAATGATAGTGTAGTGTTAGGTTTAATTGTAACTTAGGTTAGGATTTATTTTACAGGTGATTTTGTATTTCTTTTAGCTAGGTAGTTAAACTATTTAATAACTATTCTAACTAGCTAAAATAAATACAATGTTACCTGTAAAATAAATATAATTCCTAAAATAGCTACAATGTAATTATTAATTACATTGTAGCTATCTTAGGGTTTATTTTACAGGTAAGTATTTAGTTTTAATAGGAATAATGTATTAAAGTATAGTGTAGTGTTAGGTGTAATTGTAACTTAGGTTAGTTTTTATTTTACAGGTAAATTTCTCTTTATTTTAGCTAGGTAAGCTATTAAATAGTTAATAACTATTTAATAGCTATTGTACCTAGTTAAAATAAATTGAAAGATGCCTGTAAAATAAAAATAAATCCTAAGATAGCTACAATATAATTATTATTTATATTGTAGCTATCTTAGGGTTTATTTTACAGGTAAGTATTTAGTTTTAAATAGGATTAATTTAGTTCATAATAGAAATATTATTTAGATTTATTTAATTAATATTTAAGTTAGGGGGGTGTTAGGGTTAGTGTTAGACTTAGGTTTAGGGGTTAATAATTTTATTACAGTGGCGGCGGTGTAGTGGGGGGCAGGATAGGGGTTAATAAATGTATTATAGGTGGCGACGGTGTAGGGGGGGCAGATTAGGGGTTAATAAATTTAATATAGGTTGCGGTGGGCTCCGGGAGAGGCGGTTTAGGGGTTAATATGTATAGAGTAGCTTGCGGTGGGCTCCGGGAGTGGCGGTTTAGGGGGTAATAACTTTATTTAGTTGCGGCGGTGTAGGGGGGACAGATTAGTGGTGTTTAGACTCGGGGTACATGTTAGGGTGTTAGGTGCAGACATCTCCCATAGGAATCAATGGGATGTCTGGCAGCAGGGAACTTGTACTTTCGCTATGGTCAGACTCCCATTGATTCCTATGGGATCCGCCGCCTCCAGGGTGGCGGTTTGAAACCCAGGTACGCTGGGCCGGAAAAGTGCCGAGCGTACCTGCTAGTTTTTTGATAACTAGCAAAAGTAGTCAGATTGTGCCGTACTTGTGTGCGGAACATCTGGAGTGACGTAAGAATCGATCTGTGTCGGACTGAGTCCGGCGGATCGAAGTTTACATCACAAAATTCTACTTTTGCCGGTCTCTAGTCTTTGATAACTAAGGCGAATCAGCCTCGCCACAAATACGCTGCGGAATTCCAGCGTATTTGAGGTTGACGGCTTGATAACTAGGCCCCCATATCTTGTTTTACTTTCATCCAGAGTGAAGGCTGCCGCGGAGCAGGAACGGCAGCCGCACACACATCCAGTGTGGAGGATCATCTTCGTGTGATTGCTGCCGCACACTGAAGATTGAATGCAAGGTACTCCAAATATAATACGGGTAGTATTATATTTGGAGTACCTTGCATTCCTATTGGCTGAAATTTTCAAATCAGCCAATAGGATAATAGCTACTTAAATCCTATTGGCTGATTTTTATTTTTTGGGGGGGGGGGTTATTTTTATAGGGGTATTAGATTAGGTTTAATATTTTTATTTTGGATAATTTTGTTTACTTGTTTCTGTCATTTTAGACTTTTTTATTTTTTGTAATATTAGATTTTTGTATTTTAATTTAATCTTTTTTTAATGTAATGTTAGGATTTTTGTAATGATTTTTTATTTTAATTTTAAATTAGGATTTTTTTGTTGTAATTTTTAATTAATTTATAAGTGAGTCTTTTATTTAATGCAATTGGGGTTAAGTTAGGGGCTGTTAGGTTAGGGGGCCTAGTGATTAAATTAGTTATTTGCATTGTGGGGAAATGGCGGTTTAGGAGTTAATAGGTTAATTAGGTATATTGTGTTGTGGGGGTTGGTAGTTTAGAGGTTAATTAGGAATATTGCGTTGCAGGGGGTTGGCGGTTTAGAGGTTCATAGGTTAATTAGGTAGATTGTGTTGTGGGGGGTTGGTGTTTTAGGGGTTAATACATTTATTAGGTAGTTTGCGAAGTGCGGAGATGGCGGATTAGGGGTTTAAACTTTATTAGGTACTTTGCGATTAGTTTATTAAAGTAAAATTACCGGGTGACGGGTGAAATATAGACGCCTCATTTATATGCGGCGCCGTATATGCGATAGCCATATCCCACTAAAAACAGCCGACGCAGGCTTTTGTGGGCGACGCCGCATATGTAATCTCAATTTAAGTTAACATATTCTAAATACTTCTGAACTCTAACTACTAAACAAGGGACTCTCATTTGTACCTATGCGCTAAATTGTGGAGGGGTAACTACTGCTCCCACTCGATCGTTGAAGTGGCTGTAAATTTGAGCTTTGTGGAATAGCTCATTATGTTACATATAATAAGTATTTTGAAGTTGCTGATTTTTTTTTTTATTTAACCTCATCTTTTTAAAAGTTATATTTTATAGCTCCCTATTTATCAATACTTCCTCTGCCCCCCTCCAGTTCCAGGTATAGAGTGCTATGATGCACTATTGAATGAAGGGGCATATTAGCTTCACTGATAGTCAACTAGATTACGAGTTTGGCGTTATGAGTAAAAAAGTAGCGTTATGTTCATAAAGCTGCTTTTTTCCCTAACGCCGCTATTACAAGTCTTGTAGGTATAGGTGTACCGCACACCTTTTTGGCCATCACACAACGTCAGTACTTTTTCAATGGGACTTCCATAGCACCGGTATTACGAGTTTGCCTGGGAGGCCAAAAAGTGAGCGGTACAGCCTATACTGACATCTAAAGTCAGTAGTTATGAGTTTTATGTTACAAAGCGGTAGCATAAAACTCATAACTAAAGTGTTAAAAAGTACACTAACACCCATAAACTATCTTTTAACCCCTAAACTGAGGCCCTCCCACATTGCAAACACTATAATAAGTTTATTAACCCCTAATTTGCCGCTCTGGACATCGCCCCCCGCCCCCACTAAAAAAAAATTATGAACCCCTATTCCGCCGCTCCCCAACATCTTCACCACTATAATAAATGTATTAACCCCTAAACCGCCGCCCTCCCGCATCACAAACACTATTTAACGATTATTCACCCCTAATCTTCCGTCCGCCCACACCGCCGCTATAATAAACCTATTAACCACTAAACCGCAAGCCCCCCACAACGAAATATACTTAAATAAATTATTAACACCTAAACCTCTGACCTCCCACATCACTAACTCTACATAAATATATTAACCTCTAAACCTAACCCTAACGTAACCCTAAGCCTAACCCTAACATCCCCTAACTTAAATATAATTAAAATAAATCTAAATAAACCTTACAATTATTACCTAAATAATTCCTATTTAAAACTAAATACATACTTACCTGTAAAATAAAACTAAGCTAGCTACAATATAATTAATAGTTATATTTTACCTATCTTAGGTTTTATTTCTATTTCACAGGTAAGTTTGTATTTATTTTAACTAGGTAGACTAGTTAGTAAATAGTTATTAACTATTTAATAAATACCTAGCTAAAATGAATACAAAGTTACCTGTAAAATAAAACCTAACCTGCCTTACACTAAAAACTAACATTACAATAAAATAAATTAAATTATTAAATTACAATTTTCTAAATTACAAAAAAATAAACACTAAATTATAAAAAATAAAAAAACACATTATCAAAAATAAAAACGAATTACTCCTAATCTAATAGCCGTATCAAAATAAAAAAGCCCCCGCAAAATAGAAAAAAAACCCTAGCCTATAATATACTGCCAATGGCCCTTAAAAGAGCCTTTTGTGGGGCATTGCCCCAAAGAAATCAGCTCTTTTAACTGTAAAAAAAAAAAATACAAACACTCCCCAAACCCACCACCCAACCAACCAGCCAACCCCCCCAAATAAAAACCTATCTAAATAAACCTAAGCTAACCATTGCCCTGAAAAGGGCATTTAGATGGGCATTGCCCTTAAAAGGGCATTTAGCTCTTTTACATTGCCCAAACCCTAAGCTAAAAAAAAAACCACCCAAAAAAACCTTAAAAAAACCTAACACTGACCACCGACGATGCACTTACAGTTTTCGAAGTCCGGACATCCATCCTCATCCAGCCCGCGAAGTCATCATCCAGGCGGCAAGAAGTCTTCATCCGGGCAGTCTCTTCCATCTTCATCCAGCCGGCGAAGTCCTCATCCAGACGGCAAGAAGTCTTCATCCAGACGGCATCTTCTATCGTCATCCATCCGGCGCGGAGCGGGTCCATCTTCAAGACATCCGGCGCGGAGCATCCTCTTCTTACGATAGTCGCTGTAAAATGAAGTTTCCCTTTAAGTGACATCATCCAAGATGGCGTTCCTTACATTCCTTCTGGCTGAAAGATTTGTATCAGCCAATAGGAATTAAAGGTGACAAAATCCTATTGGCTGTTGCAATCAGCCAATAGGATTGAGCTTTTATCCTATTGGCTGATCCAATCAGCCAATAGGATTGAGCTCTCATTCTATTGGCTGTTCCAATCAGTCAATAGAATGAGAGCTCAATCCTATTGGCTGATTGGATCAGCCAATAGGATGAAAGCTCAATCCTATTGGCTGATTGCAACAGCCAATAGGATTTTTTCACCTTTAATTCCTATTGGCTGATACAAATCTTTCAGCCAATAGGAATGTAAGGGACGCCATCTTGGATGACGTCACTTAAAGGGAAACTTAATTTTACAGCGACCATCGTAAGAAGAGGATGCTCCGTGCCAGATGTCTTGAAGATGGACCTGCTCCGCGCCGGATGGATGACGATAGAAGATGTCGTCTGGATGAAGACTTCTTGCCATCTGGATGAGGACTTTGCCGGCTGGATGAAGATGGAAGAGGCCGCATGGATGAAGACTTCTTGCCGCCTGGATGATGACTTCGCCGGCTGGATGAGGATGGATGTCCAGACTTCGAAAACTGTAAGTGGATTGTCGTGGGGTTAGTGTTGGGTTTTTTAAGGTATTTTTTAGCTTAGGGTTTGGGCAATATAAAAGAGCTAAATACCCTTTTAAGGGCAATGCCTATACAAATGCCCTTTTCAGGGCAATGGTTAGCTTAGGTTTATTTATTTTTTGTAATTTATTGTTTATTTTTTTTGTAATTTAGAAAATTGTATTTTAATAATTTAATGTATTTTATTTTATTGTAATATTAGTTTTTAGTGTAAGGCAGGTTAGGTTTTATTTAATAACTATTTACTAACTAGTCTACCTAGTTAAAATAAATACAAACTTACCTGTGAAATAAAAATAAAACCTAAGATAGCTACAATATAACTATTAGTTATATTGTAGCTAGCTTAGGTTATATTTTACAGGTAAGTTTGTATTTAATTTTAAATAGGAATTATTTAGGTAATAATTGTAAGGTTTATTTAGCTTTATTTTAATAATATTTAAGTTAGGGGGTGTTAGGGTTAGGGTTAGACTTAGGCTTAGGGTTACGTTAGGGTTAGGGTTATGCTTAGGGTTAGGTTTAGGGGTTAATATATTTATTTAGTGTTAGTGATATTGGAGGCCAGAGGTTTAGGGGTTAATAACTTTAGTATAGTGGCGGCAACATTAGGGGCGGCAGATTAGGGGTTAATAGTTTTATTTAGATGGCAGCGACATCGGGAGCAGCAGATTAGGGGTTAATAACATTATGTAGGTGGCGGCGATGTCGGGGGCAGCAGATTAGGGGTGTTTAGACTCTGAGTTTATGTTAGGGTGTTAAGTTTAAACATAACTTTTCTTTCCCCATAGACATCAATGGGGCTGCGTTACTGAGCTTTTGTTTTCGCAATCGCAGGTGTTAGGCTTTTTTTAGCCGTCTCTCCCCATTGATGTCTGTGGGGAAATTGTGCACGAGCACGCCAAAGCAGCGCTTGATTTTGGTGCGATATGGAGCTCAACGCAACCATATCGCCCACACAAGCCTGCTTTTTTAAAACCTGTAATAGCAGCGCTATAGGGAGGTGAAATAACGCCAAAAATGTTGCGGTCGTTAATTTCCCTATAGCGCTCAAAACTCGTAATCTAGCTGAAAGTCTTGTATTTCAATAGGTTTGGAGCAAAAATGTCATTAAAAAATATTATGGTACCGGGACAAAGATTTACACGGAACAGCAGTAATAAGGTTAGTATTGAAAGAAAAAAAAAGTTTATTTTAAATGCTTTTTTACATGCTGCTTTCCAGATTTCAAGTTTACAATCACTTTAATATGGCTATAAGTTAACGTTTTGCGCATGTCAGGTAGCCCTGGTATTATAAGTTGAAAGAAAAATTTTGCATTCACACAAACCCGACGTATGCAAAAAGTTAAACAGAGGATATCTCATTTGCAGTAAAAAAACTAGCATCTATACTTGCGTGTTAACCCCCATCACAAATGGTAAGCCCCCTATTTTAATAACCTCCTTAGCTTTCTACTCTACGTAACTGCTAAGCTGCCACTACCCCCACAGCAAAAAAACCCTAAAACCCTCATCTAAGACCCCCTAAGTTAGAAGAAAAAAATAAAAATACACTACAAGTGAAAATAAAATTACATTAAAAACAAACAAACAGTAAAAGCCCTATGCTAAAACTAAACTAAAAAAAAAAATATCTGAGACTTCCGGTGGGTGGAGCATTTGACTAGCAGCGTGGAAAAGAGCTCCGTTCATCCAGCTCTCCAAGACCAGCAAAAAAACACTGCTATCCACCTCTCCCACGCAATAGCCTTGTTGGGCACCAGATTGCCACACGCCCCAACTGGCCTAAAAGCGTGAAGGGCCTGTTATAACCCTTACCCCTGAGAAGTACCACTCATAGTGAAGCGCTGAACTGTGCGGGCGCCATATTGAAAACAGGGCATCCTCGCCCGCGCCGTCACGGCACTCCTCACAAAGTCAGCAAACTTCCAGCCACAGGCAGGACACCCCTAAGCGTACTGCTTCCGCTATACGGATTCAGCCACATCCCAGTGAAAGGAGGGTAAGTCAGCACGGAGTGTAAATATAGTCTGAGGGCTGTAAAGGCCTTAGCGCATAGCAGCTATCCCTCGCCTGACATCCACAACACCACATGCACCTTGGGGAGTAAACAGCAACTGGGAACTAGTGCTCCTAAAGACCCACACCTCTGCTGCCATTCCTGTACCCAGAGGGTCAAATACCTACCAGACAGGCACTGCATAGGGTGTGGTAGCAGTAAAAGTAAACCTGCACTGGGAAAGCAGCCCAGCCAGCTCATTTGGGGACCTGCAGCTATATACAGAGCCACAAGAACCGGATTTTACAGTAAACTGGAGTGGGGAAACATAAACAAGGTTAAACGACATACCACAAAATCCACAATTCCCTTTGAATAAGTTTATTTTATTGCACAGCCTGTTGCCAAATGGTCTAAATTGATGTATGTTATACCCATTTTAATAAAAAAATCTGCACCTGCTCCACCACTGAAGCAAACAGCTAATAATACTTTCTGGAACTTTGTTTAAGACCTTTACTTCTTCAGCTGTACTCGTTTTGTTTCCTTGGGGATGAGACCTGCAAGAGTGGAAATATAAACGTACAGTGACACCTGATGGACATTTGTAGCCTTTATGGTTGAACTTTCCTACTATAGTCAACAACTTGCCTCATAAATTATATGAGGGTGGATCAATTATTTACAGTCATTCCTAACACATTGGCGGGAAAGATGGCTTCTAGAAACAAGCAAACAGATAAAAAGCGACTTGCAGCAGAAGTGCATACTGAGACCCCGCCTTCCCCTAAATCATCCGACACGGTGATTATGGATTCTACTACGTTACTTCAGGAGCTTAAGTCTTTCTTCCCGCCGAAGATGGAATCCCTTCAGCCAGGAGTGGACACTCTTACTAGTGAAGAACGTTAATTCTCTGCATGAATCACTCAAGCAGAACAATGAATATCCGATATTGAGGACAGGCCAACCTCGGCTTCCGCCTCACTAAGACAGCTTTAACGCAAAAATCAAGCATTGCAGGATAAAGTAGACGACCTCGAAAACCGGAGCACATCAGGCAGCCTATTTACTCTCGGGTCTGCGGATCCTCGGTGCCCATTTCCTGTCTCTGTGGCTGCCTCCAGTCCTGTTTGCTGGATTAACCCCTTTTATGCCTGTGAGTACCTCTGCCTGTCTAATCTTCTTAACCTCTGCCTGCCTAAACTCTTTAACCTTTGCCTGTTAGACCTGATTGCTGAAGGAACCCCTTATCTGCCTGTGAGTACTACTGCTTGCCTAAGATGCTTAACCTATGCTTACCTGAACTCCTTAAACTCTGCCTGACAAATCTGTCTGCTGGAGTAACACTTTAACTGTCTGTAAGTACTCTGCCTGCCAGACCTGCATGCTGGAGTAACCACTTTACTGTCTGTGAGTACAAATATTGTCTGCCTGAACTCTCTATCTCAGACCAACTTAGTTACAGACCCCTTACCGCCAAATCTGCTTGCTGGTTTTCCCGCTTTCCCAGAACTGTCTGCGAATACCCATCTGACCTGCCTGACCTGTTCACGCCTGAGTTAACCTCTGTATCTCTGTATGTGAGTTTTTACTTTTGTCTGCCCAGACTCATTATACTGTGCCACAGTTGGCTCTAGGGGTCACATCCTGGAATATATTCAGTGTGCTAGAGTGTGATATTTACTTTACTCTAGCCTTTGGATCTGCTTCAGGACTGATTCCAATCTGACAGTACAATCGGGCCATTACTATGGACCCCACTGAGCTGGCCAGGGCTGTGACCCATCAGGTACAACTATTAGGGTTCACTCTGCTCAAAGCTACACAATTTGCACTGTTACAAAATTTGGCATCTCCAGCTCCGTCTCAGTCCTCTACTGCTGCTTCAATGTTGAGGACGAAGTTACGCCGGTAAGCGCCGGTAAGCTCTGGTTTAGGTATCGACTTTCTTAAGAAATATGATGAACTTCTTCAAAATATTGATTCCTTCAACCTTTTCTTCTTTGCTTGACAAACCTGGCACAACAGCAGCCGGTTGGAGTAGCCTGTTGGAAATTTGCCAAGGGAATCAATCTGTAGCACAGTATGCTATAGAATTTTGCATACTAGCAGCTGAGACAAATTGGGACCAGGGTGCATTAAGAGCATCTTTTCGTAGAGGCTTGTCTAAATGGCGCAAAGACTAACTAGTCTTCCGTGATCTTCCTGAATCTTTGGAAAGTTTTATCAATTTATCTATATGGTTGGATGCACGTTATTCAGAACGTCTTCATGAGAAGGAATGAACCTGGAGAGCCACTTCCAGGCCTATGTATCAGCTAGCTCCTCGCTTCTTCGGATTTAGAGGTACCCATGGAGGTAGGGGCTATCAAGATTACGGATGCTGATAGGCAAAGACACCAACATTTAGATTTGTGCTTATACTGCATAGTTAAGGGTAACTTATTAAACGATTCCCCAAACCGGCCAGTAGAAGCCAGGGCTTGACTCCAAAATGTGGGATGGAGCCAAGCCATAATCTCTCTTCTACCCATGCAACTAAGCTGTTTGTTCCTGCCACAATACATTGTGGGATACACAAGGTTCCTGTGCAGGCATTAATTGATTCAGGGTCAGCAGGAATTTTTTTGGATACCTCTTTTGCAGAACAGCACAATATACCAATATACCCCTTCAAGCAAGACGGCAGGTTATAAAAGTCTCAACCCTAAATGGACAACCATTAGACTCAAGATTAATTCAATTTGCCACTAAACACCTACAGTTCTCAGTGGGCATCTTTTATTCCGAAGTCCTTTGCATTGCTGCCATTACCTCTCCTTTGTATCCTTTAATCTTGGGACTGCCTTGGTTACAGCTACATGAACCCTCATTCTCCTGGTCTCATGGTAGATTGACCGCTTGGGGATCCACCTGTTTTCATCATTGTCTTCAAAGAAATCTTCTCTGTCGTTCTTCTGTTATTGCTTCAATTGAAGTGCCTCTGATGTTACCTAAGCATAACCAGTCATTCCAAGATGTTTTCTCTAAGAAAGAAGCTGAACCCTTGCCTCCTCATCGTCCTTTTGATTGTTCTATCAACCTACTACCTGGTGCCCCTCTATCTCATGCAAAGGTTTTATTCCCTCTCTTGTCCTTGTTGGAGCAGGGCTCTTCTTCGTGCAAAAAAAAGACGAAAGCCTCCTCCTTTGTATTGATTACCAGGGTCTCAACCAAATCACTCTAAAGAATAACTATCCTCTTCCTATCATTCCAGAACTATTCAACTATATTCAAGGAGCTTCTGTCTTTACGAAACAACCTTTGAGGCGCTTACAATTTGGTCAGAATCCGAAAGGGTAATGAGTGGAAGACAGTCTTCAATACTCGCTTTGGGCATTATGAGTATTTGGTCATGTCCTTCGGTGTGTTTAATGCCCCAGCAGTTTTTCAACATTTCGTTAATAAAATGTTTAGAGATTACTTGAACAAATTTGTAATAATCTACTTGGATGACAATCTGATTTTTTTTAAAGAATTTTAATCAACATATTCATCATCTGAAGTTAATTGTCCAACGGGTAGGAGAACATTCCTTATTTGTAAAACTTGAAAAAATATCCTTTCACCAAGATTCTATTCCATTTTTGGGTTACGTGATTTCAAGAAAAGGATTCAAGATGGACCCTATGAAGTTGTCCACCATAATGGATTGGCCGATACCCTCTACTTTGAAGGCCCTACAACAGTTTCTAGGCTTTGCTAATTATTACAAAAAGGTATCAAGGGATTCTTCACTATCACTGCTCCTTTTACCGCCTAAATCAGGAAAAGAGAAAACTACAAGAACTGGTCAGACAAAGCTAATTCTGCTTTTGATTAACTTACATCTTTTTTTCGTCTCCCATCCTTAGACATCCTGAACATTCTCTACAATTCATTCTAGAAGTAGACAAGTCTGATGTGGTAGTAGGAGCAGTGCTTTTCCAACGTACTCCAGAAGGTTGGAGTAACGCAGAACGTGCAGACACTATTGGTCTGTGGATTTTAGGCAAAACAGAATTTTAAAAATTGAGGTTACTGTGAATCCTAGCATCAATAATTATTTCAAGTTTTGGTTGAACAATTGCCGTTGGGTGAAATCAGAGATCATTCCATCTGTTTGTTCCTTGAAATTTTTAGTAGGGTCAAATGTCAAAGTCCTGTATGTTAAGGGATCAGATAATTGTGTCAATATTTCAGTGTGATAATAGGTGTAGTCAGGAATGACAATGACACCTCCCTTGTCAGCTTCACGTATAATGATATCCGGGTGGCTTGTCTCTCCTCACTACTGAGGTTGCAGTGATTGTGTCTAGACTGTGGTTGCATTCTTTATAAACATCTCATACATAACAGAAGATTGAAAGTCTTTATACTCACGTTATTGCTAACTAGATCAAAAGTGCTCAGATTTTTAAATCTATTGTCAGTCTGGGCTGATGTTTTGCCAAGAAATATTTAGAATAGCAGTGTATGTGTAAACTTTTGAATGTCAATAGTAGAATCAAAGGAATTGCCTGTCATATCGCTAGATTTCTTCATCGATAACCTTGTAGGGACTGAAAATCATAGTTATTCCACCAAATATTGATTTCTGAACTCTTGCTAAGTTCATTCAAACACATACCTATAAAAAGTAAAACCATAGAAACTGATAATTTTGCATTGGTCTCTTTATGTTTTCCAGAGCTGCATAGACACACACGCATTCCGTCCTGCTGACTCTATCAAATGTCACTATTCCTATGACCCCAGTCCTAAGGTGACAAATGCAAAACTATGAGGTATATTATGTTAACATGATTTATTTGAGTTTAGATTTCTTATTGTTAGCTTTATATATCAAGTTTATTGAATCAGTCAGCTGTCCTGTGAGGAGCAGGTGTCTTATGAGCACAAACAGACCTCCAGCAATTCCTGCTTAAGAAACTTTACTTTTAAATTCACATGAACATTTGACAAAATCACCAAATACACAGGCAGAGGGAAAATCCAATATTGGAAGCTACTTCATAATAAACCAACATTTAATTTATAAGGTAATTTACAAAAAATGTTTGCTATCAACTTCCTTAAAGGGACAATGCAAAAATAACATGTTCTATTTTGTTTTAGCCTGTCATTGTTGCATTACTGATCCATCCTAACTGAGTTATGATTGCTGGTGTAAAAGAGAACAAACCAAATGAGTAATATACTCAAGTTTTCGTCTTGCTCTACAAAGTGTGAAAGGGCAGAATGCCCTTTACTACTAGCATTGCAAAATGTGAAACACATCAAAACCATATTAATATTTAAAAATAATGTTGACTCTAACATTTTACACCTATAAATATCATATATTTAAGTGATACAGAATTCATAATTATACAAATAATGTATTGTTTAAAACCATGAAGAAAAATAGATTAACTAAATATAGGAGTCTGACACACATTTAAATGTAATAGTTAAATACGTATTTTTAAATATATATCAACTTCCTGCCTCCATCAGCTGCCACCGGTGTCACATCCACTTTGGCATTCGGTCCAGCCACCTCCGGTCTGTCCTCCTGGTCTCCAGCTGTGATCAGCTCCTAAACTCCACGGCTGACTCGGGCCCCAGCCGTCTACCCACTGGAAGGAAACAAACGGTCCGTCAGCCAGCCAGCACCATGCGTTTGAGCCATGGCAGAGACTTCAGCCAGAAGGGCTAGTCCTTAATTCCACTAGCCAGAATCCTCAGGGCTCATCTGCAAAGTTAAGCAGAAGCTTCTCCTCGCCGTTCAGATCCAGAAAAGAGGGTATTTCCTGTTCTTAGCTCCTACTTTTAGACTCTCACTTAACCCCACCCCATGCCCTAGCTTTGACCCATACAATTCAGGCCATTACAGGGTCAAATTCCCCTAAATTCAATGTCTCTCATTCAGGGTTGCATGTATGTCTATTGCAGCTGGGTCGATCACAAGTAAAGGTGGCATGTGCAACACAAGTATTTATATCTTTGTCTTAGGGCTGATAAGCAATATACTTTGGTAGGATAATTACTATAAAATTAATTTTTTTTTTTAATAAAATGGGGGTAGAGCTAAGTTTAACAACTGACAACATTTTCATGCACTTATAAAAAGCAAGAAGTATACAACCCCTAGCAAAACAGAAGCTGAAAATTTGTTTATACTAACTGAACTGGTAAATGCTTTTCAGCTCAAAATTGCACCAACATTATAATCACGCCCTATGTGCTAGATTACAGTTGGAGTGCAATGCTCCGTGTGCTAGATTTTGGGGAAAAATGCGCCTTTATGGGCACCGTACTTCTACTCATATTACAAGTGGGAAAAAAATGCAATTGGCACATTAAGATTTACGCTTTAGTTAACACTCATATTAACACTGTCTAATAAAAATGATTTAATAATAATATTGCATGGAGACGTTAAGGGGTCAAAGTTAGGCGATGTCAGATGTTAGAAAAAAAGGGTCTGAAAGTGCTTTTACATAGGTATCCATTGGAACAGCATTATTAACACATATATATATATATATATATATATATATATATTTTAACCCCTTACTGACCGGGGATGTATAAGGTACGTTCCGCAAAAATTGGCACTTAGTGACAAGGGACGTAACTGAGCGTGAACGCTTCAGCTGCTCTAACTGTATCGCCACAACGCCTCCATATTGAGGCATTGTGCAATACAGAAGTAAACTGCTGGGGCGCTTTAGATCTGAAACACCCGGCAGTTCAGAGCATCGGAAACATTCAATCGCTTCCGATGCTGTAAGTTAGCGTGCTGAGTGCCTTGAGGGGTTGAGGCTCTCAGCAAAAGTAAAAAATTAAAATTAAAATAAATTAAAATTAAATAAATTAAAATAAGTTTTGCCTGCAGACAAGCTGGTGTCTAAAGGCAAGCTGGTGCTGCCCTTCTAAGGGCATGGCTTCAATTTCTAGCATGCCTCATCATAGAGGCAGCTAGGAACATCCAATCAGAGATTGCTCCTTAATGTGATCACTCATTCGAGTGATCACCATTTGCCTGATCAGGTCAATATTCTGTAAATATTGACTCTGGTCACCATGGGTCTGCCTCCCTCTCCTCACTTGTTTTAGCTAGAGTTTTAGTTAGAATGTGACCATTGTGAGAACCAAAGGCTCTTTTCAAAACCATTATACTGTTAATATAAATATATATATAAATAAATTATTTTAACCCCTTCGCTGCCACTGATCACTGCATAAGCATTTATCTTGCACTTCAGCACATGTTTTGCTGCATTTTTTAGGGGTTACATCATCTAGTGAAATAACTGTATCTAGAAATGTATCTAGTGCTAGTGATGTATCTGTGGCTGCTGGACCCCTGTCAGAAGGAGACGTGTTGCCCCAGCTGCTGAGGAGTGGGTAGTGCCTAATCTCCAGAGGCTAGCTATCCCTCCTTTCACAGCAAATCCTGGCATCAATCTGGATGTCACAGGATTTAGGTACATTCAATTTATGTAGCTTTTTCGGGGGGATGATGTTTTGGGGAACATTGTCTCCCAAACTAATCTATATGCCCAGTAATTCCGTGCTGCTAAGCCTCAGTCTTTTTTGGCAAAGCAGCAATAAGCCCCCATTGATGTGCCAGAATTTCTAAAATTCTGGGCACTCACGATACTGATGGGCACAATCAAGAAGCCCTTGATCCGCTCCTACTGGAGCACTAGCCCCATCTGCTGTATTCCCATTTACAGCCAGTCTATGTGGCAGAGGTATGAAATGATTCTTCATTTCATGCACTTTAATAATCTGCCCCCTGATTACCCTCCTCACTGCCAGGTTTGCAGAGGCTTACACACCTGGAAAGAATATCTGCGTGAATGAATCCCTGATGAAGTATAAGGGAAGGCTGGGATTCAAGCAGTATATTCCTTCCAAGAGCTCCAGGTATGGAGTGAAAGTGTATAAGATTGTCTGGGACCTGATATTTCCCGTGATGAACAAAGGGTACCACTTGTATCTTGATAATTTTTATACAAGTGTCCTTTTTTTCAAGCTACTGTATTGTTTTGATACAGTAGCTTGCGGTACTATCGGTAAGAACCACAAAGGATTCCCAGAACTGTCACGCACCCGGCTAGAAAGGGGGGAGACCTTTAGCTTTGCGCCAAGAGGAGCTCTTGGCAGTCATGAATAGAGACAAAAAGGATGAGTACCTTCTCAGCACCATCCACACTAAAAGGACTATGAAGGTTTCTGTACATAGCAGAGCCAGTGTGCATCAAAGCCTATAACCGGCATATGGGTGGGGTTGATCTGGCAGATCAGCTGCTACAGCCCTACCTAATTATGCTGAAGACAAGGCAAGGGCCTGGTACAAAAAGGTTACAATTTATTTTATGCAAATTGCAACCTACAATGCTTTTTTGTTGTACATGAAACTGACTTTTTTACAGTTTCAGCTCCAGATGATTTTGGGGATTTTGTATCAAGATGCACCTGCTTCCCGGGCAGTGATGAGGGAAAGCAGAGTGGGGCTACACACTTTATGTTTAAAATTCCCTCTACTACCACACAGCAGAAACCATAAAAAAACAGAATTTATGCTTACCTGATAAATTTCTTTCTCTTACGGTGTATCCAGTCCACGGATTCATCCTTACTTGTGGGATATTCTCAATCCCTACAGGAAGTGGCAAAGAGAGCACACAGCAGAGCTGTCCATATAGCTCCCCTCAGGCTCCGCCCCCCCAGTCATTCGACCGACGGTTAGGAGAAAAAGGAGAACCATAGTGTGCAGTGGTGACTGTAGTTTTACAAAAAATTAATTTGAACCTGACTTAATTGCCAGGGCGGGCCGTGGACTGGATACACCGTAAGAGAAAGAAATTTATCAGGTAAGCATAAATTCTGTTTTCTCTTACATTGGTGTATCCAGTCCACGGATTCATCCTTACTTGTGGGAACCAATACCAAAGCTTTAGGACACGGATGAAGGGAGGGAACAAGTCAGGAAACCTAAACGGAAGGCACCACTACTTGCAAAACCTTTCTCCCAAAAAAATAGCCTCCGAAGAAGCAAAAGTATCAAATTTGTAAAATTTGGCAAAAGTATACAGTGAAGACCAAGTCGCTGCTTTACAAATCTGTTCAACAGAAGCCTCATTCTTGAAAGCCCATGTGGAAGCCACAGCTCTGGTGGAAAGAGCTGTAATTCGTTCAGGAGGCTGCTGTCCAGCAGTCTCATAAGTCAATCGGATAATGCTTTTCAGCCAAAAGGAAAGAGAGGAAGCGATAGCTTTTTGACCTCTCCTCTTACCAGAATAGACAACAAACAAGGATGATGTGTGTCTGAAATCTTTAGTTGCTTTTAAATAGAATTTTAAAGCACGAACCACATCAAGATTGTGTAACAGCCGTTCCTTCTTAGAAACTGAATTAGGACACAGAGAAGGAACAATGATTTCCTGGTTAATATTCTTATTAGAAATCACTTTCGGAAGGAAACCAGGTTTTGTACGCAAAACAACCTTATCTGCATGAAACACCAGATAGGGTGAATTACACTGCAAAGCAGACAATTCTGTAACTCTTCGAGCGGAAGAAATAGTTACCAAAAACAAAACTTTCCAAGATAATCACTTAATATCTATGGAATGTAAAGGTTCAAACGGAACCCCTTGAAGGACAGAAAGAACTAAATTTAGACTCCATGGAGGAGCCACAGGTTTATAGACAGGTTTGATTCTGACTAAAGTCTATGCAAACGCTTGAACGTCTGGTACTTCCGCCAGACGCCTGTGAAACAGAATAGATAGAGCAGATATCTGTCCCTTTAAGGAACTAGCTGACAATCCTTTCTCCAATCCTTCTTGGAGAAATGACAAAATCCTAGGAATCCTAATCTTACTCCACGAGTAACCCTTGGATTCACACCAACAAAGATATTTCCGCCATATCTTATGGTAAATGTTCCTGGTGACAGGTTTTCTAGCCTGGATCAAAGTATCTATAACTGATCCAGAGAACCCACGCTTAGATAGAATTAAGCGTTCAATCTCCAAGCAGTCAGCTGCAGAGAACTAGATTTGGATGCTTGAATGGGCCTTGAATTAGAAGATCCTGCCTCTATGGCAGTGTCCATGGTGGAACAGATGACATGTCCACTAGGTCTGCATACCAAGTCCTGCGTGGCCACGCAGGCGCTATCAAAATTACTGAAGCCTTCTCCTGTTTGATTCTGTCTACCAGACGAAGGAGAAGGGGAAACGGTGGAAAAACATAAGCCAGATTGAAGGACCAAGGCGCTACTAGAGCATCTATCAATGCCGCCTTGGGATACCTGGACCTGGATCCGTAAAGAGAAACTTTGGAACTCTGACGGGACGCCATCAGATCCAACTCTGGAATACCCCATAGCTGGGTAAGCTGAGCGAAAACCTCCGGAAGGAGTTCCCACTCCCCCGGGTGAAAGGTCTGACGACTCAGAAAATCCGCCTCCCAGTTGTCTATTCCTGGGATGTGAATTGCAGATAGATGGCAGGAGCGATCCTCCGCCCATTTGATGATCTTGGATACTTCCTTCATCACTAGGGAACTCTTTGTTCCTCCCTGATGATTGATGTACGCTACAGTTGTGATGTTGTCCGACTGAAACCTGATGAACCTGGCCTCCGCTAGTTGAGGCTATGCCTGGAGCGTGTTGAATATCGCTCTCAGTTCCAAAATGTTTATCGGGAGAAGAGACTCTTCCCGCGACCATAGGCCCTGAGCTTTCAGGGAGTCCCAGACTGCACCCCAGCCTAACAGACTGGAATCGGTCGTGACAATGATCCACTCTGGTCTGCGGAAGCACATTCCCTGAGACAGGTGATCCTGAGACAACCACCGGAGAAGATAATCTCTGGTTTTCTCGTCCATTTGTATCTAAGGAGACAATCTGCATAATCCCCATTCCACAGTTTGAGCATGCACAGCTGCGGTGGTCTGAGATGAATTCTGGCAAAGGTAACAACGTCCATTGCCGCAACCATTAACCCGATTACCTCCATGCACTGAGCCACAGAAGGCCGAGAAACAGAATGAAGAACTCGGCAAGTAGTTAAAAGTTTTAACTTCCTGACCTCCGTCAGAAATATTTTCATTTCTACCGAGTCTATTAGCGTTCCCAGGAAGGGAACCCTTGTGAGCGGGGACAGAGAACTTTTTTCGACGTTCACCTTCCACCCGTGAGACCTTAGAAAGGCCAGAACTATTTCTGTATGAGCCTTGGCTCTTTGAAAAGACGATGCCTGAATTAATACGACGTCCAGATAAGGTGCTACTTCAATGCCCCGCGGTCTTAGTACCGCTAGAATGGACCCTAGCACCTTTGTGAAATTTTTTGTCCAGAAAGGCGAACCTTAGGAACTGATGGTGATCTTTGTGAATAGGAATATGTAGGTACGCATCCTTTAAATCCACGTTAGTCATATATTGATCTTCCTGGATCAATGGTAAGATTGTCCGAATGGTTTCCATTTTGAATGATGGAACTCTGAGGAATTTGTTTAAAATTTTTAAATCCAGGATTGGCCTGAAAGTTCCTTCCTTTTTGGGAACTACAAACAGGTTTGAGTAAAAACCCAGTCCTTGCTCTGCAGTTGGAACTGGGTGTATCACTCCCATCTTTAGAAGATCTTCTACACAGCGTAAGAACGCCTGTTTCTTTGTCTGGTCTGAAGACAAACGAGAAATGTGGAACCTTCCCCTTGGGGGAGAGTCTTCGAATTCTAGAAGATACCCTTGAGCAACAATTTCTAATGCCCAGGGATCTGGAACATCTCTTGCCCAAGCGTGAGCAAGAGAGAAAGTCTGCCCCCTACTAGATCCGGTCCCGGAGCGGGGGCTACCCTTTCATGCTGCCTTGGTAGCAGCAGCAGGCTTCTTGGCCTGTTTACCCTTGTTCCAGCCCTGCAAAAGCTTTCATGTTGCTTTGGGCTGGGAAACGTTACCCTCTTGCTTTGCGGTTGCAGAGGTTGAAGCAGGTCCGCTCCTGAAGTTGCGAAAGGAGCGCAAATTAGCCTTATTTTAAGCCTTAAAAGGTCTATCTTGTGGAAGGGCATTGCCCTTTCCTGATATTAAGTAATTTTGTTTTGGACGACAACCAACCATGATTTGAGCCAGAGCGCTCATTGCGCCACAATGGCAAAACCAGAATTTTTCGCCGCTAATTTCGTTAATTGTAAAGCGGCATCTGTAATGAAAGAATTAACCAGCTTTAGAGCATGAATTCTATCCATGACTTCGTCATATGAAGTCTCCCTCTGGAGCGACTCCTCCAGCACCTCAACCAAAAAGCCGCTGCAGTAGTTACAGCAATAATGCAGGCAATTGGTTGAAGAAGGATACCTTGTTGAACAAATATTTTCTTTAGTAACCCTTCTAATTTGTTATCCATAGGATCTTTGAAAACACAACTGTCTACTATTGGTATAGTTGTGCGCTTAGCTAGTGTTGAAACTGCTCCCTCTACCTTAGGGACCGCCTGCCACGCGTCCCGCCTGGGGTCAGTTATGGGGAACATTTTCTTAAAGATAGGGGGGGAACAATAGGTACGCCTGGTCTCTCCCACTCCCTAGTCACAAAATCCGCCACCCTCTTAGGGATCGGAAACGCATCAGTGTATACAGGGACTTCTAAAAACTTGTCCATTTTACACAATTTTTCTGGGACCACCATAGGGTCACAATCAACCTGCGTAGCTAAAACCTCCTTAAGCAGTACGCGGAGGTGTTCCAGCTTAAATTTAAAAGCTAAGAAATCTGATTCTGCCCGCTGAGAAATTTTACCTGCGTCACAAATTTCTCCCTCAGACAGTACATCCCTCACCGCCACGTCAGAGGGTTGTGAGGGTACAACAGATAAATTATCCAAAACTTCTGATTGCTCATCCTCTGTTCTTAAAACTGAGCTATCACGCTTTTTAGGAAAAACAGGCAGTTTGGATAGAAATGCTGCAAGGGAATTATCCATGACTGCTGCTAATTGTTGCAATGTAATAGGGGCCAATGCGCTAGAGGTACTAGGCATCGCTTGCGCGGGCGTAACTGGTGTCGACACATGGGGAGAGGAAGGAGGGCTATCCTCATTACCTTCCGTTAAAGAATCATCTTGGGCCACATTTTTAAGTGTCACTGCATGGTCTTTAAAATGTTTGGATATGCTAGCACACTTTAAACACAAATGTAAAAGGGGGGACCGCCATGGCTTTTAAACACATAGAACAAGGTCTATCTGTAGGCTCAGACATGTTAAACAGACTTAGACAGCACTCAAATACAGTAAAATACAATTTTTGAAAAAACAGTACTGTGCCTTTAAATAATAAAAAGCGCATACTTTTTTACTAAACCTCCAAAAATCATCCAATCTTTATGAATTTTTCACCATATGATCCTAATGCTTTGAAATGATTGCACAGTAAATTTCAAGTCAATTAACCCCCTACTGTCCAAACCGGAGCAAATTAACCATGCCACAGCCTTTGCTGTGTTCCTACCTTCCTTACGGCTAGATTTAGAGTTTTGTCGGTAACGACCCGAAAAGCTAACGCTGGCTTTTTTCTGGCCGCACCATAAAAATAACTCTGGTATTGAGAGTCCATATAATGTCAGCGTTAGGCTCCAAAAAAGGAGCGTAGAGCATATTTAACGCAACTTCAACTCTCGATACCAGAGTTGCTTACGCAAGCGGCCAGCCTAAAAAACGTGCTCGTGCACGATTCCGCCATAGGAAACAATGGGGCTGTTTGAGCTGAAAAAAAACCTAACACCTGCAAAAAAGCCGCGTTCAGCTCTTAACGCAGCCCCATTGTTTGCTATGCGGAAACACCTCCTAAGTCTGCACCTAACACCCTAACATGTACCCCGAGTCTAAACACCCCTAACCTTACACTTATTAACCCCTAATCTGCCGCCCCCGCTATCGCTGACCCCTGCATATTATTTTTAACCCCTAATCTGCCGCTCCGTAAACCGCCGCTACTTACATTATCCTTATGTACCCCTAATCTGCTGCCCCTAACACCGCCGACCCCTATATTATATTTATTAACCCCTAATCTGCCGCCCACAACGTCGCCCCCACCTGCCTACACTTATTAACCCCTAATCTGCCGAGCGGACCGCACCGCTACTATAATAAAGTTATTAACCCCTAATCCGCCTCACTAACCCTATAATAAATAGTATTAACCCCTAATCTGCCCTCCCTAACATCGCCGACACCTAACTTCAATTATTAACCCCTAATCTGCCGACTGGAGCTCACCGCTATTCTAATAAATGTATTAACCCCTAAAGCTAAGTCTAACCCTAACACTAACACCCCCCTAAGTTAAATATAATTTTAATCTAATGAAATTAATTAACTCTTATTAAATAAATTATTCCTATTTAAAGCTAAATACTTACCTGTAAAATAAATCCTAATATAGCTACAATATAAATTATAATTACATTGTAGCTATTTTAGGATTAATATTTATTTTACAGGCAACTTTGTAATTATTTTAACCAGGTACAATAGCTATTAAATAGTTAAGAACTATTTAATAGTTACCTAGTTAAAATAATTACAAAATTACCTGTAAAATAAATCCTAACCTAAGTTACAATTAAACCTAACACTATACTATCATTAAATTAATTAAATAAAATACCTAAGTTACAAAAAATAAAAAAATATTTACAAACATAAGAAAAATATTACAACAATTTTAAACTAATTACACCTACTCTAAGCCCCCTAATAAAATAACAAAGACCCCCAAAATAAAAAATGCCCTACCCTATTCTAAATTACTAAAGTTCAAAGCTCTTTTACCTTACCAGCCCTGAACAGGGCCCTTTGCGGGGCATGCCCCAAGAAGTTCAGCTCTTTTGCCTGTTAAAAAAAACATACAATAACCCCCCCAACATTACAACCCACCACCCACATACCCCTAATCTAACCCAAACCCCCCTTAAATAAACCTAACACTAAGCCCCTGAAAATCATCCTACCTTGTCTTCACCTCACCAGGTATCACCGATCCGTCCTGGCTCCAAAATCTTCATCCAACCCAAGCGGGGCCTGGCGATCCATCATCCGGTGGCTGAAGAGGTGCAGAAGAGGCTCAAAAGTCTTCATCCTCTAAATCCTATAAATCTTCATCCTATAAATCAGCCAATCAGATTGAGCTCGCATTCTATTGGCTGATCGGAACAGCCAATAGAATGCGAGCTCAAACTGATTGGCTGATTGGATCAGCCAATCGGATTGAACTTGATTCTGATTGGCTGATTCCATCAGCCAATCAGAATATTCCTACCTTAATTCCGATTGGCTGATAGAATCCTATCAGCCAATCGGAATTCGAGGGACGCCATCTTGGATGACGTCCCTTAAAGGAACCGTCATTCTTCAGTTGGACGTCGCCGGAAGAAGATGGGTCCGTGGTGGAGGTCTTCAGGATGGAGCCGGTCGTCATCGGATGAAGATAGAAGATGCCGCTTGGATCAAGATGGTTGCCGGTCCGGATCGCCTCTTCTTCCCGGATAGGATGAAGACTTTGGAGCCTCTTCTGGACCTCTTCAGCCACTGGATGATGGATCGCCAGCCCTCGCTTGGGTTGGATGAAGATTTTGGAGCCAGGACGGATCGGTGATACCTGGTGAGGTGAAGACAAGGTAGGATGATCTTCAGGGGCTTAGTGTTAGGTTTATTTAAGGGGGGTTTGGGTTAGATTAGGGGTATGTGGGTGGTGGGTTGTAATGTTGGGGGGGGGGTATTGTATGTTTTTTTTAACAGGCAAAAGAGCTGAACTTCTTGGGGCATGCCCCGCAAAGGGCCCTGTTCAGGGCTGGTAAGGTAAAAGAGCTTTGAACTTTAGTAATTTAGAATAGGGTAGGGCATTTTTTATTTTGGGGGTCTTTGTTATTTTATTAGGGGGCTTAGAGAAGGTGTAATTAGTTTAAAATTGTTGTAATATTTTTCTTATGTTTGTAAATATTTTTTTATTTTTTGTAACTTAGTTCTTTTTTATTTTTTGTACTTTAGTTAGTTTATTTCATTGTAGTTATTTGTAGATATTGTATTTAATTAATGTATTGATAGTGTAGTGTTAGGTTTAATTGTAGGAAATTATAGGTATTTTATTTAATTAATTTAATGATAGTATAGTGTTAGGTTTAATTGTAACTTAGGTTAGGATTTTTTTACAGGTAATTTTGTAATTATTTTAACTAGGTAGCTATTAAATAGTTCTTAACTATTTAATAGCTATTGTACCTGGTTAAAATAATTACAAAGTTGCCTGTAAAATAAATATTAATCCTAAAATAGCTACAATATAATTATAATTTATATTGTAGCTATATTAGGGTTTATTTTACAGGTAAGTATTTAGCTTTAAATAGGAATAATTTATATAATAAGAGTTAATTTATTTCGTTAGATTTAAATTATATTTAATTTAGGGGGGTGTTAGGGTTAGACTTAGCTTTAGGGGTTAATACATTTATTAGAATAGCGGTGAGCTCCGGTCGGCAGATTAGGGGTTAATAATTGAAGTTAGGTGTCGGCGATGTTAGGGAGGGCAGATTAGGGGTTAATACTATTTATTATAGGGTTAGTGAGGCGGATTAGGGGTTAATAACTTTATTATAGTAGCGGTGCGGTCCGCTCGGCAGATTAGGGGTTAATAAGTGTAGGCAGGTGGAGGCGACGTTGAGGGGGGCAGATTAGGGGTTAATAAATATAATATAGGGGTCGGCGGTGTTAGGGGCAGCAGATTAGGGGTACATAGCTATAATGTAGGTGGCGGCGCTTTGCGGTCGGCAGATTAGGGGTTAATAATTGAAGTTAGGTGTCGGCGATGTTAGGGAGGGCAGATTAGGGGTTAATACTATTTATTATAGGCTTAGTGAGGCGGATTAGGGGTTAATAACTTTATTATAGTAGCGGTGCGATCCGCTCGGCAGATTAGGGGTTAATAAGTGTAGGCAGGTGGAGGCGACGTTGAGGGGGGCAGATTAGGGGTTAATAAATATAATATAGGGGTCGGCGGTGTTAGGGGCAGCAGATTAGGGGTACATAGCTATAATGTAGGTGGCGGCGCTTTGCGGTCGGCAGATTAGGGGTTAATAATTGAAGTTAGGTGTCGGCGATGTTAGGGAGGGCAGATTAGGGGTTAATACTATTTATTATAGGGTTAGTGAGGCGGATTAGGGGTTAATAACTTTATTATAGTAGCGGTGCGGTCTGCTCGGCAGATTAGGGGTTAATAAGTGTAGGCAGGTGGAGGCGACGTTGAGGGGGCAGATTAGGGGTTAATAAATATAATATAGGGGTCGGCGGTGTCAGGGGCAGCAGATTAGGGGTACATAGCTATAATGTAGGTGGCGGCGCTTTGCGGTCGGCAGATTAGGGGTTAATTATTGTAGGTAGCTGGCGGCGACGTTGTGGGGGGCAGATTAGGGGTTAATAAATATAATACAGGGGTCGGCGGTGTTAGGGGCAGCAGATTAGGGGTACATAAGTATAACGTAGGTGGCGGTCGGCAGATTAGGGGTTAAAAAAATGTAATTGAGTGGCGGCGATGTGGGGGGACCTCGGTTTAGGGGTACATAGGTAGTTTATGGGTGTTAGTGTACTTTAGAGTACAGTAGTTAAGAGCTTTATGAACCGGCGTTAGCCCAGAAAGCTCTTAACTACTGACTTTTTTCTGCGGCTGGAGTTTTGTCGTTAGATTTCTAACGCTCACTTCAGACACGACTCTAAATACCGGAGTTAGAAAAATCCCATTGAAAAGATAGGATACGCAATTGACGTAAGGGGATCTGCGGTATGGAAAAGTCGCGGCTGAAAAGTGAGCGTTAGACCCTTTTTTGAATGACTCCAAATACCGGAGTTAGCCTAAAACCAGCGTTAGGAGCCTCTAACGCTGGTTTTCACGGCTACCGCCAAACTCCAAATCTAGGCCTTAGGGATTAGTTTTGATCGAAAATAAGCCTCTCTGAAGTCCTCAAGTAATCTTTGGACCCTTCACATGTATCTGCATGATGCTGTTTGTAAAATCAACTGCGCAACTGAGGCGCGAAATTCAGGCCCCCTCCATCTTCCCTCAGGAGTTTGTGGGGCCTTCCCAAGCCAAAATAGGTGTCTAAGTATATGCCATGCGGAATAAAACCCCAAAAAGTGTTTTAAATGCAATATAAAACTTGTATAATGTCATATTATCTTAAAAAATAATCGATTGCCCCTTAACAGTGTCCACCAGTGTATTGAGCCCTTTCAATAAGCCTTCCTTCTATACTAAGTCTCAGAATATGGCTTACCTTTCCCACATGGGGAATCCTGTCAGTCTTCTAGCATTACTAAGTCTTGACTAGAAAAAATGACTGAAACATACCTTAAAGCAGTTAAGCCTGCAAACTGTTCCCCCCAACTGAAGTTTTTCTGTACTCAACAGTCCTGCGTGGGAACAGCAATGGATTTTAGTTACAAGGTGCTAAAATCATTTTCCTCTCAGCAGAAATCTTCATCATATTCTGCCTCAGAGTAAATAGTACAAACCGGCACTATTTTAAAATAACAAACTTTTGATTGAAGAAATAAAAAACTACAAACTAACACCACATTCCCTTTACACTCCCGTGGAGATGCTACTTGTTAGAGCGGCAAAGAGAATGACTGGGGGGCGGAGCCTGAGGGGAGCTATATGGACAGCTCTGCTGTGTGCTCTCTTTGCCATTTCCTGTAGGGATTGAGAATATCCCACAAGTAAGGATGAATCCGTGGACTGGATACACCAATGTAAGAGAAAGCAGTCTGTTATAAGAGGGTGCAAGGAAAGGATACCACATTCTACTGTTCTGATTGCCCTCGACAACCTGGACTCTGCATTGGTGACGGCTTCAAACAATACCATACTGGTCCGTTTTTAATTATAATTTTTTTTTACATTTACTGTTCGTTTTTTGTTGTTTTTTTACATTTATTGTTCCTGAGTTAATTTTTTTTTACTTTTACTGCTCCATTTTTATAAGCAAGTTCTCAAATTGGTGCTGTATTTTACTAAAACCAAAAACCTATGCATTGGGGGCATGGGCATACTCAGAAGGCCTTGCAGAAAACAAGCTGTGGTATTTAAAATTTACCACCACACACTTTCTCCAATTTTTTTGACTAAAACGGTTGCATCAATGGCATCAAAACATTCCATATACAATACCTTGGGGTTGTCAACTTTTCAAATATACACAATTGTATGGTAATAAATAAGGCCCCAAACTAACGATAAGCCTATCGGAAGAAATACTCTCAATTTCAATTCAAATGACAAGTCCTACAATTGTAACTAAACCTTCCCAAAATCCTGGCAAACCTATGTATGGGGGGCATGGATGTACTCAGAAGGCCTTGAAGAAAACAACCTGGGGTGTAGTAACCTTCAACAGTCTCTCCTAAATCACAGTCAAAAAGCAATGTGTGTGTAAAATTGAAAAATTACCACCACACACTATCTCCAATTTTGTTGGCTAAAACGGTTGCATCAAAAGGCATCAAAACACTCCATTTACAATATCCTGGGGTGTCAACTTTTTAAAAAAATGACAAGCACAAGTCAGAAGTTTGGCATTGCAGCTCCCAAACAACCCAACAAACCTGTGGATGGGTGGTATCATTGTACTCAGGAAATGTTGCCGAACATTGTTGTTTGGCAGTAATAGTGCTGCAGAATCTGTTGGCGCTCTACAAATAACCGATAATAATAATAAAAATAATAATAGTAACACATAACAGGATCTGTGAATTCATGCCAAAAGTATGTGAAAAATAACACAAAAACATTACTACCCAAAAGTTTAACAAAGACTGATAGTAGAATTAATGCATGGAAAGTGTTAAAATACTACAATTTGAAATACCTTAGGGTGTCTACGTTTTAAAAATATATGGTTTGATGGGGGTAAATTACATTGTCAGATTTAAAAAAAGTCCCAAATAGGACATGGGTGCATGATGACCAGATGTGAAAATTCCACGTTGGAAAACTGAAATGTGCACCTCCCAAATAAGGCCTTTTAGCCCGCAAAGTACCTGACACACCTTTACATGGGTGGTATCAATGCACTGAGAAGATGCCGATGAACACATATTGGGGTGTTGTTTGGCAGTTACCCTTTAAATTCTCAGTAAATATATTCCTAAATTGCAATATGTGTCAAAAAATCACCTATCAAAATTTCTCTGCAAACTTTGGCATTGATTGGTGGTAAAATGGTTGCCTTTAAAGAGTCAAAATATCCCCAGTTTAATATCTTGAGCTGTCTACTTTTAAAAATATATATACATGTAGAGGGTTATTCAGAGATTCATTAAAGATATCACTAATTTTGAAGAAGAAAAAAAAGGGTTTTGAAATAGCAAAGTGCTACTTGTACTTATTGCCCTATAATTTGCAAACAAAGCAACAACAAAAAACAAACAAACAAACATGTAAACATTGGGTATTTCTAAACTCAGGACAAATGTAAGAATATATTTGGCAGGGTTTTTTCATTACCTTTTGTAGATAAGTTAAAGATTCTTCAAGTAAAATTCAGGAAAAAAAAATTTTTCCCAATTTTTTCAATTTTATTTTGAAATAGATTACATGATATTATGAAAATAATGATAACTAAAGAAAGCCCTTCTTATGGAGAGAAAAACAGTATAAAATATGTGTAGGTACATTAAATGAGAGAGTGGAAAATTTACAGCTAAACACAAACACCACAGAAATGTAAAAACAGCCATTGGGGGATATTAATCAAAGTGTCAATCTCGGTGCATTCGCTAGCGTCAATACGCTCGCCAGACATCGCTGATGCGGATCCACATATGATGCCCTTATTTATCAAAAAAACTTCAAAAACACGCGCATCAAGTACGGTGCGATGAGCATCGGACTGTTGTTAACTAACAGTCATCGATGTCGCGGTTATTCAGGTTTTTCCCAACTTTATTTATACCATTTCATTACTGTCCATGAACAAGCACATTTCTCTAAAGCTAATCTTTTATTTTTTATCTGTTAATGTCCAAGAAATAGATAGATTTATACCTCAACAAACAATATCTCATAGAAAGTTATTTTTCTATTTATTTGTTATACAAAAAAAAAATCTGTTATATGATGCTTTTCATATAAATTAATGTAATGTATTTGTATTTCTAGAAGTCATGATATGCTTTTAACTCGTTTTTTTTTAATAAATGATTATTAATGCTAGAATTTGTACATATATCTTTGCACATACTTGTGTATATATATATATATATATATATATATATATATACATACAGTATATATATATATATATATATATATATATATATATATATATGTGTGTGCGTGTGTGTGTGTTATGTCAGAAATCTTTTGCAAACATATTTACATGTCCCTAAATTCCTTTTTTTGTTCTAAACAATGTTGTCTTTCATATCTCTGTGTTTATTTATACCATTATATGTATATAGTGTAAATTTATTATTTTTCTGAGCAGGAATAATTGTGAATATAACATGTAATCAGGGTATCATATGTATTTACTGTATTTGCAATCAATGGATATTTTAAGAGCTGGGCCAGTTTTCTCTCTGTACCTGTATAACCCCTCCTGATTGCAATCTAGTTTTAAAAACCACCCTACACAGGTGTTATAAAATGGGCTGGTATATAAGATGACAAGAGATTCAAGAGAAGGAAGAAATACACTGAAAATAGCATGACAATAAAGAGGTGATTTTAATTTCTGCTGTATCTGAATCATGACAGTTTAATGTTAGATGGGCTATCCCTTTGAGATATCAGCTTAAGATTCTATTGAATCAAACATCAATTCGAATTTTAAAATCATTGTCTAAAATATTTCACTGTGTGTCCTAATGTCACAATGTAACAAATGGCACTTACAAGTTCTGATGAGTGATCAATGACACAAGTATCAAGCAATTTGATTCGTTAGTGATAGTTTAAAATGTATATTTGAATCAGATTGGCTGATGTCATAAATCATGTAATTATGCATATTCCAATCAAAAGTGGTTGAAAAATTCACTAGTGAGTGCGATGTTTGGGTGTTTGTGTCATAATTGGTGCTAAAAGTGTTGTGTCAAATTTGGTGCGAAGTGGAGAGTGGTACTTGTATTACATGGCTTAAACATGGTGTAAATAGATTTTTCTAAAAAAATAAAAAGGAAGTTAGCTTTATTATGTTGTGTATTTATTTCATTTTTATCTCTATATCTATTAGTGCGACAAGTTTGGGGCACAACTTTTAAAAAATTTGTAGAAATAATATTGTCCCCTTGCTTTGTAATGAGAGACAAAGTTGTAGCATAATCCATAAGTAGTAATGTATTTTTCATTTGTATCCCTATATCTACTAGTGCACCAAATGTGGAGCAATAATATTGTTTGATTTAGAAAGGGTATACAATTTTAATAAAGTTTCTAATTTACTTTTATTATGTAATATACTTCATTCTCTTGCAGCATCGAACATAAGCTTTCTGTGTTTTCAGACTCCCATTGATTTCTATGGCATCCGCGGCCTCAAGGGTGGCAGATTGAAAACTAGGTACGCTGTGTCGGAATAGACGCGAGCGCACCTGTTAAATGTTTGATAAATTGGGAAAAGGGTCAAAGAGAGTCGAATGTGAATTCGAAACATCTGTAATGACGCAAACATCGATCTGCGTCGGATTGAGATCGCGGGAGCGTATTTTACGTCACAAATTTCAACATTTGACAAGCTTGACGCTTTGATAACTATGGCGGATCAATCTCGCGACAAATACAACGTGGGATTTAAGCGTATTTTCAGTTGACGCTTTGATAAATATCCCCCATTGTCACAATGGGGCTGAATTATCAATTTCTGGCGGACATGATGCGCTGCAGCATATCATGTCCGCCAGACATCGCTGAATGCCGACAGCATTTAGCATTGAACAAGCATTTCTAGTGAACTGCTTGTGCAATGCCGCCCCCTGCAGATTCGTGGCCTATCGGCCACTAGCAGGGGGTGTCAATCAGCCCGATCATATAGGATTGATGTCAGCAACCTTAGAGGCAGCAGACCAGTTAAGGAGCAGCGGTCTTAAGAAACAGAGGGAATAGGGGCAATACGACGGTTCATAAATCGGCCCCTAAGAGTAAAAAATTTGTAAAACAGTTAAGTCTCTAAGGGGTTAAATATATATGTGTAAGAATGTATACATATAGATTTGTTTATTTCTATGTGTATATATTTATAATTAAACATATAAACAGATACATTTATATGTATACATTTGTATACATATATATTGCTGTGTTGTTGAAATCAGGGTTATGCAAGCTGTGGCTCTGAGGCTGTCGGAATGAAAACAAGTCTCCAATCAAGTCTGTGGGGGGAAAAATCATTGTGTGTTGTTGAGTGTGAGGATGCGATTCCGAGGGAGCGATATTTGTGCTACCAACCCGTAATCCCAAGCTCTGTACCGTGCATTAAAATAACAAAACTGAGCCGAGATAACAGGTTTGCGAACCGCAAATATGCGTTCCACCTCGTAATCTAGTCCTAAATAGTTTAATACGTGAACAGGGGTTAACTACATATTTAAAGTCCTAGAAAAATGACAAAAGCACATAAATCAAGTTTCCAGTTGATCTTGATAACTTTTGAGACACATTTATCAAGCAGCGTTCTAGTGAACTGCTTGTGCAATGCCGCCCCCTGCAGATTTGCAGCCAATCGGCCGCTAGCAGGGGGTCTCAATCAACCGGATCGTACACGATCGGGCGGATTAAAGTCCGCCGCCTCATAGGCGGCTGACCAGTTAAAGAGCAGCGGTCTTAAGACTGCTGCTTCATAACTGCTGTTTCCGGCGAGCCTGAAGGCTTGCACGGAAACAGGGGCATAGGGGCCATTCGGCCCTTGATAAATCGGCCCCTAACGAGTTTGGCTGGTGTGATGTGTTATTGACTTCATTTTTTCACTCATTTTACATACTTCTTTATTCTGTACAACTGCAAACTAGAGCATGTAAAGTTTAGAATGTCTCTTCAAAATTTAGTGTTATCATTTTTCCTGTAGACCTTTAAATATGTAGCTTTGTAATACTATATTTAAATGCTTATTATTATTATTATTATTATTATTACAGGTGGCCCTTGGTTTACAACGGTTCAATTTGCACCGTTTCAGAATAACAACCTTTTTTTTCAGTCATGTGACTGCTATTGAAAAGCATTGAGAAGCAGTGTATTGATTAAAATAGCCAGTAGGTGGAGCTGTCCGCTTGTGTTGAAGCAAAGATATGCAAGCCAAGCAAGCTGAAATGAATCAGTTTAACCAGAACTGAGCTATCGAGCAGCTTGCAAAGGAACAATATTTTCCTGTCTATAAATCAGTCCAGATTGGAATGCATAGAAATAACTGTTTGCAGAAAAATGCAAGTAAAGTCTGTGTTGTGTGATTATTTTATTAGATTTATAATGCTGTTTAGCAAATGTTTTTGTTCATTTAACTTAGTTTAATTATATATTCTGTGTTGTGTGATTATTTTATTAGGTTAATAATGCTGTTTAGCATTTAAAGTCTTCATTTAAAAGCTTTAAAAATAATGTATTAGGTGTTACTTATGACAATTTTGAGAGGGGTCTGGAACCTAACTCCCTCACTTCCCATTGACTTACATTATAAACTGGGTTTCAATTTACAACGGTTTCGATTTACAACCATTCCTTCTGGAACCTAACCCCGGCGTAAACTGAGGGCTACCTGTATTAATAAATGTTTCCTTAAAGTTGTTTATGATATTGTTTCAAATAAATTTACACAGTGCTCCCCAAATATTCTTGGCAAAGAAAGCCAAAACAAAACGTGTTGTCACCTAGTGCTGTTGGCAATGGAGTGGCAGAAGGGAAGCTATCCAGGTGATAATCTTGCAACCAGAACGGTACTGGGGACAAGGTAAAGCTGTCACAAGCTTGCATCTGTATGCAGAACAAGAGGTCGCTAGATGAGTTTTGCACTGTGCCAGCATCCTGTTATACATCATATGGACAAACAAAGGCGAAGCAGCAGACGTCATCCAGGTTGGTTAATCCATAAGCTATCACATAACTGTATTATTAGAACACAAGGTCATTTTGTCAAGCCATGCATTTATTTCTTAGTTGCTGAGAGGACCCACACTATGAGCTTGATGCTCCTGTTTCAGGCCCGCCGGAAACAGCAGTTATGAAGCAGCAGTCTAAAGACCACTGCTCCATAACTGCTCCACCTGCTCTGAGGCCGCGGACAGAAATCAACCCGATCTAATACGATTGGGTTGATTGATGTCCCCTGTTAGCGGGGGGGCGGCATTGCACCAGTGTGCAGGGGGCGGCATTGCACCAGTGTGCAGGGGGCGGCATTGCAACAGTGTGCAGGGGGCGGCATTGCACCAGTGTGCAGGGGGCGGCATTGCAACAGTGTGCAGGGGGCGGCATTGCAACAGTGTGCAGGGGGCGGCATTGCACCAGTGTGCAGGGGGCGGCATTGCAACAGTGTGCAGGGGGCGGCATTGCACCAGTGTGCAGGGGGCGGCATTGCACCAGCAGTTGACAAGAACTGCTGGTGCAATGATAAATGCCCACAGCGTATGCTGTTGGCATTTATTGTTGTGCAGCGGACGTGATACGCTCATGTCCGCTCGCACTATGATAAATCTACACCAATATTTTTTTTTCGTTGGATAGATGTATCTAATATTTCAGCAGAGGTTTTAGAGAGAAAATATCATCTTAAAGGGACACTAATAAACAATTTGAGGTTGAAACAAATAATGATTATATCTGCATAGTAAAACATCTTTATTTCGTTTGCCAATGTACTGTAATTTAATTGTGTTTTTCAGTGCTAATAATATAAGTGCTCACTGCAGACTTCCATTGCCTAACACTGCTACATGTCTATCCCTAACTGGTCCCAGCAAACACTCCAATAACAACTCCAGATTGGCTTCTCCAAATAAGTTATTCATTATATGCAGAACGTTTATTCACATTTGGCCAGTATGATCATTTATTTATTTCAAGACAACCAACAAGTCTTGTAATGGCAAGGTGCTTTTTTTATACCTTTAATGCCACTTGGCACTGCTTTGAAGAAGCTATAAAAATATGGTACATTTTGTCTAAGACATAAAAAGTCTCTGTGTATATGATTTTAATTTATAATCAGTAAAACGTAACATTTTAGAATGTGATTGTTCATGCACACAAGCAGCTTTATGAGAAATTTGAAATGTTAACTTTAAAGGTAACATGACTTGATTTGAATCTGGCGTTCCCTTTTTCAGATTTATCAAACCTATGGCCAAGGTGGCAATTCCATTTGGTACCTCCATAGGTTTGGTCTTTTGAATCCATGCTAGATTTCAGCCATTAAAGGGACATGAAACACAAATGTTTTCTTTCATGATTCAGATATGAAAAACTTTCCAGATTACTTCTATTGTCAAATTTTCTTTGTTTTCTTTTTATTCTTTGTTGAAAAGCAGGGATGTCAGATTAGGAGTGTGCACTGGTGAATAAGTGCCTCTAGGGGGCGCGAAACGCGCCAGGCTGTTTGTTCACCTGTTCCTTGCCATGTCTGTCAGCACTTTTTATTACGTTTGGAATAAAGTATTTTGCTTTTATATTTTGTTTGGCTCAGTTGTAGCGCCTACCACTTTCTTCCATTCCAGGGGTGTGCACTTGTCTGCAGCACTATATGGCAGCAGTTTTACAACAATGTTATACATTAGCAAGAGCACCAGAGGTGGCAGACAAGTTAAGGAGCAGTGGTCTTAAGACCGCTGCTTCTTAACTCCTGTTTCCAGCGAGCCTGAAGGCTCACGCGGAAACAGCTTCATTAGGGCCAATACAGGCCTTAATATATTTCCCCCCCTAGAGTGCTGTTCAGGTCATGTGATGTGCACCAGTTTATTCTGAGAGTGCTGCTCAGGTCATATGATATGCAACATTTTATTCTAAGAGTACTGCCCAGGTCAAGGGATGTGCACATAAATTATTCTAAGAGTGCTGCTCATGTCATGTGTACTCAGTTCCTTCTGAGAGTGGTGCTCAGGTCATGTGATGTGCACCAGTTTATTCTGAGAGTGCTGCTCAGGTCATGTCATGTGTACCCAGTTCATTCTGAGAGTGCTGCTCAGGTCATGTGATGTGCACCAGTCTAGTCTGAAAGTGCTGCCCAGGTCATGTGATGTGCACCAGTCTAGTCTGAGAGTGCTGCCCAGGTCATGTGATGTGCACCAGTCTAGTCTGAGAGTGCTGCCCAGGTTATGTGATGTACACCAGTTTATTCTGAGAGTGCTGCCCAGGTCATGTGATGTACACCAGTTTATTCTGAGAGTGCTGCCCAGGTCATGTGATGTGCACCAGTTTATTATGAGAATACTGCCTAGGTCATGTGATGTGCACCAGTTAATTATGAGAATACTGCCCAGATCATGTGATGTGCACCAGTTTATTCTGAGAGTACTGCCCAGATCATGTGATGTGCACCAGTTTATTCTGAGAGTACTGCTCATGTCATGTGATGTACACCAGTTTACTCTGACAGTGCTGTCCAGGTCATGTGATGTGCACCAAGTCCTGTGTCCAGTCCGGTCTGTCAGTACTTGCCATCAACAAGTTTTGTTTGCTTCTCATTTACAAATCATTATGGGTTAGATTACAAGAGGAGCGGTATTTAGCGCTACCGCTTGAGAGCTAATACCTCTGAAAGTAAACCTCTTACTCACGCGTATTACAAGTTGAAAGTAATTTTTTTGCATGCAATCGAAACCTGACACGCGCAAACTTCAGGACTGTGGATATTGCGACCGTGATAACTTCTTCTATCAAAGCGTCACTGAAAATACGCTGGAATTTTGCGTCGTATTTGTCGCGACATTGATCCACTGTAGTTATCAAAGCGTCAAGATCGGCAAATGTTGAAATTTGTGACGTAAAATATGATCCCGAGATCTCAATCCGACGCAGATCGATGCGAGTTGAAAACAGTGGTATTCAAGCCGAATTGTGTTCATTCGCAATCCTAATCGACACTATTTGAACCTCTTACTAAGTTATCAAAAATTCTACATTTACGCTTGCGTCTTTTCCGACTCAGCGTACCTGGTTTTCAATCCTCCACCCTTGAGGTCGCTGATACCATAGAACTCAATGGGAGTCTCAAAACACAGAAAGCTTATGTTCGATGCTGCAAGAGAATGAAGCATATGACATAATAAAAGTAAATTAGAAACTTTATTAAATTGTATCCCCTTCCTAAATCAAACAATATTATTGCTCCATATTTGATTTGGTGCACTAGTAGATATAGGGATAAAAAACATAATTTATGCTTACCTGATAAATTTATTTCTCTTGTAGTGTATCCAGTCCACGGATCATCGATTACTTGTGGGATATTCTCCTTCCCAACAGGAAGTTGCAAGAGGATCACCCACAGCAGAGCTGCTATATAGCTCCTCCCCTCACTGCCATATCCAGTCATTCGACCGAAACAAGACAAGAAAGGAGAAACCATAGGGTGCAGTGGTGACTGTAGTTTAATTAAAATTTAGACCTGCCTTAAAAGGACAGGGCGGGCCGTGGACTGGATACACTACAAGAGAAATAAATTTATCAGGTAAGCATAAATTATGTTTTCTCTTGTCAAGTGTATCCAGTCCATGGATCATCCATTTCTTGTGGGATACCAATACCAAAGCTAAAGTACACGGATGATGGGAGGGACAAGGCAGGAACTTAAACGGAAGGAACCACTGCCTGTAGAACCTTTCTCCCAAAAACAGCCTCCGAAGAAGCAAAAGTGTCAAATTTGTAAAATTTTGAAAAGGTGTGAAGCAAAGACCAAGTCGCAGCCTTGCAAATCTGTTCAACAGAGGCCTCATTTTTAAAGGCCCAGGTGGAAGCCACAGCTCTAGTAGAATGAGCTGTAATCCTTTCAGGGGGCTGCTGTCCAGCAGTCTCATAGGCTAAGCGTATTATGCTCCGAAGCCAAAAGGAGAGAGAGGTTGTCGAAGCTTTTTGACCTCTCCTCTGTCCAGAGTAAACGACAAACAGGGCAGATGTTTGATGAAAATTTTTAGTAGCCTGTAAGTAAAACTTCAAGGCACGGACTACGTCCAGATTATGCAAAAGATGTTCCTTCTTTGAAGAAGGATTAGGACACAATTATGGAACAACAATCTCTTGATTGATATTCCTGTTAGAAACCACCTTAGGTAAAAACCAAGGTTTGGTACGCAGAACTACCTTGTCTGAATGAAAAATCAGATAAGGAGAATCACAATGTAAGGCAGATAACTCAGAGACTCTTCGAGCCGAGGAAATAGCCATCAAAAACAGAATTTTCCAAGATAAAAGTTTAATATCAATGGAATGAAGGGGTTCAAACGGAACTCCCTGAAGTACTTTAAAAACCAAGTTTAAGCTCCACGGGGGAGCAACAGTTTTAAACACAGGCTTAATCCTAACCAAAGCCTGACAAAATGCCTGGACGTCTGGAACTTCTGCCAGACGCTTGTGCAAAAGAATAGACAGAGCAGAGATCTGTCCTTTTAAAGAACTAGCTGATAAGCCTTTGTCCAAACCCTCTTGGAGAAAGGACAATATCCTAGGAATCCTAACCTTACTCCATGAGTAACTCTTGGATTCACACCAATAAAGATATTTACGCCATATCTTATTGGTAGATTTTCCTGGTGACAGGCTTCCGAGCCTGTATTAAGGTATCAATGACTGACTCGGAGAAGCCACGCCTTGATAGAATCAAGCGTTCAATCTCCATGCAGTCAGTCTCAGAGAAATTAGATTTGGATGATTGAAAGGACCTTGTATTAGAAGGTCCTGCCTCAGAGGCAGAGTCCATGGTGGAAGAGATGACATGTCCTCTAGGTCTGCATACCAGGTCCTGCATGGCCACGCAGGCGCTATCAGAATCACTGATGATCTCTCCTGTTTGATTTTTGCAATCAGTCGAGGGAGCAGAGGAAACGGTGGAAACACATAGGCCAGGTTGAAGAACCAAGGAGCTGCTAGAGCATCTATCAGGGTTGCTCCCAGGTCCCTGGACCTGGATCCGTAACAAGGAAGCTTGGCGTTCTGGCGAGACACCATGAGATCCAGTTCTGGTTTGCCCCAACGATGGACCAGATGAGCAAACACATCCGGATGGAGTTCCCACTCCCCCGGATGAAAAGTCTGACGACTTAGAAAATCCGCCTCCCAGTTCTCTACGCCTGGGATGTGGATTGCTGACAGGTGGCAAGAGTGAGACTCTGCCCAGCGAATTATTTTTGAGACTTCTAACATCGCTAGGGAACTCCTGGTTCCCCCTTGATGGTTGATGTAAGCCACAGTCGTGATGTTGTCCGACTGAAATCTGATGAACCTCAGTGTTGCTAACTGAGGCCAAGCTAGAAGAGCATTGAATATTGCTCTTAACTCCAGAATATTTATTGGGAGGAGTTTCTCCTCCTGAGTCCACGATCCCTGAGCCTTCAGGGAGTTCCAGACTGCGCCCCAACCTAGAAGGCTGGCATCTGTTGTTACAATCGTCCAATCTGGCCTGCGAAAGGTCATACCCTTGGACAGATGGACCCGAGAAAGCCACCAGAGAAGAGAATCTCTGGTCTCTTGATCCAGATTTAGTAGAGGGGACAAATCTGAGTAATCCCCATTCCACTGACTTAGCATGCATAATTGCAGTGGTCTGAGATGCAGGCGCGCAAATGGCACTATGTCCATTGCCGCTACCATTAAGCCGATTACTTCCATGCACTGAGCCACTGACGGGCGTGGAATGGAATGAAGGACACGGCAAGCATTTAGAAGTTTTGATAACCTGGACTCCGTCAGGTAAATTTTCATCCCTACAGAATCTATAAGAGTCCCTAGGAAGGAGACTCTTGTGAGTGGTGATAGAGAACTCTTTTCCATGTTCACTTTCCACCCATGCGACCTCAGAAATGCCAGAACTATCTATGTATGAGACTTGGCAATTTGAAAGCTTGACGCCTGTATCAGGATGTCATCTAAATACGGAGCCACCGCTATACCTCGCGGTCTTAGAACCGCCAGGAGTGAGCCCAGAACCTTTGTAAAAATTCTCGGGGCAGTGGCCAACCCGAAGGGAAGAGCTACAAATTGGTAATGCCTGTCTAGAAAGGCAAACCTTAGGAACAGATGATGATCTTTGTGAATCGGTATGTGAAGGTAGGCATCCTTTAAGTCCACTGTGGTCATGTACTGACCCTCTTGGATCATGGGTAGGATGGTCCGAATAGTTTCCATTTTGAATGATGGAACTCTGAGGAATTTATTTAAGATCTTTAGATCCAAGATTGGTCTGAAGGTTCCCTCTTTCTTGGGAACCACAAACAGATTTGAATAAAATCTATGTCCTTGTTCCGTCCGCGGAACTGGATGGATCACTGAGGTCTTGCACACAGCTTAGGAATGCCTCTTTCTTTATCTGGTTTGCTGATAACCTTGAAAGATGAAATCTCCCTTGTGGAGGAGAAGCTTTGAAGTCCAGAAGATATCCCTGAGATATGATCTCCAACGCCCAGGGATCCTGAACACCTCTTGCCCACGCCTGGGCGAAGAGAGAAAGTCTGCCCCCCACTAGATCCGTTTCCGGATAGGGGGCCGTTCCTTCATGCTGTCTTGGGGGCAGCAGCAGGCTTTCTGGCCTGCTTGCCCTTGTTCCAGGACTGGTTAGGTTTCCAGGCCTGTCTGGAATGAGCAACAGTTCCCTCTTGTTTTGAAGCGGAGGAAGTTGATGCTGCTCCTGCCTTGAAATTTCGAAAGGCACGAAAATTAGACTGTTTGGCCTTTGATTTGGCCCTGCTCTGAGGAAGGGTATGACCCTTGCCTACAGTAATGTCAGCAATAATTTCCTTCAAGCCAGGCCCGAATAAGGTCTGCCCCTTGAAAGGAATGTTGAGTAATTTAGACTTTGAAGTCACGTCAGCTGACCAGGATTTAAGCCAAAGCGCCCTACGTGCCTGGATGGCGAATCCGGAATTCTTAGCCGTTAGTTTAGTCAAATGAACAATGGCATCAGAAACAAATGAGTTAGCTAGCTTAAGCGTTCTAAGCTTGTCAATAATTTCATTCAATGGAGCTGTCTGGATGGCCTCTTCCAGGGCCTCAAACCAGAATGCTGCTGCAGCAGTGACGGGCGCAATGCATGCAAGGGGCTGTAAAATAAAACCTTGTTGAATAAACATTTTCTTAAGGTAACCCTCCAATTTTTTATCCATTGGATCTGAAAAAGCACAACTGTCCTCAACCGGGATAGTGGTACGCTTTGCTAAAGTAGAAACTGCTCCCTCCACCTTAGGGACCGTCTGCCATAAGTCCCGTGTAGTGGCGTCTATTGGAAACATTTTTCTAAATATAGGAGGTGGGGAAAAGGGCACACCGGGTCTATCCCACTCCTTGCTAATAATTTCTGTAAGCCTTTTAGGTATAGGAAAAACGTCAGTACACACCGGCACCGCATAGTATCTATCCAGCCTACACAATTTCTCTGGAACTGTGTTACAGTCATTCAGAGCAGCTAATACCTCCCCCAAGCAATACACAGAGGTTCTCAAGCTTAAATTTAAAATTAGAAATCTCTGAATCAGGTTTCCCTGAGTCAGAGATGTCACCCACAGACTGAAGCTCTCCGTCCTCATGTTCTGCATACTGTGACGCAGTATCAGAAATGGCTCTAACAGCATTTGCGCGCTCTGTATCTCTCCTAACCCCAGAGCTATCGCGCTTGCCTCTTAATTCAGGCAATCTAGATAATACCTCTGACAGGGTATTATTCATGATTGCAGCCATGTCCTGCAAGGTAATCGCTATGGGCGTCCCTGATGTAATTGGCGCCATATTAGCGTGCGTCCCCTGAGCGGGAGGCGAAGGGTCTGACACGTGGGGAGAGTTAGTTGGCATAACTTCCCCCTCGACAGAACCCTCTGGTGATAATTCTTTTATAGATAAAGACTGATCTTTACTGTTTAAGGTGAAATCAATACATTTAGTACACATTCTCCTATGGGGCTCCACCATGGCTTTCAAACATAATGAACAAGTAGGTTCCTCTGTGTCAGACATGTTTAAACAGACTAGCAATGAGACTAGCAAGCTTGGAAAACACTTTAAAACAAGTTTACAAGCAATATAAAAAACGTTACTGCGCCTTTAAGAAACCCAAATTTTCCCAAATTTTGAAATAACAGTGAAAAAATGCAGTTACACCAACGAAATTTTTACAGTGTATGTAATAAGTTAGCAGAGCATTGCACCCACTTGCAAATTGATGATTAACCCCTTAATACCAAAAACGGAATAACAAATGACAAAAACGTTTTTTAAACAGTCACAACTGCCACAGCTCTACTGTAGCTTTTTACCTCTCTCAATATGACTTTTGAAGCCTTTTGAGCCCTTCAGAGAAGTCATGGATCATGCAGGAAGAAGCTGGATGTCTGTGTCTGTAATTTTTGCTGTGCAAAAAAACGCCAAAATAGGCCCCTCCCACTCATATTGCAACAGTGGGAAGCCTCAGGGAACTGTTTCTAGGCAAAATTCAAGCCAGCCATGTGGAAAAAACTAGGCCCCAATAAGTTTTATCACCAAACATATGTAAAAAACGATTAAACATGCCAGCAAACATTTTAAAATACACTTTTATAAGAGTATGTATCTCTATTAATAAGCCTGATACCAGTCGCTATCACTGCATTTAAGGCTTTACTTACATTACTTCGGTATCAGCAGCATTTTCTAGCAAATTCCATCCCTAGAAAAATATTTTAACTGCACATACCTTATTACAGGAAAAACTGCACGCTATTCCCCCTCTGAAGTTACCTCTCTCCTCATAATATGTGAGAACAGCAAAGGATCTTAGTTACTTCTGCTAACATCATAGAAAATGCAGGCAGATTCTTCTTCTAAATATTGCCTGAGATAAACAGTACACTCCGGTACCATTTAAAAATAACAAACTTTTGATTGAAGAAATAAACTAAGTATAAAACACCACAGTCCTCTTACGACCTCCATCTTAGTTGAGAGTTGCAAGAGAATGACTGGATATGGCAGTGAGGGGAGGAGCTATATAGCAGCTCTGCTGTGGGTGATCCTCTTGCAACTTCCTGTTGGGAAGGAGAATATCCCACAAGTAATGGATGATCCGTGGACTGGATACACTTAACAAGAGAAAAGAAAATTTATGCTTACCTGATAAATGTATTTCTTTTTTGACATGATGAGTCCACGGATCATCTTAATTACTAATGGGATATTTAGCTCCTGGTCAGCAGAAGGCGGCAAAGAGCACCACAGCAAAGCTGTTAAATATCACCTCCCCTCACTCCCAACCCAGTCATTTGACCAAAGTAAAGGAGAGAAAGGAAGTAACAAGGTGCAGAGGTGTCTGAAGTTTATAAACCCAACAACCTGCCTCGTACAAAAAACAGGGCGGGCCGTGGACTCATTGTGTCAAAAAAGAAATACATTTATCAGGTAAGCATACATTTTCTTTTCTTTTTAATGACACGATGAGTCCACGGATCATCTTAATTACTAATGGGAATCAATACCCAAGCTAGAGTACACAGATGATACGGGAGGGACAAAACAGGGAACCTAAACAGAAGGCACCACTGCTTGAAGAACCTTTCTCCCAAAAGCGGCCTCAGCCGAGGCAAAAGTGTCAAATTTGTAGAACTTTGAAAAAGTGTGAAGAGAGGACCAAGTTGCAGCCTTGCAAATCTGTTCCACAGAAGCTTCATTCTTGAATGCCCATGAGGAAGCAAAAACCCTCGTGGAATGAGCCGTAACTCTCTCTGGAGGCTGCTGTCCAGCAGTCTCATATGCAAAACGTATGATACTCTTCAGCCAAAGAGAAAGAGAAGTAGCCGTAGCTTTTTGTCCCTTACGTTTTCCTGAGAAAACCACAAATCTGAAGACTGATGAAAATCCTTAGTCGCCTGCAGGTAAAACTTTAAGGCACGAACCACGTCCAAATTGTGCAGAAGCCGTTCCTTCTGAGAGGTAGGATTAGGACACAAGGAAGGAACAACAATCTCCTGATTAATGTTCCGATCAGAAACTACCTTAGGAAGAAATCCTAATTTAGTACGTAAAACTACCTTATCTGAATGAAAAATGAGGTAAGGGGACTCATACTGCAATGCCGAGAGCTCTGACACTCTGCGAGCAGAAGAAATAGCAACAAGAAATAAAACTTTCCAAGATAACAATTTAATATCTAAAGAATGCATAGGCTCAAACGGAGCCCCTTGAAGAACTTTAAGAACCAAATTCAGACTCCATGGAGGAGTAACTGGTTTGAACACAGTCCTGATCCTGACCAAGGCCTGACAAAATGATTGTACATCTGGAACCTCTGCCAGACGTTTGTGTAACAAAATAGATAAGGCAGAGATTTGACCCTTTAGGGAACTTGTCGATAATCCTTTCTCCAAACCCTCTTGGAGAAAGGATAAAATTCTCGGAATCCTAACTCTACTCCATGAGAAACCCTTGGATTCACACCAGTAGAGATATTTATGACATATTTTATGGTAAATCTTTCTAGTTACAGGCTAACGAGCCTGAATCATGGTCTCTATGACCGAGTCAGAAAAACCCTGCTTGTATAAAATTAAGCGTTCAATCTCCAAGCAGTCAGCTTCAAAGAAACTAGATTTGGGTGAAGGAAGGGCCCCTGTATCAGAAGGTCCTTCCTCAACGGAAGTCTCCAAGGTGGCAGAGATGCCATGTCCACCAGATCTGCATACCAAATCCTGCGAGGCCAGGACCATGCTATGAGGATCACTGATGTCCTCTCCTGCTTGATTCGAGCAATGACCCGAGGAAGAAGAGCAAACGGAGGAAATAGGTATGCTAGACTGAAGGTCCAAGGGACCGCCAGAGCATCTATCAGCTCCACCTGGGGGTCCCTGGACCTCGACCTGTATCTCGGGAGCTTGGCATTCTGTCAGGATGCCATGAGATCCAATTCCGGCTGACCCCACTTTTGAATCATGTTGGAGAACACTTCCGGATGGAGTTCCCACTCCCCTGGATAAAAGGTCTGCCTGCTCAGGAAATCCGCCTCCCAGTTGTCCACCCCTGGGATGTGTATCGCCGACAGAAAGCAAGAGTGGGCTTCCGCCCACTGGATTATTTTGGCTACCTCGGTCATCGCTAAGGAACTCCTAGTTCCTCCCTGATGATTGATGTAAGCTACTGAAGTTATGTTGTCCGACTGGAACCTGATAAACTGGACCAAGGCTAACTGGGGCCAGGTCAGAAGAGCATTGAAGATAGCTCTCAGTTCCAGAATGTTTATAGGAAGAACAGACTCTGACCGAGTCCAAACTCCCTGAGCCTTTAGGGAGCCCCAGACTGCTCCCCACCCTAGAAGGCTGGCGTCTGTTGTCACAATCACCCAAGATGGTCTGCGAAAGCAGGTTCCCTTGGAGAGATGATCCAGAGACAACCACCATTGAAGAGAAACCCTTGTCTCCTGCTCCCATAGTATTCTAGGAGACAAATCTGCATAATCTCCGTTCCATTGCCTGAGCATGCTGCAGAGGTCTGAGGTAGAACCGAGCAAACAGGATGATGTCCATTGCCGCCACCATCAGCCTGATTACCTCCATGCACTGAGCCACTGACGGCCGAGGAGTGGACTGAAGGACTAGACAAGTATCGATAATCTTTGATTTCCTGACTTCTGTCAGAAAACTCTTCATAGACAGGGGATCTATTATGGTACCTAAGAAAGTTACCCTTGTATTTGGAACTAAGGAACTCTTTTCCAAATTTACCTTTCACCCGTGAGATCGCAGGAAGGATAACACCATGTCCATGTGGGATCCTGCTTGTTGAAAGGATGGCGTCTGGACTAGGATGTCGTCCAGATAGGGCACCACTTCAATGCCCCATGACCGAAGCACCGCCAACAGTGATCCCAGAACCTTTGTGAAAATTCTGGGATTTGTGGCAAAGGAAGAGCCACGAACTGGAAATGTTTGTCCAGAAAGGCAAACCTTAGAAACGTGTGATGATCCCTGTGAATAGGAACATGTAGGTAAGCATTCCTTTAAATCCACTGTTGTCATAAATTGACCTTCTTGGATCAAGGGAAGAATGGAACGAATAGTTTCCATCTTGAAGGACGGCACCCTGAGAAATTTATTTAGACTCTTGAGATCTAAAATTGGTCTGAAGGTTCCCTCCTTTTTGGGAAGCACGAACAGATTGGAATAAAAACCCCAACCCTGTTCCTGTGCTGGAACGGGAACGATCACTCCCAGGGCGGAGAGGTCTCCTACTCAGTGTAAGAACGCCTCTCTCTTTGTCTGGTCTGCAAATAATCTTGAAAGTAGAAACCTGCCTCTGGGAGGTAAAAACTTTTGAACTCTAGTTTGTATCCCTGGGACACTATTTCTATTGCCCAGGGATCCTGAACATCTCGAACTCAAGCCTGAGCGAAGAAGAAAAGTCTGCCCCCTACCAGATCCGGTCCCGGATCGGGAGCATGCCCTTCATGCTGTCTTGGATTCAATAGCAGGCTTCTTGGATTGTTTTCCCTTATTCCAAGGCTGATTGGGACTCCATGCTTGTTTAGACTGTTCCTGTTTGGAAGCATTAGAGGAAGAATTTCCCTTGAAATTTCGAAAGGAACAAAAATTACTCTGTCATCCTTTTTGTTTGTTTCTCTTATCCGGAGGAAGAAGATGACCCTTACCTCCCTTGATATCAGAGATAATCTCTGTCAAGCAAGGTCCAAACAAGGTCTTCCCCTTGTAAGGAATAGCTAGAAGCTTAGACTTAGAGGATACATCCACAGACCAAGGTTTAACCATAAGGCTCTGCAAGCTAGAATAGAGAAACCCGAAATCTTTGCTCCCAGTTTGATAACTTGAAGGGAAGCATCCGTAATAAAGGAATTAGCTAGTTTAAGAGCTTTTATCCTATCCTGGATTTCATCCAGAGAAGTCTCTGTCCTGAAAGCATCAGACAACGCATCAAACCAATATGCTGCCGCACTAGTGACGGTAGCAATGCACACAGCTGGCTGCCATTGTAAGCCCTGGTGTACATACATATTTTTGAGTAGACCCTCTAATTTCTTGTCCATAGTATCTTTGAAGGCACAACTATCCTCTATGGGAATAGTAGTTCTCTTAGCTAAGGTGGAAATGGCTCCTTCCACCTTGGGTACTGTTTGCTAAGCCTCCTTAACAGAGTCGGCTATGGGAAACATCTTTTTAAATATAGGAGATGGAGAAAAAGGAATACCGGGTCTCTCCCACTCCTTAGCAATGATCTCAGAAGCTTGGTGTGGGACTGGAAACACGTCTGTCGAGGAAGGAACCTCGAAATATTTATTCAGCTTACTGGACTTTTTAGGAACAATAACTACCGTGGAGTCGCTGTCATCCAATGTAGCTAAAACCTCCTTAAGTAACAGACGGAGGTGTTCTAGCTTAAACCTAAAAGTTACCACTTCAGTATCAGCCAGAGGAATTACACTGTCCGAATCTGAAATTTCACCTTCAGATGCAACTACGGTATCCTCCTCTCCAGGCTTCTGGGAGAGGACCTCCGAAATAGCGACAACTGCGTCAGAAACCTCGCTGACTGAATGTGTGATTTTCCTCTTACGCTTTCCCTGTAACATTAGAAAAGCAGACAACGCATCTGAAATAGTAGAAGACATAAGAGAAGCGATGTCCCTTAAGGTAACTCCAGCGGGAGCATGAGAGGAAACACAGGGCACTGCATGTGAGGGCGGTAAAATTTGGGACGTTTGAGGAGAAAGCTGCAGCATATATTGAACCTCAACAAAAGACTCCTGGACAACATCCACTTTAGAAGAGGTTGGCTCAGAAAAAATATTTTCCCTATAAGTTAAAGTCCTCTCAATACATGAGGGACAGAAAGGGATTGGTGGTTCCACATTGGCATCAAAACACAAGGAGCAAGTAACATCTTGCAAGGCCCCTTGGTCCATACTGGTTCACAATTAGACAATTATCAAATAAAAACCTCAAATTTGTAATAAAAATTTTTAAGTGAAAAAACTTTACTGTCACTTTAAATTTAAACGTGTAACTTTTTTACTTTAAATGCAAAAACATACTCCTTTGAATTAAAAGCAAATAAATTGACACCCCTACACTTCAGCAGTTCTGCTGAGGTGCCTACCAGACTGCAAGACTGGAGAAACTTCCCTCTTAGTAGGAAAAACGATCTGGACTCAATAGGGGAACAGTACCGCTGCTTTCCGGTCCTAGAAGCGCTTGTTTTGGCTTAGAACATGCGTTTCTAGGGAGAGACTGGAACTTGTCCGTACACTGAGGCGCAATGCAAAAGGCGCGCAACTCAGAAGGACCCCCCCATCGTGGGCTTTGCAAATAACAACCAAGTCTCCCGGCCGTTATAGAGAGAAAAAATAACGCCATAAATGTAACCACCAGAGCCAACTGCCACCCAGTGCCTGCTTAATGCTGTCCAACCCATAATAAAGTGTATATTATATGTGCCACCGATACTATGTACTATCGATAATGAAGTGCTCCCTTTTTTTCTAAGTGTCCTTCTCTTAGCCCCAGAAAACATAATTTATGCTTACCTGATAAATTTATTTCTCTTGTAGTGTATCCAGTCCACGGATCATCCATTACTTATGGGATATTAACTCCTCCCCAACAGGAAGTGCAAGAGGATTCACCCAGCAGAGCTGCTATATAGCTCCTCCCCTAACTGCCATTACCAGTCATTCGACCGAAAACATGCAGAGAAAGGAAAACCATAGGGTACAGTGGTGACTGTAGTTTAATGGAAAAATTACCTGCCTTAAAGTGACAGGGCGGGCCGTGGACTGGATACACTACAAGAGAAATAAATTTATCAGGTAAGCATAAATTATGTTTTCTCTTGTTAAGTGTATCCAGTCCACGGATCATCCATTACTTATGGGATACCAATACCAAAGCTAAAGTACACGGATGACGGGAGGGACAGGCAGGCTCTTTATACGGAAGGAACCACTGCCTGAAGAACCTTTCTCCCAAAAACAGCCTCCGAAGAAGCAAAAGTGTCAAATTTGTAAAATTTGGAAAAAGTATGAAGAGAAGACCAAGTTGCAGCCTTGCAAATCTGTTCAACAGAAGCCTCATTCTTAAGGCCCAAGTGGAAGCCACAGCTCTAGTAGAATGTGCTGTAATTCTTTCAGGAGGCTGCTGTCCAGCAGTCTCATAGGCTAACCGTATTATGCTACGAAGCCAAAAGGAGAGAGAGGTAGCCGAAGCTTTTTGACCTCTCCTCTGACCAGAATAAACGACAAACAGGGAAGACGTTTGTCGAAAATCCTTAGTTGCCTGTAGATAAAATTTCAGGGCACGGACTACATCTAGATTGTGTAGCAGACGTTCCTTTTTCGATGAAGGATTAGGACACAAAGATGTAACCACAATCTCTTGATTGATATTCCTGTTAGTGACCACCTTAGGTAGGAACCCAGGTTTAGTACGCAGAACTACCTTGTCTGAATGAAAAATCAGATAAGGAGAATCACAATGTAAGGCAGATAACTCAGAGACTCTTCGAGCCGAGGAAATCGCCATTAAAAACAGAACTTTCCAAGATAACAACTTGATATCAATGGAATGAAGGGGTTCAAACGGAACCCCCTGTAAAACATTAAGAACTAAGTTCAAACTCCATGGTGGAGCAACAGTTTTAAACACAGGCTTGATCCTAGCTAAAGCCTGACAAAAAGCTTGAACGTCCGGAACTTCTGACAGACGTTCGTGTAAAAGAATGGACAGAGCTGAAATCTGTCCCTTTAAGGAACTAGCGGATAAACCCTTTTCTAAACCTTCTTGTAGAAAAGACAATATCCTCTGAATCCTAACCTTACTCCATGAGTAACTCTTGGATTCGCACCAATATAAGTATTTGCGCCATATCTTATGGTAAATCTTTCTGGTAACAGGCTTCCTAGCCTGTATTAAGGTATCAATAACTGACTCAGAAAAACCACGTTTTGATAAAATCAAGCGTTCAATTTCCAAGCAGTCAGCTTCAGAGAAATTAGATTTTGATGTTTGAAGGGACCCTGGATCAGAAGGTCCTGTTTCAGAGGTAGCGACCAAGGTGGACAGGATGACATGTCCACTAGATCTGCATACCAAGTCCTGCGTGGCCATGCAGGCGTTATTAGTATCACTGATGCTCTCTCCTGTTTGATTCTGGCAATCAATCGAGGAAGCATCGGGAAGGGTGGAAACACATAAGCCATCCCGAAGGTCCAAGGTGCTGTCAAAGCATCTATCAGAACCGCTCCCGGATCCCTGGATCTGGACCCGTAACGAGGAAGCTTGGCGTTCTGTCGAGACGCCATGAGATCTATCTCTGGTTTGCCCCAACGTCGAAGTATTTGGGCAAAGACCTCCGGATGAAGTTCCCACTCCCCCGGATGAAAAGTCTGATGACTTAAGAAATCCGCCTCCCAGTTCTCCACTCCCGGGATGTGGATTGCTGACAGGTGGCAAGAGTGAGACTCTGCCCAGCGAATTATCTTTGATACTTCCATCATTGCTAGGGAGCTTCTTGTCCCTCCCTGATGGTTGATGTAAGCTACAGTCGTGATGTTGTCCGACTGAAACCTGATGAACCCCCGAGTTGTTAACTGGGGCCAAGCCAGAAGGGCATTGAGAACTGCTCTCAATTCCAGAATGTTTATTGGTAGGAGACTCTCCTCCTGATTCCATTGTCCCTGAGCCTTCAGAGAATTCCAGACAGCGCCCCAACCTAGTAGGCTGGCGTCTGTTGTTACAATTGTCCAGTCCGGCCTGCTGAATGGCATCCCCCTGGACAGATGTGGCCGAGAAAGCCACCATAGAAGAGAATTTCTGGTCTCTTGATCCAGATTCAGAGTAGGGGACAAGTCTGAGTAATCCCCATTCCACTGACTTAGCATGCACAATTGCAGCTGTCTGAGATGTAGACGTGCAAAGGGTACTATGTCCATTGCTGCTACCATTAAGCCGATCACCTCCATGCATTGAGCTACTGACGGGTGTTGAATGGAATGAAGGACACGGCATGCATTTTGAAGCTTTGTTAACCTGTCTTCTGTCAGGTAAATCTTCATTTCTACAGAATCTATAAGAGTCCCCAAGAAGGGAACTCTTGTGAGTGGAAAGAGAGAACTCTTCTTTTCGTTCACCTTCCATCCATGCGACCTTAGAAATGCCAGTACTAACTCTGTATGAGACTTGGCAGTTTGAAAGCTTGAAGCTTGTATCAGAATGTCGTCTAGGTACGGAGCTACCGCAATTCCTCGCAGTCTTAGTACCGCCAGAAGAGCACCCAGAACCTTTGTGAAGATTCTCGGAGCCGTAGCCAATCCGAATGGAAGAGCTACAAACTGGTAATGCCTGTCTAGAAAGGCAAACCTTAGATACCGGTAATGATCTTTGTGAATCGGTATGTGAAGGTAAGCATCCTTTAAATCCACTGTGGTCATGTACTGACCCTTTTGGATCATGGGTAAAATTGTCCGAATAGTTTCCATTTTGAACGATGGAACTCTTAGGAATTTGTTTAGGATCTTTAAATCCAAGATTGGCCTGAAAGTTCCCTCTTTTTTGGGAACCACAAACAGATTTGAGTAAAACCCTTGTCCTTGTTCCGACCGCGGAACCTGATGGATCACTCTTGTACGCAGCGTAGAAACGCCTCTTTCTTTATTTGGTTTGTTGACAACCTTGACAGATGAAATCTCCCTCTTGGGGGAGAGAATTTGAAGTCTAGAAGGTATCCCTGAGATATGATCTCTAACGCCCAGGGATCCTGGACATCTCTTGCCCAAGCCTGGGTGAAGAGAGAAAGTCTGCCCCCCACTAGATCCGTTCCCGGATCGGGGGCCCTCGATTCATGCTGTCTTAGGGGCAGCAGCAGGTTTCCTGGCCTGCTTGCCCTTGTTCCAGGACTGGTTAGGTCTCCAGCCTTGTCTGTAGCGAGCAACAGCTCCTTCCTGTTTTGGTGCAGAGGAAGTTGATGCTGCTCCTGCTTTGAAATTACGAAAGGAACGAAAATTAGACTGTCTAGCCTTAGGTTTGGCTCTGTCTTGAGGCAGGGCATGGCCTTTACCTCCTGTAATGTCAGCGATAATTTCTTTCAACCCGGGCCCGAATAAGGTCTGCCCTTTGAAAGGTATATTAAGCAATTTAGATTTAGAAGTAACGTCAGCTGACCAGGATTTTAGCCACAGTGCTCTGCGTGCCTGAATGGCGAATCCGGAATTCTTAGCCGTAAGTTTAGTTAAATGTACTACGGCATCTGAAATAAATGAGTTAGCTAACTTAAGGGCTTTAAGCTTGTGTGTAATCTCATCTAATGGAGCTGATTCAAGTGTCTCTTCCAGAGACTCAAACCAAAATGCTGCTGCAGCCGTGACAGGCGCAATGCATGCAAGAGGTTGCAATATAAAACCTTGTTGAACAAACATTTTCTTAAGGTAACCCTCTAACTTTTTATCCATTGGATCTGAAAAGGCACAGCTATCCTCCACCGGGATAGTGGTACGCTTAGCTAAAGTAGAAACTGCTCCCTCCACCTTAGGGACCGTTTGCCTTAAGTCCCGTGTGGTGGCGTCTTTTGGAAACATCTTTCTAAATATCGGAGGGGGTGAGAACGGCACACACCGGGTCTATCCCACTCCTTAGTAACAATTTCAGTAAGTCTCTTAGGTATAGGAAAAACGTCAGTACTCGCCGGTACCCCAAAATATTTATCCAACCTACACATTTTCTCTGGTATTGCAACTGTGTTACAATCATTCAGAGCCGCTAACACCTCCCCTAGTAATACACAGAGGTTTTCCAGCTTAAATTTAAAATTTGAAATATCTGAATCCAGTTTGTTTGGATCAGAACCGTCACCCGCAGAATGAAGCTCTCCGTCCTCATGTTCTGCAAATTGTGACGCAGTGTCTGACATGGCCCTAATATTATCAGCGCACTCTGTTCTCACCCCAGAGTGATCACGCTTACCTCTTAGTTCTGGTAATTTAGCCAAAACTTCAGTCATAACAGTAGCCATATCCTGTAATGTGATTTGTAATGGCCGCCCAGATGTACTCGGCGCTACAATATCACGCACCTCCCGAGCGGGAGATGCAGGTACTGACACGTGAGGCGAGTTAGTCGGCATAACTCTCCCCTCGTTGTTTGGTGAAATATGTTCAATTTGTACAGATTAACTTTTATTTAAAGTAGCATCAATACAGTTAGTACATAAATTTCTATTGGGCTCCACTTTGGCTTTAGCATATATAGCACAGATATCTTCCTCTGAATCAGACATGTTTAACACACTAGCAAATAAACTAGCAACTTGGAAATACTTTTCAAGTAATTTACTATAATATGAAAACGTACTGTGCCTATAAGAAGCACAGAAAAAGTTATGACAGTTGAAAATTAATAAACTGAAAAGTTATAGCATCAAATCTTTGTAAAAAACACAATTTTAGCAAAGGATTGCTCCCATTAGCAAAGGATAACTAACCCTGATAGCAGAAAAAAAATAAAAAAAATACAGAAATAAACGTTTTGTTTTTTTATCACAGTCAACTACAATCTCACAGCTCTGCTGTGAGTGATTACCTCCCTCAAAACAAGTTTTGAAGACCCCTGAGTTCTGTAGAGATGAACCGGATCATGCAGGGAAGACAATAAACTTCTGACTGAATTTTTTTGATGCGTAGCAAAAGCACCAAAAAAGGTCCCTCCCCCTCACACATAACAGTGAGAGAGATCAGTAAACTGTCATAAATTAAATAAAACGACTGCCAAGTGGAAAAAAATAGTGCCCAAAACATTTTTTCACCCAGTACCTCAGAAAATTAAACGATTTTACATGCCAGCAAAAAACGTTTAACATTAATAAATTGAGTGTTATTAAAAAGCCTGTTGCTAGTCCCTGCAAATTAGGCTAAAGTTTTATGCATACAGTATAATTCCAGTGAAGTGCCATTCCCCAGAATACTGAAGTGTAAAATATACATACATGACAGCCTGATACCAGTTGCTGCTACTGCATTTAAGGCTGAGTTACATTATATCGGTATGGCAGAATTTTCTCATCAATTCCATTGTCAGAAAATAATAAGCTGCTACATACCTCTTTGCAGATTAATCTGCCCGCTGTCCCCTGATCTGAAGTTTACCTCTCCTCAGATGGCCGAGAAACAGCAATATGATTAACTACTCCGGCTAAAATCATAGAAAAACTCAGGTAGATTCTTCTTCAAATTCTACCAGAGAAGGAATAACACACTCCGGTGCTATTATAAAATAACAAACTTTTGATTGAAGGTATGAAACTAAGTATAATCACCACAGTCCTCTCACACATCCTATCTATTCGTTGGGTGCAAGAGAATGACTGGTAATGGCAGTTAGGGGAGGAGCTATATAGCAGCTCTGCTGGGTGAATCCTCTTGCATTTCCTGTTGGGGAGGAGTTAATATCCCATAAGTAATGGATGATCCGTGGACTGGATACACTTAACAAGAGAAATAATAAAGAAGCACTTACCTCAAATGTCTGCCTGACAGCAAGGCAGATCACCAGGCTTGAGAGGTCTTCTCCCCCACATGGGATTGTGAAAAAAAAGAAATTCCTGAGTAAATATCCCTCAGGTATTCTGATTTAGGGCAGTATTCAAATATGGGAGGCGCAGTGAGAATTATGTCCCACAAGTTCCCATTGCTCTAAAGCCACCAATGCTCTACTGAAGAGACTGATATGGACTACGGCTACACCCCAGAACAAAGCAGCACAATCTTGCACTACTTTAAAAATAATAAACTCTTGATTGAAGAATCTATTCTAACACCTAACTTTATCACTTCCTTACACTAACGTAGGCAAAGAGAATGACTGGGTTGGGAGTGAAGGGAGGTGATATTTAACAGCTTTGCTGTGGTGCTCTTTGCTGCTTCCTGCTGACCAGGAGGTGAATATCCCATTAGTAATTAAGATGATCCGTGGAATCATTGGCCTCTATTTATCAAGGTCTGGCGGACCTGATCCGACACTGTGGATCAGGTCCGCCAGACCTCGCTGAATATGGCGAGCAATATGCTCGCCGTATTCAGCATTGCACCAGCAGCTCACAAGAGCTGCTGGTGCAACGCCACCCCCTGCAGACTCACGGCCAATTGGCCGCCAGCAGGGGGGTGTCAATCAACCCGATCGTACTTGATCGGGTTGATTTCCGGCAATGTCTGTCCGCCTGCTCAGAGCAGCGGACAGGTTATGGAACAGCGGTCTTTGTGACCGCTGCTTCATAACTTCTGTTTCTGGCGAGTCTGAAGGCTCGTCAGAAACATGGCCCTTCAAGCTCCGTACGGAGCTTGATAAATATGGGCCATTGTGTCATTAAAAAGAAATGAAAAATACATTACTACTTATGGATTATGTTACAACTTTGTCTCTCATTACAAAGCAAGGGGACAATATTATTTCTACAAATTTGGTTCAAAGTTTTGCCCCAAACTTGTTGCACTAATAGATATAGAGATAAAAATGAAATAAATACACAACATAATATAGCTAACTTCCTTTTTATTTTTTGGAAAAATCTATGTGCACCATGTTTAAGCCATGTAATACAAGTCCCACTCTCCACTTCGCGCCATATTTGACACAATACTTTTCGCACCAATTATGACGCAAACTCCTAAACAACCCATACACTAGTGAATTTTTCCACCACTTTTGATTGGAATATGCATAATCACATGATTTATGACATCAGCCTATCTGATTCAAGTACACATTGTAAACTATCACTAATTAATCAAATTGCTCGATACTTGTGTCATTGATCACTCATCAGAACTTGTAAGTGCCATTTGTTACATTGTGAATTATACTAACAAAGTATGCATAGGTGAAATTAGTATTAAAGATAAACATTGATGCTGACATTAGGACACCCAGTGTAATATTTTAGACAAGGATGTTTAAATTCGAATTGATGTTTGATTCAATATAATCTTAAGATGAGAGCTCAAAGGGATAGCCCACCTAACTTTAAACTGTCATGATTCAGATACAGCAGAAATTAAAATCACCTCTTAACTGTCATGCTATATTCAGTGTATTTCTTCCTTCTCTTGAATTTCTTTTTCAGTAAGAAATGTCATCTTATATGCCAGCCCATTTTATAACACCTGTGAAGGGGTGGTTTTTAAAACTAGATTTCAATCAGGAGGGGTTACACAGGTACAGAAAGAAAACTGGCCCAGCTCTTAAAATATCCATTGATTGCAAATAAATACATGCTATATTTGCAATTATTCCTGCTCAGAATAATAATAAATTTACACTATATACATATAGTGGTATAAATAAACACAGAGATATGACAGACAACATTGTTTAGAACAAAACAAAGAATTTAGGGACATGTAAATATGTTTGCAAAAGATTTCTGACATAACACACACACACACACATATATATATATATATATATATATATATATATATATATATATATATAAATACAAGTATGTGCAAAGATATATGTACAAATTCTAGCATTAATAATTATAAAAAAAAATATGAGATAAAAGCATATCATGACTTCTAGAAATACAAATACACATTCATTTATGTGAAAGTATCATATAACAGATTTTTTTGTATAACAAATCAATATAAAAATAACTTTCTATGAGATATTGTTTGTTGAGGTATAAATGTCGCTATTTCTTTTACATTAACAGATGAAAAATAAAAGATTAGCTTTAGAGAAATGTGCTTGTTCATGAAAAGTAATGAAATGGTATAAATAAAGTTGGGAAAAACCCGAATAACCGCAACATTGATGACTGTTAGTTAACACCAGTCCAATGCTCTTTGCACCGTACTTAACGCGCGTGTTTTTGACGGCTTTTTTTTTAAATAAGGAGATCATATTCAGGTCCGCGGCAGCGATGTCTGGCGAGAGTATTTACACTGGCGAATGCAACATAGTTGACGCTTTGATAAATAGGCCCCATAGACTTCAATGGAGAGCACAAACTGAAGAAAAAATAAAAACAACACTTATTGCTTGCACGCTAACCCAGCTGGAGTTCTTAAAAAAAAAGAAAATGTTCTATATATTTTTAAATAGATACTGTATTTCCTATACTATACTATCTATATATATATATATATATATATATATATATATATATAAAAATGTGTGTGTATATATATATATATATATGTGTGTGTATATATATATATGTGTGTGTGTGTGTATATATATATATATATATATATATATATATATATATTGGAATGTCAAATATTTACAGTACATACACAGTAGAACACAAAAAATATTAATATTGAATAAAAATGACACCCCTCACATTTTTTTAAATATTTTATTGTATCTTTTCATCTGACAACACTAAAGAAATTACACTTTGCTACAATGTAAAGTAGGGAGTGTACAGCCTGTATAACCGTGCAAATTTGCTGTCCCCTCAAAATAACTCAACACACAGCCATTAATGTCTAAACCGTTGGCAACAAAAGTGAGTACACCCCTAAATGGAAATGTCCAAATTGAGCCCAAAGTGTCAAAACTTTGTGTGGTCACCATTATTTTCCAGCACTGCCTTAACCCTCTTGGGCATGGAGTTTACCAAAGCTTCACAGGTTGCCACTGGAGTCCTCTTCCACTCCTCCATGACAACATCACTGAGCGCTCCCCCACCTTCCATTTGAGGATGCCCCACAGATGCTCAATAGGGTTTAGGTCTGGAGACATGCTTGGCCAGTCCATCACCTTTACCCTCAGCTTCTTTAGCGAAGCAGTGGTCGTCTTGGAGGTGTGTTTGGGGTCGTTATCATGTTGGAATATTGCCCTGCGGCCCAGCCCAGATAGGCAATCATGCTCTGCTTCAGTATGTCACAGTACATGTTGGCATTCATGGTTCCCTCAATGAAGTGTAGCTCTGCAGTGCCAGCAGCACTCATGCAGGCCCAGCCCTTGACAGGAGTCTTTGTACTCCTCACCTGGTTGCCACCACACACGCTTGGCACTATCTGAACCAAATAAGTTTATTTTGGTCTCATCGGACCACAGGACATGGTTCCAGTAATCCATGTCCTTAGTCTGCTTGTCATCAGCAAACTGTTTGCGGGCTTTCTTGTGCATCATGTTTAGAATTGGCTTCCTTCTGGGACGACAGCCATGCAGAAATATTTGATGTAGTGTGCGGCGTATGGTCTGAGTGCTGACAGGCTGTCCCCCCACCCCTCCAATCTCTGCAGCAATGCTGGCAGCACTCATACATCTATTCCTCAAAGACAACCTCTGGATATGACGCTGAGCACGTTTACTCAACTTCTTTGGTTGACCATGGCAAGGCATATTCTGAGTGTAACCTGTCCTGTGAAACCGCTATATGGTCTTGCCCACCGTGCTGCAGCACAGTTTCAGGGTCTTGGCAATCTTCTTATAGCCTAGGCCATCTATATGTAGAGCAACAATTCTTTTTTATAGATCCTCAGAGAGTTCTTTGCCATGAGGTGCCATGTTGAACTTCCAGTGACCAGTATGAGAGAGTGTGAGAGCGATAACACCAAATTTAACACACCTGCTCCCCATTCACACCTGAGAACTTGTAACACTAATGATTCACATGACACCGGGGAGGGAAAATGGCTAATTGGGCCCAATTTGGACATTTCCACTTAGGGGTGTACTCACTTTTGTTGCCAACGGTTTAGACATTAATGGCTGTGTGTTGAGTTATTTTGAGGGGACAGCAAATTTACACTGTTATACAGGCTGTACACTCACTACTTTACATTGTAGCAAAGTGTCATTTCTTCAGTGTTGTCACATGAAAAGATATAATAAAATATTTACAAAAATGTGAGGGGCGTACTCACTTTTGTGAGATACTGTATATATATATATATATATACACAACGAGAAGAAAACTGGTCTGGGAGGCAACCAAGAGGCCTACAGCAACATTAAAGGAGCTGCAGGAATATCTGGCAAGTACTGGCTGTGTGGTACATGTGACAACAATCTCCCGTATTCTTCATATGTCTGGGCTATGGGGTAGAGTGGCAAGACGAAAGCCTTTTCTTACAAAGAAAAACATCCAAGCCAGGCTACATTTTGCAAAAACACATCTAAAATCTCCCAAAAGCATGTGGGAAAAGGTGTTATGGTCTGATGAAACCAAGGTTGAACTTTTTGGCCATAATTCCAAAATATATGTTTGGCGCAAAAACAACACTGCACATCACCAAAAGAACACCATACCCACAGTGAAGCATGGTGGTGGCAGCATCATGCTTTGGGGCTGTTTTTCTTCAGCTGGAACTGGGGCCTTAGTTAAGCTAGAGGGAATAATGAACAGTTCCAAATACCAGTCAATATTGGCACAAAACCTTCAGGCTTCTGCTAGAAAGCTGAACATGAAGAGGAACTTCATCTTTCAGCATGACAACGACCCAAAGCATACATCCAAATCAACAAAGGAATGGCTTCACCAGAAGAAGATTAAAGTTTTGGAATGGGGGAGGAGCCAACTCTGAGGCTGAGCGGTCGCACATTGCAGCAGCTCCTGCCATCAATCTACATAAAAGTTTAATTTGGTGACCGCTCAGACCTCTATAACACCTCACTACTGTACACCTACAGACTAAGATTTAAGTATTTTGCAAATGTAGCAGTAGTTCGCTCTGTGGCCATAATACTATCGAGCAGTTATCTACTCTTCTGATCAGTGATCATCGGAACAGCCATGCTTGCCTCCGTGAGAAGGCTGGAGTAAGGGAGGACATCAACTGTCTGCTCTCTCATCGATTGTGGGGGCCCTAGCTTCAAAAGAACCTGAACATGGATATGGCACTGTAAATCATTGCGGAGCTTGGCAATCTCCTTGATAAGTACCAAGCTGCATTTGACCGTTCGCTCAAAATGGCGACTCAACCTGCTGACGCAGCTTGCTACATTGATAGCCTAGGTGGGGAGATTGAGATACAAAGAACGGGGGGCTTCGTTATTCAGCCCACTACACATGAAACAACAGACCAAGTAAGCACTACTTTTAAAATAGACTGCCTCGACATCCATAAATTGATGGTCAAGGAATACCCTCGGCTGGGGGCGGAGTCGCTCTTGCAAGGGCCTCAACCACCATTTTCCCGTAACCTGCAAGAACCTTCATGTGGGAAGATTCATTATAGCGATCACATTCAAGAAGTGCCTCCTTACATTATCGCGCTGCAATTAAAATTGGAGAACTCTGTATACCTGATATCGTGTCACCTATTGCAGGATAACACGGAGCTGTTTACTCACCGTCTACAAGATTCTCAGCGGGTAGGAGACCTGCAGATGCTACATTGCCTGTTCCCTTGCACCTCTCAACACAAACGCTTAGGCGTTGGATAGGCTTATCAAGACGCTGAGTGCTGGAGTGACTACCCTAGTCTTCCACTATATAGTAACTGAGTTCACAGATTGCTACAACCCTGCCAGGGACTTCACTTATTTTATTTTATCTCGCAGGCACAGGATTTTTTGCTGATGATTGACTGTTGACTGTTATATCCTCTTCACGCAAGTGTTTATTAGTTCCTTACTATAGGCAGTATTACTGTTATTGTTTTTCTCTATACAGCGCTCTAGAGTGGTGCAAACAGGCTATTATATGTATTCATATCCTCTCTCTCATTTTTTTTTTTACACCCATAATTAGTTCTTACATAAGTCTTTTTTATACAAATACATTTCTACTTGTTATGATCTCCTGGGCATTGTGGCACCACATGATAGCTTAAGTTATGCCTTGCACATTAGGTCTATATAAAAGTTTTATGTGCTGCACATGTTATGTTACAATCACTGCTTGCTTAACACTTCTGTTACAGATTAGTGTGCTGTACGTGTTACACTAAAGTCACTGCTTACTCAACATTTTTGTTATGGATTAGTGTTCTATACATGTCACGCTAAAATCACTGCTTGTTTAACACCTCTGATTGATAAAGTCTTTTCGCTTTAATCTTTTGTGCCACTGGGACATACATATGCAAGGGTAATCAGGGGAAGCCGTAAAAATGTTAATGTCTGCTGTTATATAATGTTATGTTGCCCTTTCGTAAATGCCACAACGGTAATCCACTACTAGGGAGCTCAATTACTGATTTTTAGATAAACTGTTTGTTAGTTATATATATGCATGGAGTTTGGGTGAAGCTTGTGTACACGACATCTTGCTGCCAGCGGCCGGGGCAGTGTGATGCCTATATATTACAAACGCATAGCTCCATAGTACAGTTTCCCTGCTCTGCCTCCTACTTACTAATCGAGAGCTTCCTACACAATCCACAATCCACCATTATCACCAAGTTTTATTTTAGCCTTTGGTTATCCCCTCAAATATTGACTTTTACCTACTCTACTTAGATCAGCAGGACTGATCAACTATACTAACTAACTGAATTTACAAATCCCTGCACATACCCTAGTTTTCTTTCATAGCTTCACTTGCACTACTCCTCAACGCAGCAACATGATATAATTGAAACTACCGATGCCCTTCATATTAAAAGCTTCCTTGTCATAAAGTTTAAAGTTGCATAGTTCACTTCGCATAATATACTAACCACCTCCTCCCCCCCCCCCGTAATGTACCTCCCATTGTTGGAGGACTATCTATATGGCTTATCTCGCCTATGCCATACTCTAACTACCTATACCTTCATACTTTACCGCATGTTTTAAATAGCAAAATTATATATATACTCTTGTTATAGTTTACAATATCAACTACTAATTACTCTAATCTACTGACCCAAATTGTTTTAGAAATTTACACAATTTATGGGTAGTTCTGTGATTCAATATCATTCCCAGTTAATACCCCTCCTGTCTAATGTTATAAGAATCTTCAGGCTCTCAGAAACATAACTTTCATTTTAATATTATTCCATACCTACATCTCATATCATATTAGGTTAGCAAGGGAATGGCGCCTTTACTGTATTTAATGTCTAACAAACTACTTACCATCCCATTCTAAGTCACCATGCTTGATATTTTGCACCACACCCTTATATTCTACTGTGTTCTTTAAATATTAATATTACCTAATAGCATAAGTGTGTATTTACTCTATTTTTTGTAGGATCATTCGTATTTCCCACCTTCCTCTCCTACTGTTAATATATAAGGGGCCTTAGTATTAAGTGAGGAAACTCATCTTGTCCAGAATATGGGAAAAATAAAAAGAGGTTCCAGCTTTTCGTATAACGTTGCCTTTGATAGGAATGTACTCTGTCTTTATGTATGCAGAATCATTATATTGTATCATCTATGTCTGGTTATTCTTCATAAGCTGTATTCTGTTTGCACAACCTCAATAAAAATTTATATAAAAAAATAAAAAATAAATAAAAAATAAAAAAAAAATAAAAAAAGTTTTGGAATGGCCCAGCCAGAGCCCAGACCTGAATCCGATAGAAAATCTGTGGGGTGATCTAAAGAGGGCTTTGCACAGGAGATGCCCTAGCAATCTGACAGATTTGGAGTGTTTTTGCAAACAAGAGTGGGCAAATCTTGCCAAGTCAAAATGTGCCATGCTGATAGACTCATACTCAAAAAGACTGAGTTCTATAATAAAATCAAAAGGTGCTTCAACAAAGTATTAGTTTAAGGGTGTGCACACTTATGCAACCATATTATTTTATTTTTATATTTTTTCTTCCCTCTACCTAAAAGATTTCAGTTTGTTTTTCAATTGAGTTGTACAGTTTATAGGTCACATTAAAGGTGGAAAAAGTTCTGAAATGATTTATCTTTGTCTCATTTTTTTTTACATCACTGAAACCTGACATTTTAACAGGGGTGTGTAGACTTATTATATCCACTGTATATATAAAACCTTATTTGCATATATTACCCAAAATCTTTTGCTGCATTGGAACAATATATCTAGAGATTTTTTGTGGGTCTTTTGACTTGTCTAGATTTGTAAATGGGCTACACAATGGCCCGAATGGGGCCAAATACCCCTGTTTCCACGCGAGCCTTCAAGATTGCCGGAAACAGGAGTTAAGAAGCAGCGGTCTTAAGACCGCAGCTCCTTAACTCGTCCGCTGCCTCTGAGGCTGCGGACATCAGTCTGCCTGATTGTGTACGATCTGGTTGACTGACACCTCCTGCTAGCGGCCAATTGGCCACGAATCTGCAGGGGGCGGCATTGCACAAGCAGTTCACTAGAGCTACAGCGGATCATGTCCGCCAGAAAATTATAAATCGGCCCCAATGAGTTAATCTCTCTACATTATATATATATATATATATATATATATATATATATATATATACACAGTATAAATATATATATATATACACATACATACACAGTTATACATGTATGTATATATATATATATATATATACTGTATACAGTCATGGCCAAAAATATTGGCACCCCTGCATTTCTGTTATATAATGCACCACTTCCCCCAGAAAATTGTTGCAATTACAAATGTTTAGGCATTCTCATGTTTATTTCTTTTGTTTGTATTGGTATGACATAGAAAAAGTGGAGAAAAAGCCTATTCTGACACATTCCACGCAAAACTCCAAAAATGGACTGGACAAAATTATTGGCACCCTCAATTTAATATTTGGTAGAACACCCTTTGGAAAAAATAACTGAAATCAATTGCATTCTGTAACTATCAATGAGTTTCTTACACCTTTCTACTGGAATTTTGGACCACTCTACTTTCGCCAACTGCTCCAGGTCTCTCAGAAGGGTTCCTTTTCCCAACTGCTGTTTTGAGATTTCTCCACAGGTGCTCTATGGGATTGAGATATGGGGCATATTTATCAAAGTGCGAGCGGACACCGCCCCCTACAGATTCACAGCAGGGAGTGTCAATCAACTCAATGGTATTCGATCGGATTAATTTCTGTCCATCGCTGCTTCATAACTTCTGAAGGCTCGCCGGAAACAAGGGGCATCAAGCTCCATTCAGAGCTTGATAATTCGGCCCCATGGACTCATTGCTGTCTAGTTCAGTACTCTCCAGTGCTTTTTCTTAAACCATTTCTGGGTGATTTTTGACGTGTGCTTTGGGTCATTGTCCTGCTGTAAGACCCATGACCTCTGACGGAGACCCAACTTTCTGACACTGGGCCCTACATTGCACCACAGAATTCTTTCATAGTCTACAGATTTCATATTGCGTGCCATGCACACAATCAAGACATCTAGTGCCTGAATCAGCAAAGCAACCCCAAAACATCAGTAAAGCTCCACCATGTTTGACTGTAGGGACTGTATTCTTTTCTTTAAAAGCCTTATTTCTTTTTCTGAAAACAGTAGAATGATGGGCTTTACCAAAAAAGCTGTAATTTTGTTACATCTGTCCACAGCACATTCTCCCAAAAGGATTTTTTTTTATTTTTATTTATAACATTTTTATTGAGGTCAAAAAGCAAAATTTACACATTTGAGACTAGAAAGAGGATACATTAAAGCTCAATACATATCTAGTCTAGATAATCAGTAGGAGTCCTCATTTTTCCTTCCCCTTCTATCATATGCTAGGCCACTTTTGGACCTATGTAGCAATATAGATCAAAGTCCACAGGGGTTGTGATTTTAGCGTAAAAGAAAATAAACATTAAAAGGAAAAAGAAACAACCAAGGAATACAAAAAAACAAAAAGGTGCATCTAAGCATATATCACTATTAATTTTGCTAAACATTCTAATATACTTGATACACCTGCCTGAACCAAGCGTATTTATAGTGCACTAATCTAAGTTATTTTAAGGGCAACAACACAAACAGCTTTCAATAAACATATATGGTACACTAGGAAGGGAAAAGTTCATATATTAATTTTAAACTAAAGGGATATTCTGATCATGGCATAAAGGCCTGCCATAGGCAGCTTAAACTTGTGTGATCTGCATCATATTATTCATGTGATCTAAAAAATTTATATTCTGATGTTTAGAACAGATATGGACCCCTGATACTATCAGATTACGATTCCCCAGCGCGGCCCCGGCCGCGGGCCACGACTGTGAATCTTATTTAAGACACAGCGTTCCAATGAATACTAAAGAATATAGACCGTACCCATTGATCCATTATAAATTATCATGTACTATAAGACCCTCATCCATGTGACATTACAGTAGACGATTGGCTTGTCTTATTTTTCTAAGTCTGTAAACATTAAACAAACATTAGTTTTTCCCTTCAATATTACACTGCTATATATACTGAGATACACATATACTGATTAGCTCACATTTGTCACATCGCTGTATGCAGGGAGATATACAAATACTTATTAGCTCAGATACTACTGTCTATTAACATTGTTGGTCTGAACCTGTGAGCATAGGAGAACGATTTAACACACATCAAACTGACAAAAACAAAAATAGTTAAATTGGAAATTTTACACACTAATATTGTGTTGCGATCCCTACTAAATGTACAGAATGTTAGTCCTCCCCGAGTGTAGGGAGGATAAAAACAGTGGGTTTTGAGTAAGTCTGTACAAATTTCCATGACCACCCTTCATAAACATGAAGGAAAAAGAAGGGATTTAATGAAGCCGGGGCAGGCATCTGTGCGTGCTGCTGTATGTCTGGACTCAGAGGCCAACCACCCTTAACTCCCCAGTGAATATCATGTGTTCGGCTCTCAGTGTTCCTGGAGAAGTTCATGTAAGTCATGTAGGGATCTTCAGGACCGGCCCAAGGCATCACGACAAGCAGGATATGATCAGTGCCGTTGTATTCACCCCAGCGGGAGCCCCCCCCAAGTCCCCGCCGGGGCCCAGCACCTGCAGAGTCCTCAGGAGTTGGCCAGATCCCATAGTCCACAGGAGAGTGAACAGGTAACGATATGATCACATATGGTTTCACAGCAGTTGCGTATGATCTCAGGTTTTCACGGGCATGCTGTTGAAGCGGTAAGGTGTGATCGCCATCCTGGAAAGTAACGGCTGCAAAGATGTCTTTACTCCTCTGATGTGTCTCTTCACAGCGTGGGTGGTTTTGGCCTTCAAGAAAGGTTTTTCCAAGCGGCAATTCTCTCCGGCAGAGAGGCGCGGCGGGAGCGCTCCTGACCGCCGCTCCCCCACCTTCAGAAACCAGGACCAAATCCACTATGTCTGTCCCCTTGTGATGTAGGGATTGTAAGTTTGTCAGATAGTCCCAGGGTGCTTTGTTTAGGAGATTTATTAGACAATTCTCAAGACGCTCCAGATAGTGATCGATACGATCCCACGGGTCTTCGGTTTGTTCGGGCGCCATCTTTGATATGCAGCGACGCAGTAGTTCTTTTTATTTACCCCACTTAGTTCAGCAGATTTTCCCTTTTGCGATTGTTGTCAGGTTCAGCTAATTAAGGTTATAGTGTTCTTGCCGTTGTGCTTGGGTCAGGCAATTTACCTCGGTTTCCCGAGGGGGGTAACGCCGCCTGCTATGAGCCGCCTCTCCAGGCCCCAATCGTCCGATCTTATTACACCAGCGTCACAAATACAGCAAATAAGTTGATAGATAGGAGGCTTCTGAGTATCTTTGTGATACAGAGCAATTTTGACAAGTATTAGCTGTAAAATGTCTCCAATATTGGCGGTATATTAGGTACTCAGCTGGAGCTCTAAGAGAATGCGACCTCTCAGGATCGCTGCACGGACACGCCCCCCACTCCCAAAAGGATTTTATCTTCCTCAGGTAAGTTTTGGCAAACTCCAATCTGGCTTTTTTATGTTTCTGCGGCAGCAGCAGGGTCCTCCTGGGTCTCCTACCATAGTGTCCTTTTTCATTCAGATGGTGACATAAGGGGGTCTATCTATCAAGCTCCGAACGGAGCTTGAAGGCCCGTGTTTCTGGCGAGTCTGAAGACCGCTGTTCCATAACCCCGTCCGCCTGTTTTGATGAGGCGGACAGGAATCGCCGGAAATCAACCCGATCGAGTACGATCGGGTTGATTGACACCCCCCCTGCTGGTCTGCAGGGGGTGGCATTGCACCAGCAGCTCACAAGAGCTGCTGGTGCAATGCTGAATACGGAGAACATATTGCTTTCCGCATTCAGCGATGTCTGTCGGACCTGATCCGCAGTGTCGGATCAGGTCTGACAGCCAATGATAAATAGGCCCCATAGTGCGAGCTGACACATTTGTACCCTGTGTCTGAAGGTCAGCTTGAATTTGTCTGGAAGTTGATTGAGGTTCTTTATCCACCATTTGAATCTGGAGATGGATTTGTAACCTTCAGATTGTCCATGCTTTTCCACAATTTTTGTTCTCAAATCCTCAGACAATTCTTTGCGGCTCTTTCTCTTCTCCATGCTCAGTGTGGCACACAGAGACACACAACAGAAAAGTTGAGTCCATTTTTCACCATTTTAACTGGTTCCCGGTGTGATTTCTTTATTGTCAGCACCTGTTAATTGATACAGGTGAGTTTAATTACAAATTACAAGAGCATCACAAACTTGGAATGCAATTATTTCTTACAATTATGAGAAGGTGCCAATAATTTTGTCCAGTCTATTTTTGGAGTTCTGCGTGGAATGTGTCAGATTTGGCTTTTTTCTCTCCACTTTTTTGTGTCATACCAATACAAACAAACACCTAGATTACAAGTTTTGCATTCGGGTTTTTTTAATGCTGAAAAAATGGTAATTTCAGCGTTAAAACAGCACCGCATTTTTTGCTGTACAGCGGTCCCACCCCTTGCTCTCTCTCTCCCCCCTCTCTTTTGCTCTCTTTATCTCCCATCTCTTTTGCTCTCTCCCCTCTCTTTTGCGCTCTCTCCCCCTCTTTTGCGCTCTCTCTCCCCCCCTCTCTTTTGCTCTCTCCCCCCCTCTCTTTTGCTCTCTCTCTCCCAATCTCTTTTGCTCTCTCTCTCCCCCCTCTCTTTTTGCTCTCTCTCTCTCCACCCTCTATTTTGCTCTCTCTCTTCCCTCTCTTTTGCTCTCTCTCCCCCCCTCTCTTTTGCTCTCTCTCTCCCCCTCTCTTTTGCTCTCTCTCTCCCCCCTCTTTTACTCTCTCTCTCTCCCTCTCTTTTGCTCTCTCTCTCCCCCTCTCCTTTGCGCTCTCTCTCCCCACTCTCTTTTACTCTCTCTCTCCTCCCTCTCTTGCTCTCTCTCCCCCCTCTATTTTGCTCTCTATCCCCCTCTCTTTTGCGCTCTCTCCCCCTCTCTTTTGCGCTCTCTCCCCCCTCTCCTTTGCTCTCTGTCTCTTCCCCTCTCTTGCTCTCTATCTCCCCCCTCTGTTTTGCTCTTTCTGTTCCCCCTCTATTTTGCTCTCTCTAGCCCCCTCTATTTTGCTCTCTCTTTCCCCCCTCTCTTATGCTCTCTCTCTCTCTGTCCCCCCTCACTTTTGCTCTCTCTCCCCCCTCTTTTGCTCTATATCCCCCCTCTCGTACCTTTTTGCTCTCTCTCTCTCCCACCTCTCTTTTGCTCTCTCTCTCCCCCTCTCTTTTGCTCTCTCTCCCCCCTCTTTTGCTCTATATCCCACCTCTTGTTCGCTCTCTCTCTCTCACGTACGGTCCCGCCCCTTCAAGCCCACCCGGCCCGCCCCCTTCAAGCCCAGCCATCCTTGCCCCCCTTCACGGATCAGGTGACAGGTCAGTTTATTGAAGGCCAGGAGTGTTTGTCCTTGCGCAGTCTCTACTGTGCATGACAGCTTCGGACAAACACACTTGGCCTTTTATATTATAGGATGTATTTTTAAATAGATATTCCTATATATATCTGTATATATGTACACCTATATATAATCATCTATATATATATATAGGTATATATTTGTGCAAAAATTCTTCAGATATATATTTAAGTATCTCTTTAAGAATAAATAGAACCTATTCTGCTATGTGCAGAACATTGAATTATGAAATATGCAATATTATCTTCTAATGTTACGCTCTCAAATAACCGCGATTGTGTTTGCAGAACGTGTGGGTGGTTTTTTTCCATCTTTTTTGGCTTCATTGAGGTCTATGGGGAAATGCTATTTTGAGTTTGCAACTTCTCAAAGTCTATTTGTTACTGCAACTTTGCAGACACGAGAGCGCAAACTTTTTACTCTCAACTCGTAATACGAGTGCAAATCACAGAGCGCAAAAAAAAAAATGATTCTAGCAGTTTTAATGTTTGAATGCAAACTACCGCTCCGCCCATTGGGGTAGATTTATTAAATGTCTGCCCGACATCGCTAAATGCTGACAGCATACGCTGTCTGCATTTATCATTGCACAAGCAATGACAAAATGCTTGTGCAATGCCGCCCCCTGCATATTTGCGGCCAATCGGCCGCTAGCAGGGAGTGTCAATTATCACTCAGAGCAGAGGTGGGGGATGAATTAAGGAGCAGCCTTACATTTAACTTACATTTCCGGTGAGCCTGAAGAGTATTAATTATTGTAGTAAATTTATACTAATTTATATGAGGAAGACTTTACATGCTAGACAGCATTATAAACCTAATAAAATAATCACACAACACAGAATATATAATTTAACTAAGTTAAATGAACAACAACATTTGCTAAACAGCATTATAAACCTAATAAAATAATCACACAACACAGACTTCACTTGCATTATTCTGCAAACAGTTCTTTCTATGCATTCCAATCTGGACTGAGTTATAGACAGGAAGATCTTGTTCCTTTGAAATCTGCTCGATAGCTCAGGTCTGGTTAAACTGATTAGTTTCAGCTTGCTTGGCTTTCCTGCAACACAAGCGGACAGCTCCACCTACTGGCTATTTTAATAAATGCACTGCTTCTCAATGCTTTTCAATAGAAGTCACATGACTGGAAAAAAAGGTTGTTATTCTGAAACGGTGTAAATTGAACCGTCGTAAAACGAGGGCCATCTGTATTTTGTTGATAACAGAGTAACAAAGACAAAATAATTTTATAGAAATAATTGCTAAACACTTTGCATGTGTATATGTGAGAGAGAATGTGTCAGTGAATGTTGTTATATCTAAACAATTATTTGGTATCGCAAGGAAATAGATTAAGAAAAACATAATTGATACCATGGGGTAGATTTACCATTGTGTGGACGGACATGATCCGCTATAGCGATCATGTCCGCCGCACATCGATAAATATCGACAGCATACGCTGTCGGCAATTTATCATTGCACAAGCAGTTCTGGTGAACTGCTTGTGCAATGCCGCCCTCTGTAGATTTGCGGCCGCTAGCAGGAGGTGTCAATCAGGCGGATTGATGTCCGCCGCCTCAAAAGAGGTGTATGAGTTAAGGAGAATTGGTCTCAAGATCGCTGCTTCTTAACTCCTGTTTCCGGCATTGGGGCCGATAAGGGAGTTGGTAAATCGGCCCCCATATATCACCACACTTTACAAGTGAGAGAAGTCATTTAAAAATGCTGTGTACCAACCTTTAGACTTTGACAAAGCAAGAGAGTCAGTTTGAGCAAGTGAATAATTATATGTATTAAAAGGAATGAGTTTGAGCTATATATATATATATATATATATATATATATATATATATATATATATATATATATATATATACATACAGTACATATCCTTCCCTTTCGTTAATCAGTAAGCAGTTATTTTTCCATTTGGTTGTATTTTTACCTTATCAGTAAAATGGAACGATAAAGATTTTTTTTTCGACAGCGTGTTTGATCTACTGATACACTTCTACAGAATGTGATTAGTAACTTAAATAGTGTGTTTTTCCAGTATTTGTAAATAAACATGCAAATAAGATATTAGAAAAAAGATGAGTAGATTTTCACGTACATGAATATGATTTGTGGATTTAAACTTTGGACCTTATTGGAGTGGAAAAATAAGCAGTTATTTCCGCTAATTGTCAATTAGCCGATATATACTGTATATGTGAATATGTCATATTCCTGTTAATGAGTTATGCAATGTGCAGGAATTCTAGTAATTATCTGTTTATCTATATTTTTGTTATCATTGATATTTACGGATAGTTTAACTGCCATAAAATACTAAAGAATGTCATAAAAAGTAAATCTAAAGAAATATAATAAAGCAATAATAAAACGGTCAAAACCATAAAAGACAAAAAAAAAAAAAAAAAATCCTCTATAAAAAATTCTAATGTATTCTAATATATACAGAAAAGAAACAGTTCTATTGAAATGAAAACTTAAAATATAGCTGCGATTGGAGGATTTTACAACTTTATGAGTGTAACAATTCTCCTCTCTTGGAGCAGTACTATGGGTTGTAATCCTCAACTGCAGAGTATAGGCAATATTGTAGATAGAAGGTTAATATATATAAATATAAATATGCGAAAGTACAGAGAAAACTTGAAATAGGGGCCGATTTATTAAGGGCTGAATGGAAAACAGGAGTCTTCAAGGGACACTGAACCCAAATGTTTTCTTTCTTGATTCAGATAGAGCATGCAATTTTAAGCAACTTTCTAATTTGCTCCTATTATCAAATATTCTTCATTCTCTTTATTTGAAAAGCAAAAATGTAAGTTTAGATGCCGGCCCATTTTTGGTGAACAACCTGGGTTGTTCTTGCTGATTGGTGGATAAATTCACCCACCAATAAACAAGTGCTGTCCAGGGTTCTCAACCAAAAATTGGCTGGCTCCTTAGCTTAGATGCCTTCTTTTTCAAATAAAGATAGCAAGAGAATGAAGAAAAATTGATAATAGGAGTAAATTAGAAAGTTGCTTAAAATTGCATGCTCTATCTGAATCACAAAAGAAAAAAATTGGGTTCAGTGTCCCTTTAAGACCACTGCTCCTTAACTCGTACACCTCCTCTGAGGCTGCGGACATCAATCTGCCCGATCTCATACGATCGGGTTGATTGACAGCCCCTGCTAGCGGCCCATTGGGCATGAATCTGCAGGGGGCGGCATTGCACAAACATTTCACTAGGACTGCTTATGCAATGATAAATGCCGACAGCGTATGCTGTCGACATTCAGAGATGTCGGGGGGACATGATCCGCTACAGCTTCTACTCTTCTTCTCCTTCCACTTGAATTGGGTGGTGGAGTAGGTTCCCTATCAGGGAAGGTATTTTCCTTGTAATGCTTAAGGAGGGAAACATGGAAGGTTGGATCAATCTTGTAGCTATTTGGAAGGTCTAATCTCACTGCATTGTTGTTTATTAGTTGTTTGATTGGAAAGGGTCCAAACTTTTTAGTGGGAGATTTTAGATGCTTGGTGGAGAGCCAAACATAATACCCAATCTGATAAGCAGGTGTTTTTTTTCTTGTGAAGATCATAATAGTATTTTTGTTTTTCTTGAGCAGTCTTGATACTCTCTTGTAGTATTCAGAATCCTTCTCGGATTTGTTCCACCATATGAGTCACAGCAGGTCTTTATGAGGTTGATGGAGAAGGGGGTAAAGAGTTGGGATTGTATCCATAGTTAGAGAAGAATGGAGTATGTGTGGTAGAGGTGCTTACAGAGTTATTGTATGCAAGCTCTTCCATGGGAAGAAGTGAAAACCAATGATCCTGTAGATGGGTGCAGTAGCACTGAAGATATTGTTCCAAACATTGGTTGATTCTTTAAACTTGTCCATTTTTTTGAGGATGGTAGGATGCCTAGTGATTTGTAATTTAGTGCATACTTCCTTCCAGAATTTTGAAGTAAACTGAGACTCTTTATCAGTTTTAATACTATCTGGTAAATCATGCAGTTTGACGATGTTAGAGATGGAAGCTACGGCAGTCTTGTATGCACTTGGTAATTCAGGAAGAGGTATGAAATGTGCCATTTTAGTGAGTAGATCCACTAATACTAGTATAGTGTTATGTTTCTCTGGTTTAGGGAGGTCTTCTATGAAGTCCATGGAGATATCCAGCCAAGGGAACTAGGAATGGTTAAAGAAGATAGAAATCGTGTTGCCTCTTTTTTAAGGGGTTTAGCGCGTGAACAGGTGTTACAGGTAGTCACATAATCCTGTACTTTTTTTCTTATGGCAGGCCACCAATAATACCTGTTTAGTATATGGATTCAAAAACTTGGGGGGTGTATAGCTTATCATCCTTGTAGAGGAAACCATTTTTGTTTCAGGTGAGCAGATGTAATGATTTTAGTTATGAGATTGGAAATTATATATACAAATTTATGGGAAGGAGTGATTGGCCCTGGAATAGTCTCTCTGTGTGTAAGTACATCCCTTCTGGATAGTGAGTCTGCCTTCCCATTTTTTGACCTAGGTCTGTAAGTTATAATGAAATTTTACCTGTCAAAATAGAGACTCCATCTATACTGTCTCTAAGTGTCAGGTTCTGTGTTCTCTACTCAGCTCTCTCAGTCACACCCACCTTTTCTGATTGGTTGTTATTCCTTTAAGACACCGCTTCACTAATTCACCTGTGCTTAAGTATTGAAGATAGCACACGTTACTCTTGGATTACAAAGCCTTCCCCTACTCTTTGTAAGGGTTATCTAAACTATTCCTTTTTTTGCCTACGAAGCAACTTTCAACTTCAGCTCTCCAGTCTGTCTCCAACGCATACTCGCAAAGACCACCTACCTACCGGACTCTCTAAAGATTCAGTGGGGTAATACTAGCACATACCTTAAGTTGTATTTCCTACAGATTCACACTCAATTGCAGCTTCTCTCCTTCCAAGCTAATACCGCAAGCTGCCTGTCAGTTCTCCGACGACTCCAGTGCAGCGTGACGTCACTTCCGCCCAACGGACAACAGTCAGAACTCTGTATCGGAGCACCGGAGCAAGACGCCTGACCCTCCCGCTCCTGAAGATTTTCAGGTACTTCTTATGTTTACAAACTGCATATCTACTAAGATGCTCTAAATGGTTCTCCTGCTATGTGTGATTATGAGAACTGCTCATGAAGTGCATTCTTGTGTAACCACTCTGACTTTATGCCAAGAACTGTACTTAAGTACCTTTAGTTATACAATCATTTATTATCTCTGTTGCATTATCTAACTGCCATCATACTCTCTCAGTCTGCATTTCTGTGAGATTAACTCACTGTCTTACTAAGTCTGATTATCATCACTTATCTGGAAGTAATCCTCTGCCTCATAGAGGTATTACTCAGCAAGGTGAGACAAACCAACATATTAGACATATTCTGCAGTTGTGTTTCAAAATAAGATTTGTTCCCTTATACTAAGATAGGGTTTTATTTTTTGTAGGTACTCAAGATTTTTGTGGTCTGAGTAAACAGTTATAGATAAGGTAGTTCCTTCTAGGAGATGTCTCTAGGTTTCAAAAGCAACCTTCAATAGGAGGAGTTCTTTTTCTCCCACTGGGTAGTTGCATTCTATTTGAGTGAGGGTTTGGGAGTAGAAGGCGACAGGATGTAGGGGATCAGATGGAGATTCCCTTTGAGAAAGCATTGCCTTACCCCTTGTTCTGAGGCATCCACTTTAACTATATATTGTGGCGATGGTTACTTCTGGAAAATTTATAATAGTTGCCCTAGTAAAATTATGTTTTAATGTGTCAAAAGCTTGCTGATCCTGATTTGTCCTTTGGAATTTAGTATTGATACTAGTCAGACATTAGGGGAGACAATTGTTGAGAATTTTTAATAAGTTTCCTATAAAAGTTGTAAAGTTCTAGAAACCTTTGGATAGCCTTCCTGGTTGTAGGGATTGGCCAATCTGTATTGGTGCATATCTTAGAGTTATCAGTCTGTATCCCTTGGGATGATAGGGAATATCCTAGACACAATATGTGAAAAGTTTCAAACTCACATTTCTCTAGCTTGGCATAAAGGTGATGGGTTCTAAGTCAGGATAAAACCCAATGTACATGTTTACGGTGTTCACTAAGGGTACAACAAAAACATCCATGAGATCTCTGAAGATATAATTTATGAAATATTGGAATGTTGCTTGGGCGTTACAGAGACCAATGATATTCGTATAGACTGTGATGGGTTCGAAAAGCTGTTTTCCATTTGTTTTCTTCACAGATGCGTACTAAGTTGTTGGCCTCTCTGAGATCCAATTTGGTGTGTACAGTCGCATCTTTAAGTCTTTCTATGAGTTATGGTATGAGTGGTAGTGGGTATCTATTCTTGATGTATCTTTTGTTTAATTCTTTGTAATCAACTATTATCTTTATTTCTTACAAAGAATATTGCAAATGCAGCTGGAGATATGGAAGGTCGTATAAAGGCTTTCCTTAAGTTACTGTAAATTGGCCTGCTGACCTTCATAGCCTTAAACAACCAAGACCCACAGTACCTGAAAGAGCTCCTGACACCCTACATCCCATCCCGCTCACTTAGGTCAGCCAACACATCCCTCCTCTCAGTGCCAAGAATAAGGACGAACTCAGGCTCCAGAGCATTCGGCCACGCTGCCTCTACTTTCTGGAACTCTTTACCATGCGCATCAGAGAGGCACCTTCCTTACAGACTTTTTAAAAAAAAAGCTAAAGACCCACCTCTTCCAACAGGCATTCAGTCCGCTTATCTGACCTTCAGAAACTCCTAACTTTTATGTCTTATGTTGGTATATTTGTAAAGTGCTTTGAGTCTCACAGGGAGAAAAGCGCTATATAAATCGCAAATTATTATTATTATTATATTACTGTCAAGATATCCCTGTAAATGTGTCAACTCCAGTTCAGAGAGTGGATAAATGTGACCATAGAGTACAGAAGTTCTGGGGAGTTGGTCCATAGGACAATCATATGGTCTGTGTAGTAGCCATCTGTCCTGGGTTCATAGTTATGGCATGGTTATTCTTTAACAACTCTCCTCTCTCAGGACAGTACTACAGGTTGGATCCTGTAGATATGTTTAAATTATGTTTTCCTTTCTGAAGCTTTGTATGCAATTATACTACTTTTTGCAGTCCATTAGCTATATCCCGTATAACTTATTACCCCTCTCCTACTGTTTAACACCAGAGTAGAGTTATATTAATTTCATATATTATAGCAGCTCACATTAGGGACAACTAGCAGTGATTCTACCATATAGATTAAGGCTTGTAGATTATATGCTGCTTCATGTTATCTGAGTGGTCTTCAGATCAAGTCGAGTCCACCTCCCTCTCTCTATAAAAAAAATTCTGCCTCATTGATTATATGATATACTGCTCCTTGTTAAAGTTTTAATGATTAACTATAGTAATTGGATGTCTTCTCTAGTAAGTTGATAGGCAGCTATCAGAGGTGATATATATCTTTCCTATTAAGATAGTTCAAACTTGTCCGATTTGATAAAATAGAGGCTATAGTCTAAGCCTAGGCTCTGTTTTTCCATGGTTTATATGTTATATTTATGTACTCACTATCTCACATAATTTAGTGAATCATGTAATATCTCTTTATAGGAAGGTCAAAAGGTGGCCTTCTTCTTTTGTATCCCTTAGCCCCGCCCATACACACCAACAAACATCCCAGACTTGCCCATTAACCACCCATGATCCAGCACATTATCCACCAGTGACTCCACCCCTCCCAACACTGCCTCACCCATAAAATGGTAATGGCCTCCCTCAACCTCCTGAATCCCTAATAACTAGCCACAAATGTTAGAAGGTATGTGAAAGCATAATACTTTTAGTAAGAGAGAATAAAATAGAAAAGTCAAAGTGCAAATTCTGTAACCTAAGTTTCTTTAAAAAAATCAAAATATGACTTGTCATACCGTCCTGATTAAAACAGCTTTTATTTTTAATATCGGCCAAGGGCAGATACCCTCCAGAGTGATCTGTTCTAATAAGAGTCTTGGGCGCCGCAACCACCTCTGGGAACCTAACTATGGGTCCCCCTCAGCACGTCTTGTAGTTCTCGGTCTGTGTAATACTCTATATATTGATCTATTTATCGAATCTATCTATCTATATATAAAATCTATCTATCAAATATGATATATAAACACACTATACAGGAGTGCTCAGTCTCTTAACCCCTTGGTCTCTAAAAGTATATGAGCGAGATCAATGTCAGGGGTATGTGTCCCAATAAATATCAGTATATTATGGGCAAGCAGTTAAACAGTGGTTATCCAAATCCTTGGGACTCAGTCTTTTTCTCTATCCAGCTCCTAGTGTCAACACGCTCCGCTTCAGCCTAGATTCTCAGTAGGTAACAGTTAACAAGTGTCTGTAATAAGACTCAAAAGCCGCTTCTCTTACCCTCCACTGATCTGGTGGGGTGCCTGGACTAAAATATATCTATCTATCTCGTGGCCGGACTGTTATCCAGAGGCTACTTGTCTGTCGGAATATTATCTGTCGGACAAATGTCCGTCAGATAACAGTCCGGCCACGGATAAAACAAATGAAAACCTAGGTTACTGAACTATGCATTTTGACATCTCTAGGGGGTGTAAGAGAAGCACCATTTTTACACAATAGCAAGAGATGCTTTATGAATGATCCTTTAAAACAATCTTGGTGTTCATAATAGTGCTCCACTTAGAGTGTGTTCATTTCTAGGTTTCATTGCACTTCTATGTGTTTCTGCTATAAAGTACACAACTGATATTGTTGTTGTAATAGACAATTAATACAAAGAGCTTTATTACGTATTCTTGATGGAAAAAAACATTTTCTACACGTGTAAATTTTACTCTTTTATATAATTAGAATATTTTTGAGTATAATGTCCCTTTAAAGAGGCAGTCAAGTCCAAAATAAACTTTCATGATTCAAATAGGGCATGTAGTTTTAACCCCTTAATGACAACTGACGTACCAGGTACGTCATTCAAAAACTAACAGTTAATGACAATGGACGTACCTGGTACGTCAGTTGTCTAACAGAGTGCTGGAAGCGATCACAAATGCTTCCAGCAGCTCTGAGGGTATTGCAGTGATGCCTCGATATGGAGGCATCCTGCAATACCACTTTACAAGCCTCCGATGCAGAGAGAGCCACTCTGTGGCCCTCTCTGCACCGGTAGCGATGGTGCCAGTGTCCGCCGGGTGTGAGGGTGCACACGCGCGTGCACGATGCGCGCGCGTGTGCACGAGGGGTTAGGGTGCACGTGAGCATGCATGTGAGCGTGCATGTGCGTGTGCACGGGGCGCGCATGCACGTGCGCGCGTGTGCACGTGCACCCATTAGCCACACTGACACCAATGAATGAGGGCAGAAAGGGGAAAAAAAAAGGGATTTTTTTTTAAAAAAATATAAAAGGATCTGGGAGGGGGAGGAGGTGGGGGTGGGGGTATTGGGGGGGGGGCTGCTACACTACAGTTTTTAAGTAAAAAATAAAATAAAAATACTTTTTGGGGCCAAACTGGGTACCCAAGTACCCAAGATGGCGGTAATTAGGTAGGGGAGAGGGTTAGAGAGCTGGAGGGGGGATCAGGGAGGTTGGGGCTAAGGCAGGGGTCCATCACAGCTAAAATATTTTATCATTTTTATCATCTTTTATTTAGTACTGGCAGACTTTCTGTCAGTACTTAAGATGGCGGGAACAATTGTGGGGTGGGGGAGGGAAGAGAGCTGTTTGGGAGGGATCAGGGGGTGGGATGTGTCAGGTGGGAGGCTGATCTCTAAAATTAACCCTGCAAGCTCCCTACAAGCTACCTAATTTAACCCCTTCACTGCTGGGCATAATTAACGTGTGGTGCGCAGCAGCATTTAGCGGCCTTCTAATTACCAAAAAGCAATGCCAAAGCCATATAAGTCTGCTATTTCTGAACAAAGGGGATTCCAGAGAAGCTTTTACAACAATTTCTGCCATAATAGCACAAGCTGTTTGTAAATAATTTCAGTGAGAAACCTAAAATTGTGAAAAATGTAAAGTTTTTTTTTTATTTGCTCGCATTTGGCGGTGAAATGGTGGCATAAAATATACCAAAATGGGCCTAGATCAATACTTGGGGTTGTCTACTACACTACACTAAAGCTAAAATTAACCCTACAAGCTCCCTACAAGCTCCCTAATTAACCCCTTCATTGCTGGGCATAAAACACGTGTTGTGCGCAGCAGCATTTAGCGGCCTTCTAATTACCAAAAAGCAACCCAAAAGCCATATAAGTCTGCTATTTCTGAAAAAAGGGGATCCCAGAGAAGCATTTACAACCATTTGTGCCATAATTGCAGAAGCTGTTTGTAAATAATTTCAGTGGGAAACCTAAAGTTTGTGACAAATTTTGTGAAAAAGTGAACTTTTTTTTTTTTTATCGCATTTGGTGGTGAAATGGTGGCATGAAATATACCAAAATGGGCCTAGATCAATGCTTTGGGATGTCTTCTAAAAAAAAATATATACATGTCAAGGGATATTCAGGGATTCCTGACAGATATCAGGGTTCCAATGTAACTAGCGCTAATTTTGAAAAATAATGGTTTGGAAATAGCAAAGTGCTACTTGTACTTATTGCCCTATAACTTACAAAAAAAGCAAAGAACGTGTAAACATTGGGTATTTCTAAACTCAGTACAAAATTTATAAACTATTTAGCATGGGTGTTTTTTGGTGGTTGTAGATGTGTAACAGATTTTGGGGGTCAAAGTTAGAAAAAGTGTGGTTTTTTTCCATTTTTTCCTCATATTTTATAATTTTTTTTATAGTAAATTATAAGACATGATGAAAATAATGGTATCTTTAGAAAGTCCATTTAATGGCGAGAAAAACGGTATATAATATGTGTGAGTACAGTAAATGAGTAAGAGGAAAATTACAGCTAAACACAAACACCGCAGAAATGTAAAAATAGCCATTGTCATTAAGGGTAAGAAAATTGAAAAATGGTCCGGTCATTAAGGGGTTAAACAACTTTCCAATTTACATTTATCACCAATTTTGCTTTGTTCTCTTGGTATTCTTAGTTAAATGCTAAACCTAGATAGGCTCGCTTATATGCTAATTTCTTAGACCTTGAAGGCCGCCTCTTATGTAAATACATTTTGACAGTTTTTCACTACTAGAGGGCGTTAGTTCCTGTGTGTCATATAGATAACATTGAGCTCACGCACGTGGTTACCTAGAAGTAAGCACTGATTGGCTAAAATGCAAGTCTGTCAAAAGAACTGAAATAAGGGGGCAGTCAGCAGAAGCCTAGATACAAGGTAATTACAGAGATAAAACATGTATTATTATAACTGTGTTGGTTATGCAAAACTGGAGAAAGGGTAATAAAGGGATTACCTATCCTTTTAAACAACAACAATTCTGGTGTTGACTGTCCCTTTAAGCAGGAAATAAAAGTAGTTGTTAATCTAATTCCTCAAATTAGTTTAAAAAACTGAACTTTTTTGGACATTTTCTGTAAGACAAGCATGTTGTACCTACCTTGTTAGGTGACGGTAGGTATATGTCTTGGAAGCCTACAAGACTGAGGATGAGAGCAATTATTCCAGATATGACACAGATGATGAGAAGGCATCCTACAACCAAACCCTTACGGTTCTTGCACATTACAGCATCAACCTAGAAGAAACAGACACTGAATTGGACCAGGTGTCCTGCCTTGTTTGACAAACCAGTCAAATGCACATTAAAGAGAAATGAAACCCAACATTTTGCTTTCATGATTCAGATAGAGCATGGTATTTTAAACAACTTTTAATTTACTTCTATTATCTAATTTGTTTAATTTTCTCTGTATACTATTTTGAAATAATCAATAAAATAGTCCCACTGCAAAACCAATGATACCAAATATCACAGAGGCGCAACTTCTCAGGTAGACGAAGAAGATCAGATGCCACGGTCTGCTGACTGTGACCAGTCACCAGTTGTGATAAGCGAGTACTCTGCACACTAGGGGGTTTATTCATCTGTGGGGATACCACCCTGAGTTACTATTGGAGTGCCTTCTTTTCTTTCTTGTTTCTATATTTTAAAATAATACCTAGGTAGGATCGGGAGCTGCAATGCACTTCATTGGCTCATCAGATATTTTCAGCTAGCTCCCAGTAGTGCATTTTTGCTTCTTCAATAAAGGATAGCAAGAGCACACTGCAAATTAGATAATAGAGGTTAATTGGAAAGATGTTTCAAAATGTATGATCTATCTGAATCATGAAAGATTGTTTTTGGGTATCAAGTCCACTTTAATTCCATTATCAAATTTGCAGTGTACTTTTGTTACCCCACTTTTTTTTTTTTTAAAGCATATGTACATATCCTTTAGCAGCTATGCTGGGAGTTAGGAGAAATGGATCGAGGACTCTCACCACTTTATGAAAGAACATTTCTTTGATGATTCAGATTTTTAAACAACTTTGTAACCTTGATTGAGGAGCAGCAATGCCTTACTGCTAGCTCCCAGTTCCTGAGCCTACCTAGGTATGCTTTTTTTTTTAAAAGGATATCAAGAGAAGAAAGCAAATTAGTTAATAGAAGTAAACTGGAAAGTGGTTTCATATGCATCTCTTAGCGCACCCTTTACTTTTAATGGACAGAGTAGTGAGAGCTATTAGTGCTCATATTATAAGTGCTTGGTTAAAGGGACATAATACCCATGTGCTAAATCACTTGAAACTGATGCAGTATAGCTGTAAAAAGCTGACAGCAAAATATCACCTTAGCATCTCTATGTAAAAAAGGAAGATGTCCTCAGCAGAGTAAGTTCTGTGTAAAATGTTATACTCAGCTGCTGCTCAGCTGCAGGTAAAACAAAATAAATGAAGAAATGAACAGCAGCCAATCAGCATCAACAGTGCTGAGGTCATGAACTCTTTTACTGTGATCTCATGAGATTTCACTTAACTCTCATGAGATTTCATAGTAAACTTCCTTACACTGAATAGGGAAATAAGATGAGAGTGCACTAGGCTGAACCCCTTAGCTGTACCAGGACACACATACTGATATGCTGCTTAGAAGTCCTTTACAATGGGATGTGGCTACTGAGGAACTTTTGAGGTAAAATATCTTTCTTTTTTACATAGAGATGTTCAGGTGATATTTTCTAGTCAGCTTTTTACAGCTATACTGCATCACTTTCAAGTGTTTAAACATTTGGGTATTATGGCCCTTTAAGTATTGCGCTTGAGTGTAACATAAAATACTGCTGAAAAAACATAATTTATGCTTACCTGATAAATTTATTTCTCTTGTAGTGTATCCAGTCCACGGATCATCCATTACTTGTGGGATATTCTCCTTCCCAACAGGAAGTTGCAAGAGGATCACCCACAGCAGAGCTGCTATATAGCTCCTCCCCTCACTGCCATATCCAGTCATTCGACCGAAACAAGCCGAGAAAGGAGAAACCATAGGGTGCAGTGGTGACTGTAGTTTAATTAAAATTTAGACCTGCCTTAAAAAGACAGGGTGGGCCGTGGACTGGATACACTACAAGAGAAATAAATTTATCAGGTAAGCATAAATTATGTTTTCTCTTGTTAAGTGTATCCAGTCCACGGATCATCCATTACTTGTGGGATACCAATACCAAAGCTAAAGTACACGGATGATGGGAGGGACAAGGCAGAAACTTAAACGGAAGGAACCACTGCCTGTAGAACCTTTCTCCCAAAAACAGCCTCCAAAGAAGCAAAAGTATCAAATTTGTAAAATTTGGAAAAGGTATGAAGCGAAGACCAAGTCGCAGCCTTGCAAATCTGTTCAACAGAAGCCTCATTTTTAAAGGCCCAGGTGGAAGCCACAGCTCTAGTAGAATGAGCTGTAATCCTTTCAGGGGGCTGCTGTCCAGCAGTCTCATAGGCTAAACGGATTATACTCCGAAGCCAAAAAGAAAGAGAGGTTGCCGAGACCTTTTGACCTCTCCTCTGTCCAGAGTAAACAACAAACAGGTTAGATGTTTGACGAAAATCTTTAGTAGCCTGTAAGTAAAACTTCAAGGCACGGACTACGTCTAGATTATGCAAAAGACGTTCCTTCTTTGAAGAAGGATTAGGACATAATGATGGAACAACAATCTCTTGATTGATATTCTTGTTAGAAACCACCTTAGGTAAAAACCCAGGTTTGGTACGCAGAACTACTTTATCTGAATGAAAGATCAGATAAGGAGAATCACAATGTAAGGCAGATAACTCCGAGACTCTTCGAGCCGAGGAAATAGCCATCAGAAAAAGAACTTTCCATGATAAGAGTTTGATATCAATAGAATGAAGGGGTTCAAACGGAACCCCTTGAAGAACTTTAAGAACCAAGTTTAAGCTCCATGGAGGAGCAACAGGTTTAAACACAGGCTTAATTCTGACTAAAGCCTGACAAAATGCCTGAACGTCTGGAACGTCCGCCAGACGCTTGTGTAAAAGAATAGACAGAGCAGAAATCTGTCCCTTTAAAGAACTAGCTGATAATCCTTTGTCCAAACCCTCTTGGAGGAAGGACAATATCCTAGGAATCCTAACCCTACTCCATGAGTAATTCTTGGATTCACACCAATGAAGATATTTACGCCATATCTTGTGGTAAATTTTCCTGGTTACAGGCTTTCGTGCCTGTATTAAAGTATCAATTACTGACTCAGAGAAGCCACGCTTTGATAGGATCAAGCGTTCAATCTCCATGCAGTCAGTCTCAGAGAAAGTAGATTCGGATGATTGAAAGGACCTTGTATTAGTAGGTCTTGTCTCAGAGGCAGAGTCCATGGTGGAAAGGATGACATGTCCACTAGGTCTGCATACCAGGTCCTGCGTGGCCACGCAGGCGCTATCAATATCACCGATGCTCTCTCCTGTTTGATTTTGGCAATCAGTCGAGGGAGCAGAGGAAATGGTGGAAACACATAAGCCAGGTTGAAGAACCAAGGCGCTGCTAGAGCATCTATCAGTGCCGCTTCTGGGTCCCTGGACCTGGATCCGTAACAAGGAAGCTTGGCGTTCTGGTGAGACGCCATGAGATCCAGTTCTGGTTTGCCCCAACGGAGAACCAATTGAGCAAACACCTCCGGATGGAGTTCCCACTCCCCCGGATGAAAAGTCTGACGACTTAGAAAATCCGCCTCCCAGTTCTCTACACCTGGGATATGGATCGCTGACAGGTGGCAAGAGTGAGTCTCTGCCCAGTGAATTATCTTGAAGACTTCTGACATCGCTAGGGAACTCCTGGTTCCCCCTTGATGGTTGATGTACGCCACAGTCGTGATGTTGTCCGACTGAAATCTGATGAACCTCAGTGTTGCTAACTGAGGCCAAGCTAGAAGAGCATTGAATATCGCTCTTAACTCCAGAATATTTATTGGGAGGAGTTTCTCCTCCTGAGTCCATGAACCCTGAGCCTTCAGGGAGTTCCAGACTGCACCCCAACCTAGAAGGCTGGCATCTGTTGTCACAATGGTCCAATCTGGTCTGCGAAAGGTCATACCTTTGGACAGATGGACCCGAGATAACCACCAGAGAAGAGAATCTCTGGTTTCCTGATCGAGATTTAGTAGAGGGGACAAATCTGTGTAATCCCCATTCCACTGACTGAGCATGCATAATTGCAGCGGTCTGAGATGCAGGCGTGCAAATGGCACTATGTCCATTGCCGCTACAATTAAGCCGATTACTTCCATGCACTGAGCCACCGTGGGGCGCGGAATGGAGTGAAGAACACGGCAAGCATTTAGAAGTTTTGATAACCTGGACTCCGTCAGGTAAATTTTCATTTCTATAGAATCTATTAAAGTCCCTAGGAAGGAAACCCTTGTGAGAGGAGATAGAGAACTCTTTTCTTCGTTCACTTTCCACCCATGCGACCTCAGAAATGCCAGAACTATCTCTGTATGAGACTTGGCAATTTGAAAGCTTGACGCCTGTATCAGGATGTCGTCTAGGTAAGGAGCCACCGCTATGCCTCGCGGTCTTAGAACCGCTAGAAGTGAGGCCAGAACCTTTGTAAAAATTCTTGGGGCTGTAGCCAACCCGAATGGAAGAGCTACAAATTGGTAATGCCTGTCTAGAAAGGCAAACCTCAGGAACCGATGATGATTCTTGTGAATCGGAATGTGAAGGTAGGCATCCTTTAAATCCACTGTGGTCATGTACTGACCCTCTTGGATCATGGGTAAAATGGTTTGAATAGTTTCCATCTTGAATGATGGAACTCTGAGGAATTTGTTTAGGATTTTTAGATCCAAAATTGGTCTGAAGGTTCCCTCTTTTTTTGGGAACCACAAACAGATTTGAATAAAACCCCTGTCCTTGTTCCGTCCGCGGAACTGGATGGATCACTCCCATTACAAGGAGGTCTTGCACGCAGTTTAGGAATGCCTCTTTCTTTATCTGGTTTGCAGATAATTTTGAAAGGTGAAATCTCCCTTGTGGAGGAGAAGCTTTGAAGTCCAGAAGATATCCCTGAGATATGATCTCCAACGCCCAGGGATCCTGAACATCTCTTGCCCATGCCTGGGCGAAGAGAAAGAGTCTGCCCCCTACTAGATCCGTTGTCGGATAGGGGGCCGCTCCTTCATGCTGTCTTGGAGGCAGCAGCAGGCTTTCTGGCCTGCTTGCCCTTGTTCCAGGACTGGTTAGGTTTCCAGGCCTGCTTGGATTGAGCAAAAGTTCCCTCTTGTTTTGAAGCAGAGGAAGTTGATGCTGCACCTGCCTTGAAATTTCGAAAGGCACGAAAATTAGACTGTTTGGCCCTTGATTTGGCCCTGTCCTGAGGAAGGGTATGACCCTTACCTCCAGTAATGTCAGCAATAATTTCTTTCAAACCAGGCCCGAATAAGGTCTGCCCCTTGAAAGGAATGTTGAGTAATTTAGACTTTGAAGTCACATCAGCTGACCAGGATTTAATCCATAGCGCCCTACTTGCCTGGATGGCGAATCCGGAATTCTTAGCCCTTAGTTTAGTCAAATGAGCAATGGCATCAGAAACAAATGAGTTAGCTAGCTTAAGTGTTCTAAGCTTGTCAATAATTTCAGTCAATGGAGCTGTATGGATGGCCTCTTCCAGGGCCTCAAACCAGAACACCGCCGCAGCAGTGACAGGCGCAATGCATGCAAGGGGCTGTAAAATAAAACCTTGTTGAACAAACATTTTCTTAAGGTAACCCTCTAATTTTTTATCCATTGGATCTGAAAAAGCACAACTGTCCTCACGCTTTGCTAAAGTAGAAACTGCTCCCTCCACCTTAGGGACTGTCTGCCATAAGTCCCGTGTAGTGGCATCTATTGGAAACATTTTTCTAAATATAGGAGGTGGGGAAAAGGGCACACCGGGTCTATCCCACTCCTTACTAATAATTTCTGTAAGTCTTTTAGGTATTGGAAAAACATCAGTACTCACCGGCACTGCATAGTATTTATCCAGTCTACACAATTTCTCTGGCACTGCAATTGTGTCACAGTCATTCAGAGCAGCTAATACCTCCCCAAGCAATACACAGAGGTTCTCAAGCTTAAATTTAAAATTAGAAATCTCTGAATCAGGTCTCCCCGATTCAGAGACGTCACCCACAGACTGAAGCTCTCCGTCCTCAGGTTCTGCATATTGTGACGCAGTATCAGACATGGCTCTTACAGCATCTACGCGCTCTGTATCTCGTCTAACCCCAGAGCTATCACGCTTGCCTCTCAATTCAGGCAATCTGGCTAATACCTCTGACAGGGTATTATTCATGATTGCAGCCATGTCCTGCAAAGTAATCGCTATGGGCGTCCCTGATGTACTTGGCGCCATATTAGCGTGCGTCCCTTGAGCGGGAGGCGAAGGGTCCGACACGTGGGGAGAGTTAGTCGGCATAACTTCCCCCTCGACAGACCCCTCTGGTGACAATTCTTTTATAGATAAAGACTGATCTTTACTGTTTAAGGTGAAATCAATACATTTAGTACACATTCTCCTATGGGGCTCCACCGTGGCTTTTAAACATAATGAACAAGTAGTTTCCTCTGTGTCAGACATGTTTGTACAGACTAGCAATGAGACTAGCAAGCTTGGAAAACACTTTAAACCAAGTTAACAAGCAATATAAAAAACGTTACTGTGCCTTTAAGAGAAACAAATTTTGACAAAATTTGAAATAACAGTGAAAAAAGGCAGTTACACTAACAAAATTTTTACAGTGTATGTAACAAGTTAGCAGAGCATTGCACCCACTTGCAAATGGATGACTAACCCCTTAATACAAAAAACGGAATAATATATGACAAAAACGTTTTTAAAATTAGTCACAACAACTGCCACAGGTCTACTGTGGTTGTTACCCTCCTCAAACAAGACTTTTGAAGCCTTTTAAGCCCTTCAGAGATGTCCTGTATCATGCAGAAGGAAGCTGAGTGTCTCTGTCTGTAATTTTAGCTGCGCAGAAAAGCGCTAAAATAGGCCCCTCCCACTCATATTACAACAGTGGAAAGCCTCAGGAAACTGTTTCTAGGCAAAAATCAAGCCAGCCATGTGGAAAAAAACTAGGCCCCAATAAGTTTTGTCACCAAACATATACAAAAACGATTAACATGCCAGAAAACGTTTTATATTACACTTTTATAAGAGCATGTATCTCTGTTAATAAGCCTGATACCAGTCGCTATTAAATCACTGTATTTAGGCTTAACTTACATTAATCCGGTATCAGCAGCATTTTTCTAGCAAATTCCATCCCTAGAAATATGTTAACTGCACATACATTATTGCAGGAAAACCTGCACGCCATTCCCCCTCTGAAGTTACCTCACTCCTCAGAATATGTGAGAACGGCAGTGGATCTTAGTTACTTCTGCTAAGATCATAGAAATCACAGGCAGATTCTTCTTCTAATGCTGCCTGAGATGAAACAGTACACTCCGGTACCATTTAAAAATAAACTTTTGATTGAAGTTAAAAAACTAACTATAATACACCACTCTCCTCTTACTACCTCCATCTTTGTTGAGAGTTGCAAGAGAATGACTGGATATGGCAGTGAGGGGAGGAGCTATATAGCAGCTCTGCTGTGGGTGATCCTCTTGCAACTTCCTGTTGGGAAGGAGAATATCCCCCAAGTAATGGATGATCCGTGGACTGGATACACTTAACAAGAGAAATGTCCATTTAAAATAAAAATTTAATTCCCCATAAAATACTTAATGGAATTGTGTTTTTTCTACTGTGCCCACAGAGGCTAGACCTAGGTTTGCCACCTTTTCTGGAAAATAAATGCCGGCTATGCTCATTAGCATAAATCTGCATAAATAATTAAACATAACTCAGGAACTAAAGCTGCTAAGACTAATTTTGAATAATCATTTGACTGTAATTAGATTCCAACACATTTTGAAGAAGTTTGACCATGATAGAATCTTTATTTCTATCTATAATCTTTATTTCCAACTTTGTCCTGAACCTTAAAACTAAAAGTACCGGCCATATTAGCGCTCAACTTTGTAATATCAGCGCACAATAATGTGAGCTGGCATTACAAGTTAAAGCGACAGTTTACTCAAAAAATTCTCCCCTTTAATTTGTTCCCAATGATCCACTTTACTTGCTGGAGTGTATTAAATTGTTTACAAGTAGCTCCTTTACCCTTATATTGGCATTTGAAATTGTTGATTTAGCATGTGGTATCCCCACCTATTCTGAAAGTTTGTGGCCGCGCGTACCAGCTATAGATAAGCTTTGTAAACACAGCCAGCAGAAGAAATTACACTCCCAGTGTGATAAAGCAGAGATAAGGTAATAAAATGTTGATTTTCCATTGTTCTCTCAAAGTATTGGTGATTGTTTTAAGGACAGATATAAGATAAAGAAGCAGGTATATTTGCACAATGTGATACAGTAATGAGATCAGATTATATCTACAAGCTCAACCCATTTTATTAGGTTGTGGCTTCAAAACACAAAATCAGAGCTTTAATATACACAAATAAGCCTTAAAAAGCTAATTTTCATACATTTTTTACTCTGCAGTTGATAAAAAAAGCAATTGTAAACACATTAAGGGAAAAACTATTTTACAGTATACTGTCCCTTTAATCGCAATGCGAACGCGAGTTCGCCTCCACTTTGCTAGGAAGGATTGTGCTCACGAAAGCGTGCTTCCATAGGCTCCTATGGGAGCCTCGCTCTGATGCTGTCACAGATGGCTTCAGAACCTCGCGCAGCGATGGCATCAAATATAAATATATATGTATATGCTGATATACATATATATTTATGTGTTAATATGTGTATATATATTCATATACATATATATTTACATTGCGGTCTATGGGAACACACATTCCCATAAAAGATAATGTAAAGGCACTTTCAGTGCCCTTTTTTTCTAACACTCCACTCACACCAACTTTAGACCCCAAAACTGCTTAGTGCAGTTTTATTTTTATTTTAAAAAAAAAAGCTAGATTTTTTTAAAAAAATAAAAAACTACAATGCTCTCTATTTTGAAGGCATTTGGGGCACCTTTAGAAAATTAACCAGAGATCTAATCTCTGGTTAATTTTCGGAGACCCAACTGCTGCAACGAGGTCGCGGTAGCAATAACCAGTCACTTGTAATGGCTGGTTAATAATTTGCAGGAGCGCAATAATTTAGCACTCCATTTGTAACCTAGCCCCATGTCAGTTAAATACCTGCTTGGTAGCAAACCTAGCTAGAGCTCATCCTGTATACTTTAAAACTTGACCTGGTAACATGCTATGCAGTGGTTGATTGATTACTGCAGGAATTAATTTATAGCCATCGTTTTTAGCTAAATCAGAAAAGGTAAGATAAACATAAGAGGCCTTTCAAGAGGTTTGTTCCTGGAGTGGAAACCATGCACATTTTGCTAACAAAATTACAGTTTAAATGTTTTTAATCCATTATTTTGTAAACAGATCTTTTGCAATATAGTGCTTAAATGCTGATATACACTATGCACATATAAAACAACGGGGTAGTTGTATTAAGCTGCGGATACTGCTTTCTACCCAAGATGTTTCCGACTCGCTGAAAACATAAATTAAGAAGCAGCTTCTCTTTAACTCGTCCGCCACCTTTTAGGTGGCAGACTGCAATTATTAACACCCCCTGCTATGTATGTAATCAGTAAATGTTTACAGTTATACAATCAGCACTTAAAGGGAGATGAAACCCAAAAATTTGCTTTCACAATTTAGAAAGAACAATACATTTTATACAACTTTTCAATTTCCTTCTATTATCAAATTTGATTAATTATCTTGGTATCCTTTGTTAAAAAAGCATACCTAGGTAGGCTCAAAAGCAATGCCCTACTGGGAGCTAGCTGCTGATTGGTGGCTGCACGTATATGCCTCTTGTCATTGTCTCACTGTGTTCAGCTAGCTCTCAGTAGTGCATTGCAGTACAATAAAGGATGCCAAGAGAACAAAGCTAGTCAGAAAACAGAAGTAAATTGGAAAGTTGGATATAATGGCATGCTCTCTCTGAATTAATAAAGTTACGTTTTTACATTACTGTCCCTTTAACATTGCCTAGGAAGAGAGATTTCATTTTTTTTTTATATTCATCAGTTTGCGCAACCTGTAATAAGGAAACAATATAGTTAAATTATCATTTCTATTCAATGCAATCAAACTGCATGTTCTCCTAAAACAAACAATAAATCAGGCTTAGGCTTCATTAATGTAAGATCACTGTAAAGAATGATCTTCCTTGTTTTTTTCTAAGAAGGCTGCCTTAGGGAAGTCCACCCCATGCTGAACACATATTGACAAGTAGTGAGATCATTTAAAAGGACTTTAAACGCCTGCTGCTTTTGTGTAAAGACAGGCCAAAAAGCAAATTCTGTAACCTGAAAATGCTGCAAATCAAATAGCCGGTTTAGGAAATTTGCAGCATTTAAAAAAAACCTAGTTTACAGATTTAGGGCTAGATTACTAGTGGAGCGCTAAATATGACTTGCACTCCACTGAGTAATATCAGCGCTAATGTGCGCTGGTATTTCAAGTAAAGCGTAATGCGAATGCGAGCTCGCATTCGTAATTCTAGGAAGCATTGCACTCATGTGAGGGCGCTTCCATTGGCTCCAATAGGAGTCTCGTTCTGATGCCATCTCTGACCTAAACGCAGCGAAGGGGGGAAGTAGTGCAGCAATTTTTAAATATATATGTATATTAACACATAAATATATATGTATATTAACACATAAATACATATGTATATTAACACATAAATACATATGTATATTAACACATAAATACATATGTATATTAACACATAAATACATATGTATATTAACGCATAAATACATATGTATATTAACACATAAATATATGTATATTAACACATAAATACATATGTATATTAACACATAAATACATATGTATATTAACGCATAAATACATATGTATATTAACACATAAATATATATGTATATTAACACATAAATACATATGTATATTAACACATACATATGTATATTAACACATAAATACATATGTATATTAACACATAAATACATATGTATATTAACACATAAATACATATGTATATTAACACATAAATACATATATATATTAACACATAAATACATATGTATATTAACGCATAAATACATATGTATATTAACACATAAATACATATGTATATTAACACATAAATATGTATGTATATTAACACATAAATATATATGTATATTAACGCATAAATATGTATGTATATTAACACATAAATATATATGTATATTAACACATAAATACATATGTATATTAACGCATAAATATGTATGTATATTAACACATAAATATATATGTATATTAACACATAAATACATATGTATATTAACGCATAAATATGTATGTATATTAACGCATAAATATATATGTATATTAACACATAAATACATATGTATATTAACGCATAAATATATATGTATATTAACACATAAATACATATGTATATTAACACATAAATACATATGTATATTAACACATAAATACATATGTATATTAACGCATAAATATGTATGTATATTAACACATAAATATATATGTATATTAACACATAAATACATATGTATATTAACGCATAAATATGTATGTATATTAACACATAAATACATATGTATATTAACACATAAATATATATGTATATTAACACATAAATATATATGTATATTAACACATAAATACATATGTATATTAACACATAAATATATATGTATATTAACACATAAATACATATGTATATTAACGCATAAATATGTATGTATATTAACACATAAATACATATGTATATTAACACATAAATATATATGTATATTAACACATAAATATATATGTATATTAACACATAAATATATATATGTATATTAACACATAAATACATATGTATATTAACACATAAATACATATGTATATTAACACATAAATACATATGTATATTAACACATAAATATATATGTATATTAACACATAAATACATATGTATATTAACACATAAATACATATGTATATTAACACATAAATATATATATGTATATTAACACATAAATATATATGTATATTAACACATAAATACATATGTATATTAACACATAAATACATATGTATATTAACACATAAATATATATATGTATATTAACACATAAATATATATGTAAATTAACACATAAATATATATGTATATTAACACATAAATATATATGTATATTAACACATAAATACATATGTATATTAACACATAAATATATATGTATATTAACACATAAATACATATGTATATTAACACATAAATACATATGTATATTAACACATAAATACATATGCATATTAACACATAAATACATATGTATATTAACACATAAATACATATGTATATTAACACATAAATATATATGTATATTAACACATAAATACATATGTATATTAACACATAAATACATATGCATATTAACACATAAATACATATGTATATTAACACATAAATACATATGTATATTAACACATAAATATATATGTATATTAACACATAAATACATATGTATATTAACACATAAATACATATGTATATTAACACATAAATACATATGTATATTAACACATAAATACATATGTATATTAACACATAAATATATATGTATATTAACACATACATATGTATATTAACACATAAATATATATGTATATTAACACATAAATATATATGTATATTAACACATAAATACATATGTATATTAACACATAAATACATATGTATATTAACACATAAATATATATGTATATTAACACATACATATGTATATTAACACATAAATATATATGTATATTAACACATAATACATATGTATATTAACACATAAATATATATGTATATTAACACATAAATATATATGTATATTAACACATAATACATATGTATATTAACACATAAATATATATGTATATTAACACATAAATACATATGTATATTAACACATAAATATATGTATATTAACACATAAATACATATGTATATTAACACATAAATATATATGTATATTAACACATAAATACATATGTATATTAACACATAAATACATATGTATATTAACACATAAATATATATGTATATTAACACATAAATATATATGTATATTAACGCATAAATACATATGTATATTAACACATAAATATATGTATATTAACACATAAATACATATGTATATTAACACATAAATATATATGTATATTAACACATAAATACATATGTATATTAACACATAAATATATATGTATATTAACACATAAAAACATATGTATATTAACACATAAATACATATGTATATTAACACATAAATATATATGTATATTAACACATAAATACATATGTATATTAACACATAAATAAATATGTATATTAACACATAAATATATATGTATATTAACGCATAAATACATATGTATATTAACACATAAATATATATGTATATTAACACATAAATACATATGTATATTAACGCATAAATATATATGTATATTAACACATAAATACATATGTATATTAACGCATAAATACATATGTATATTAACGCATAAATACATATGTATATTAACGCATAAATACATATGTATATTAACACATAAATACATATGTATATTAACGCATAAATACATATGTATATTAACGCATAAATACATATGTATATTAACGCATAAATACATATGTATATTAACGCATAAATACATATGTATATTAACACATAAATACATATGTATATTAACGCATAAATATATATGTATATTAACGCATAAATACATATGTATATTAACGCATAAATACATATGTATATTAACGCATAAATACATATGTATATTAACGCATAAATATATATGTATATTAACGCATAAATATATATGTATATTAACGCATAAATACATATGTATATTAACAAATAAATACATATGTACATTAACACATAAATACATATGTATATTAACACATAAATACATATGTATATTAACACATAAATATATATGTATATAAGCATATACATATATATTTACTGGGAAGACACAGATCGCATAGACTGCAATGTAACTTTTCAGTGCCCTTTTTTTCTAACGCCCCCCCCTCGCCCGCCAACTTTAAAGCCACAAAACTGCCTAGTGCAGTTGTTTTTTATTTTTTTTAAATGCTACTGTTTTTCTTTTTATAAAAAAACTATAATTCCCTCTATTTTGAGGGCATTTGGGGCACTTTTAGAAAATTAACCAGAGATCGGATCTAGCTAATTTTCTGAGCACTTTTTGCTCCAGCTTGGACGTTAAAGGAATAGTCTAGTAAAAATTAAACTTTTATGATTCAGATAGAGCAGCAATTTTAAGCAATTTTCTAATTTACTCCTATTATAATTTTTTCATTGTTCTCTTGGTATCTATATTTGAAAAAGCAAGAATGTAGTTTTAGGAGCCGGTCCATTTGGTTCAGCAAGCGCTACCCAGGTGCTGAACCAAAAATGGGCGGGCTCCTAAGCTTACATTGAAATAAAGATACCAAAAGGACGAAGAAAAATTGATAATAGGAGTAAATTAGGAAGTTGCACACTGTATCTATCATGAAAGTTTAAAGTGATGGTAAACTCTCCCCTTTTTAAAATCAGATCTGGAATGTAAGTGCTATTTTAGATGGAGTTTAATTCATTAGCTGTAATGAAGATGCAGTATAACATGCTTTTTAATATAGATATGAAATTCAAATACTGCATGCTCCTCCGCCCACTTCAAAAGTAAAATTTTCTGTGAGCTAACAGATTGAATTGTTGTCCAATCAGCGCTCTCCCCATATGACACTTTTGTTGTAGCTAGAGCATTGATTGGAGAGCAATTCAATCATTTAGCTGACAGGAAAATTGACTTTTGAAGTGGGTGGTGTAACGTGGGGTATTTGAATTTCATATCTATATTAATAACTAAGTTATAGCGCATCTTCATTGCACATGATGAATAAAACTCCATCTAAAATAGCGCTTACATTCCAGATCTGATTTTAAAAAGGGGAGAGTTTACCATCACTTTAATTTTGACTAGACTGTCCTTTAAATTATAATAATCTCCCATTGAATTAATGTGCTGGGGTTATTTTATGTGCTTTTTTGCCTGATTACACTGAATCTATGGGGTAGATTTACCAAGCAGCGGATGCTGCAATCTACCCCCGACGTTTCCGGCTTGCCGGAAACTTAAGAAGCATCGGTTTTAAGAACAATCCGATCGGGATGATTGACACCTCCTGCTAGCGAATGTGCAGGAGACGGCATTGCACAAGCATTTCACCAGTAATGCTTGTGCAATGTTAAATGCTGACAGCGTATGCTGTCGGCATTTAGCAATGTTGGGCGGACATGATTCGCTACAGCGAATCATGTTTGCTTGCCGCTTGATAATTCGGCCCCTGTATATTTAATTTCTATAAATAATTATTACCACTCGCTTATTTTAGTACAAATGATGTTGATTGAGCACCATGTCAAAGCCTTAGGGCTCGATTTTTTGAAGCCGCGGATGCTCGTCTGAAACGGAAGTTAATAAGCAGCGGTAATAAGACTTGTTCCCCATCTTTTAGATCCTCCCTACATGCTTTATTGCTAGCAAGTAGTTTTTACTTTTATAAAGTTCTCGCCAGAAACAGGAGTTAAGAAGCAGCGGTCTTAAGACTGCTGCTCCTTAACTCGTCCTACGCCTCTGGCGGACAGCAATCAACCCGATCGAAAATCTGCAGGGGGCGGCATTGCACAAGCAGTTCACCAGAACATACGTATGCTATGATAATTTTTTGGTATCTTTTATTGAAGAAGCAGCAATGCACTACTGGGAGATAGCTAAACATTGGTAAGCCATTGACAATAGGCATATACTGTATGTGCAGCCACCAATCAGCAGCTAGTTTCCAGCTCCTGATCCTGCTTAGGTATTCTTTTCAACAAAGGATACCAAAAAAATTAAGCAAATTAGATAATAGAAGTAAATTGGAAAGTTGTTTAAAAGTGTGTGCTCTATCTGAATCATGAAAGAAAAATATTGGGTTTCATATCCCTTTAATTAACTTAGTAAATTCCAAAAAATAAGGGGAAGACAGACAAAAAAAAGTAATAAAGACCCCTTCAACGTTTATACACACTAAATAAATGGCATTTGTAATAAATATAATTTTATCCAGCTCTAGAAAATAAGGTAAACTTACACCCTCCGGGCAGATAAGGGAGAATAAATTAGTCATTCTGCAGCTGTAGGCCAACACCAGAAGTGCTATCTGAGCTTCCAATAAGGCTGGCTATTAGCGCACACAGCACTGTTGAGATAACAGAAAATGCCAACAGTGAAATTATAATAATAAGATATATATAGATTAAGAAAAAAATAAACTTGCAAAATGTCCCTAAAGTGTTCTTGAAGACACATTACATTACATGGTAACGTCTAGTGTAAATGTGGTAATGTCTACAATAAATAATGTCCGCTGGCTATGATGTAACATAACAAATGTATCTACTAACAGCCTGTGGGCTATGTGAGTGCAAATGTGTCCCTACTTATCCGACAAGCACCCACTCCTACTGTGTGTACTAGAGGCAGAAATGACTGCTTCCAGTAGATAGCCCATCCAGTGCTAAACACATTATAGCACGAGTATACTGACAACCCAAAAGAAGGAGGCTAAGGGACTGGTCTCTGTGACACCTGTGACATTACTTCAACTGGAGTTATTGTGTCACTGTCCCATACTCCAATCTCTCCTCTCTGAGGGGGAAATGAGCTTCAAATCAGTCTGAGGACCCCTCTTAACCTAGAATCTGGAGCATCTAAATTCTTCACCTACCTCTTGAGAGGCAAAGATTAGACTGGCATATATAAAGTGCAGCCAAATGCACAGTACCCAGATTGTAAGATGATACAGAGTTGATTTCAAGGTGTGCAATATATGAATTTATAAGCTGAGAAGGTACCTTTCTGAGATATGGGGGCCAATTTATCACGGCCCGAATGGGGCCGTATACCCCTGTTTCCGCACAAGCCTTCAGGCTAAACGGAAACAGGAGTTAAGAAGTCGTCCGCCTCCTCTGAGGCTGCGGACATCAATCTGCCCGATCTCATACGATTGGATTGATTGACATCCCCTACCAGGGGGCGGCATTGCACAAGCAGTTCACCAGAACTGCTTGTGCAGTGATAAATGCCGACATCGTATGCTGACGGTATTTATGGATGCCTGGCGGACATAATCGCTTGATAAATTGACCCCTAGGTTTCCGTAGGTAGTTGCCTGCATAGCCTAATGGGATATCCAGCCCTATGACTTTTTTTAGACATTGAATAATGACTGGATTTCTAAAAGCAGCTGTAAATATGATATATCAAGATATGTTATCTTTCTGCCTAATAGAACATCTTGTAATTTCTAACAATAATCTTTTTTTTCTGTAACATAAAGCAATAAAATATATACTATCATGTCTTAAACTACCTACTGTTGACTGATAAACATTTGCTTAAAGACATAAAAGTATTATTGCCTGGATATAACTATGCATTTAACTCCTGAAAAGCAGTTTGAGTTAGTCAACTTAAAGGCACAATACACTACTGAGAGCTAGCTGAACACAGTTAATGACAAAAGCCATATTTGTGCAGCCGCCAATCACCAACTAGTAGTGCATTGTTGCTCCAATACCAAAAGAACTAAGTATATGTGATAGAAAAAAGTCTGTTTAAATTTCATTCTCTTGGTATCCTTTGTTGAAGGAGCAGCAATGCACTACTGGGAGCTAACTGATACACAGCCACCAATCAGAAGTTAGCTCCCAGCTCCTAAGCCTACTTATGTATGATTTTCAACAAAGAACACCAAGAGAATGTAACAAATTAGATAACAGAATTCAATTGAAAGTTGTTTAAAATTGTATGTTCTGTCTGAATAATTAAATAAATATTTGGGGTTTCATGTCCCTTTAATTAACTTCTTTCAGGTATGATTTTACATTAATATTTTGTTCTCACTGTCTATAAATATGTATACTTTTTAATTAACCCTTGATTATTTTTCTCCTTCATATTTACACTCAGATAAAACACCCTGATATTCGGCAGCGGTTTTCCAACGGGTCAGTTTATTAGCGAACAATTGTAAAAAAACATAATGACAACAAAGTTAATGTATATAGTATATATATTCTATAATATTGTAGGATTATAATTTCGTAACATAAATTACGTGTTATTTTTTGCTACCATAACCCTGCATATTAATTGTATTAAATAAAATACTGTATGTAAAAACTATAGTAAATATTATATATAGTAAATATTCTGTAAATACAAGTGTTGTAGGATTATAATTTAGTAACATAAACTACGTGTTATTTTTTGCTACAATAACCCTGTACATTAATTGTATTAAATATTAAATAAAATATACTGCATGCAAGAACTATAGTACAGATTATATATAGTAAATGTACTGTAAATATTGTAGGAATATAATTTGGTAACGTATATAAAGTGTTATTTTCATTTTGTTAACATAAGTCTGTACATTAATTGCATTAAATAAAATATACTGCATGCAAGAACTATAGTACAGATTATATATATAGTAAATTTACTGTAAATATTGTAGGATTATAATTTGGTAACGTATATAAAGTGTTATTTTTATTTTGTTAACAAACTGTAAGCCTGTACATTAATTGTATTAAATAAAGTATACTGCATGCAAGAACTAAAAACAAACTGCAATAAATACATACATAGCACAAGAAGGCAACGATTCCCACTATATTTTTTGATAGTTTGCTTCGCTGTAAGTACTGACTTTAAATTAAAAAAAGAAAGAAAATATGTTTAACCCTTTGCATTACTTAGAGAGGGCTGAATACATAGCTACAGTATCCCATTGTATCCAAAAAGTAAGTTTCAAAACTGTACCCAAAGAATATTTTTTGTTGGTCCACAAGAAATCTCCCCTGCCTAAAAATGCTGTTTTCCACTAAAAGGAGTCACTACCTACAAACTGACTGAAGAATGTAATACTTGGATAAGGCAAATTCTTTCTCTTCACCCAGACTAGATTTTAGGGATATTTTATAAGGTGATTGCCGCCCCATGTTAAAAGGACAGAAACACAAATTACAAAACAGCTGTGCTGGTACTTACCCGTCTTTATTTCTATCAGGCACAATAAGGCTATTTCCAAGTGGAGAAATTCTGTTTTTGTGCAAACAGTTCTCTTGGGTCAAGGTGCATTATGTGCAGTACAGCAACTCTATGTGTATGAAGTCATTAAAGAAAACTGCTCCGCCCGCAGTACAGGTAGCCAATCACCTGCAGGAAGGAGGGACCGGAGAAACTCTTGTATCAGGTAGAAGAGAAAGAGAGAGGTGAGGGCAGACTGAGAGATGGGAGGGAAAGAGTATGAAAGAAATGGAGAGATTTATGAGAGACAAAATGAGATGAAGGTGTAATATTGCATCTTTTTAAGTTACTAGAATCTAAAGACAATATTTACTCATTTAGACAACACTATTTACTACACTGTGGATAAATGCTGTGAAAATGTGTTTGTATTAGAATGTGTAAATGCGAGAAAGCTTGCGTGGGTGCCACAATTAAAGGGATAAAAATATGCTTTTACTTTATGGCTTTTAAAGGAGGGTAATTATATATGATAATTACAAATTACAGTTATTGTTTTTTTTCTTTTAATTGTATATCTCTTCAGTGAAAAAAATGAAAACCTTATTTTTTTGTTTTTATGCTTGATAATTGTGTAATTCTCCACCAATAAAGAGTTGGGAGTCCTGCTTTTTAGCCAGTGAGCAATCAGGCCCTAGAGTTCAGTTGTACTTCCTGTTTGCTTTAAAATAAAAATAAACAGCTTTAAAGGATAGAAAGGTTAAAATTTAAATGTGTATGGGTGCATATCAGTTTCAAATAGAAGCATTTTTGTTTGCAATTTACTTCCTTTAGCAAAAATGCTTCTTTAAAACGTAGTATTTTTCAGCGGCATACGCACATATGCTGTGAGTGCCAATGCACCAGTATTCAAACATCCTACCATCTCAAAGAGTCAGCAGTGGCTTGTATGGCACAAATGAAGTCTTCACAGAAACAATACATACCACCCTTAGCTATTTAAGCTTGAATACCGGTGCACGGGCACTCACAGCATATGTGCTTATGCCACTAAAAAACACTAATAACTTTTACTTTTTCCCCATTTTAGTTTTGATCTTTCTATCCATTGAACCCTTTAATGCTCTTAGGACGTTTTGTGCTGTCCTAACAGCCCTGGGTTTTTAACACCGTTAGGATGGCATGGCACGTCCTTACCGATCTGGCATCCTGTAGCCTCCTGTGCTTTTAGAATGGGAACTTGGACTGGGTGGCGTGCCTAGCATAATAGGCAGTCCCCCATGATCCAATTCCACCCTTGAAATCATGTGATCGCATCCAGGATCGCGTGATTTAATTTTTAAAGCAAGTGTTTACAACTTTGCCCCGGCATAAAGGGGTTAACAACATTTTTTGTTGTTGTAATGTTTAAAGTGTTGTGACCCTTAAAGAAACAGTGGCTACTCTTGTGAGGTTTCTAGGCCTCAACCCGTACCTAGAAAGGTAAATTGTGCATAATCAAATTGAGGGATAAAATAATAAACTATCACTGAAGTTTTAATCAAATAATTTCTACTGAAGGTTTATACAGAAGCGTGTTTAATATTTATTTATGTTATTCACAAAAAAATTGCTAATTGGCAAAAGTATCCGCTGCCATATCCACTTCACTGAAGTTCTATATATACATCAGTCATTCTATACATTAATACTTTCACAGCACATCCACTCTCTAAATCAGAGGATCTCTGTTCTAAAATTAATAACAGATTGAAGAACAACTTTTTTTTTGGTTGATAGAACACTAATGGGTTAAATGGACACAGATCACCTTTGCAATAGAAAATAGTGATGCACCGAAATGGAAATTCTGGACCGAAACCGAATCCGAAAATCCGGGATGCACTTGGCCGAAAACCGAAACCAATACCGAAAATGTATTTTTTTCAAATTAATTTTTTTGGTTTTTTTTTTTGCATAATTAGAGCAAATAAAAAAATCCCACACTTTTATTGAAAGTAACACACTAAAATTGAATGGACAAAAATATCTTCAAACAATAATAAGCTACACAATAATTTTACCAAGAAAAAAAACAGGCAAACAATAATTCCATTTTCGGCAAAAATGTTTCTGCGACCAAAATTTTGGTGCATCCCTACTTAAAACAATTATAAATATCAATATACTGTATTATTCTTCATTTAGTTCTATGTAACAGAATCATATTTAACAGGTTTTTTTTTTTTTACTAATTATCCAAATAAAGTACAGTATAGTCATATGCAGAACAGTAAGTCAAGTAATAAACTTAAACAGCAGCTCTAGGCTAGCATCAAATTTGAAACATGCTACACAATAATTTTACCGAAAATAACAGGCTAAAAAACCGAAAACCGAAATAGCCAAAAATGCAATTTTCGGCCGAAACTTTCTGCGGCCGAAATTTCGGTGCATCCCTAATAGAAAATGATTAATTATGAGTAGTACAAAAATAATATTTGCACTATTCTTTACTGTAAGGCAAGTAAGTGGGTAAGATGGGCCATTGAAATACAAATGCAGCAAGCAAGGTGTACGTCTATTTGAATGCCTTTGCACTGTGCCTGTGTTTGTTTTATTGCAACGTTACACAAGTAGTTTAGTATTTTATGTCCCTTTAATTAAGTTTTCATTTCTAGTGTTCCTAAGAGACAAGGAAAACAAACAATTAAACACGCATATTGGTATCAGCAAAGACAATACTGTTCCTGTCCAGGAAGCTTATACATCTTATACATCAGAATTCCTATGTAAAGCACTGAATATAGCTCAGTGATTTGCTGTTTTCTGAACCATTCCAATGCATTAGAAAAGTTTCAATTAATAAAACCAATCAGCTTTTATGTGCAATGGGAAAATTGAATTAAACGCACAATGGAACTGCTAACCACACACACACACACATATATATATATATATATATACATACGATGGGCACTGTAATTCCCCCATCTTTATCTCCTCTGGCATCCACCCCAAGTGAACCTTGGTGAATGAGGTTTAAAAGGGGGGCTTTGCCCCTTTTGAACCCCCCCAGGAGAAGACAAAAAATATAGTGAAGATGGGGGAATTACAGTGTCCATTGTATATATGTTTGATGCGGTGACTCGATGAAGCTCATGCGCACTGAGGGGATTTGCAGTAACACACCTCCAACAGCTGATTCTGCGTCACCGTAAGTGACATAGTCCAGCATTCTTATGGGTCGGGCAAAATTATAGAACACCGGATCTATTCTTGAAAAATTTCAATACACTAATGTCTGGATTAGCACAGATCTTAGTGTGTTGAACTTTCACAAGAATAAATCCAGCTCAGTAAAGAGCCGATTGCCATGAGTGACCGCCTTCTTCCACATTCGGATCCTTACGAAGGATCTGAATGCACATGTCTACCTCCTATTACGTTACAGAAACTCAAATGTTACACTTATTTTTTTCAATTTTTAAACAACTAATTTATAAGAAAAAATACATATACATTCTATTCTCAAACTAATCATTACTTTGATCTAGCATCTATTTAGTGTTAGTTTCCCTTTAAACTGTACAAACATCTTAAATCTGAGCCCATACAGTTAAGTTTACAAAAGGACTATGACACACAAGCCCCAGTTTACTTGCTATAGTGTAGCTTAGGGGCCAGCAAATTTTTATGAGTGATATCCATACCGGTTTGAATTGTTCTCTAATCAGTGCTATAGCTACAACAAAAGTGTCACATGGGGAGAGCGCTGATTGGACAACAATTCAAACCGTTAGCTCACAGAAAATATTACTTTGAATTGGGCGGTGGAGCACAGGGTATTAGAATTTCATATCTATATTAAAAAGCAAGTTATAGAGCATCTTCGTTACCACTGATAAATAATTAAACTCAATCTAAAATATAACTAACTTTCTGGATCTGATTTTAAAAGAGTTTACAATAACTTTAATGTACATGTAATTTCAAAATATTATAGAATGAAAGGCGTCTCTTTATACAGTACTGGTCACACCAAATATTGATTTGATTTACATTTTTCTTCTTTTTACTTTGCATTTTTATTACTTGATAAAAGTAAATTATTAACATAGCATTCTTACTTTACAGCATTTTTTCACACCTGACTAAAACTTTTGCACAGTACTTTATATCCATATAGCTATATAACAAAATATAAACATTTTAATATACAGGGAGTGCAGAATTATTAGGCAAGTTGTATTTTTGAGGATTAATTTTATTATTGAACAACAACCATGTTCTCAATGAACCCAAAAAACTCATTAATATCAAAGCTGAATAGTTTTGGAAGTAGTTTTTAGTTTGTTTTTAGTTATAGCTATTTTAGGGGGATATCTGTGTGTGCAGGTGACTATTACTGTGCATAATTATTAGGCAACTTAACAAAAAACAAATATATACCCATTTCAATTATTTATTTTTACCAGTGAAACCAATATAACATCTCAACATTCACAAATATACATTTCTGACATTCAAAAACAAAACAAAAACAAATCAGTGACCAATATAGCCACCTTTCTTTGCAAGGACACTCAAAAGCCTGCCATCCATGGATTCTGTCAGTGTTTTGATCTGTTCACCATCAACATTGCGTGCAGCAGCAACCACAGCCTCCCAGACACTGTTCAGAGAGGTTTACTGTTTTCCCTCCTTGTAAATCTCACATTTGATGATGGACCACAGGTTCTCAATGGGGTTCAGATCAGGTGAACAAGGAGGCCATGTCATTAGATTTTCTTCTTTTATACCCTTTCTTGCCAGCCACGCTGTGGAGTACTTGGACGCGTGTGATGGAGCATTGTCCTGCATAAAAATCATGTTTTTCTTGAAGGATGCAGACTTTTTCCTGTACCACTGCTTGAAGAAGGTGTCTTCCAGAAACTGGCAGTAGGACTGGGAGTTGAGCTTGACTCCATCCTCAACCCGAAAAGGCCCCACAAGCTCATCTTTGATGATACCAGCCCAAACCAGTACTCCACCTCCACCTTGCTGGCGTCTGAGTCAAACTGGAGCTCTCTGCCCTTTACCAATCCAGCCACGGGCCCATCCATCTGGCCCATCAAGACTCACTCTCATTTCATCAGTCCATAAAACCTTAGAAAAATCAGTCTTGAGATATTTCTTGGCCCAGTCTTGACGTTTCAGCTTGTGTGTCTTGTTCAGTGGTGGTCGTCTTTCAGCCTTTCTTATGTTGGCCATGTCTCTGAGTATTGCACACCTTGTGCTTTTAGGCACTCCAGTGATGTTGCAGCTCTGAAATATGGCCAAACTGGTGGCAAGTGGCATCTTGGCAGCTGCACGCTTGACTTTTCTCAGTTCATGGGTAGTTATTTTGCGCCTTGGTTTTTCCACACGCTTCTTGCGACCCTGTTGACTATTTTGAATGAAACGCTTGATTGTTCGATGATCACGCTTCAGAAGCTTTGCAATTTTAAGAGTGCTGCATCCCTCTGCAAGATATCTCACTATTTTTGACTTTTCTGAGCCTGTCAAGTCCTTCTTTTGACCCATTTTGCCAAAGGAAAGGAAGTTGCCTAATAATTATGCACACCTGATATAAAGTGTTGATGTCATTAGACCACACCCCTTCTCATTACAGAGATGCACATCACCTAATATGCTTAATTGGTAGTAGGCTTTCGAGCCTATACAGCTTGGAGTAAGACAACATGCATAAAGAGGATGATGTGGTCAAAATACTCATTTGCCTAATAATTCTGCACTCCCTGTATATATATATATATATATATATATATATATATATATATATATATATATACACACAGACATAATTATATAGCTTTACCTACCTGTTCCAGACAGCCTGTACCTAACCTCTGGTTATAGCAGCCTATACCTGACCTTTGGCTATACCAGAACTTACCTAATCTCTGGCCATACCTGTGTTTACCTGACCACTGGCTCTATTTCCTGCATCTGACCGCTGGTTACACTTGCCTATGCCTGACCACTGGCTGCATATTCTGGATTACTGACAAGCATACATCTGTATCAAGACCATTCCCACACACATCAGACCTTTGGCCTTACCTTTTTGATCCACTCACTACCTGATTCCAACATACCAGTAGCGGAACTTCCAGGGTTGCAAAGTTCCCCATTGTCCACCACTCGAGGGGGGGGGGGGGAGAATGGTGAGGGGCCAGCAAGTGTGCCTGGACCCTGGAGTTCCTCCAGTGTTGGGGAAGCCCAGGACATGAGGAGATCCCAGGATGCCAGCAGTATATAGAAAGGGACACTCAAAAGTGCAGGCGTGGTTGTCAGGAGATGTTGTTGGCTTGTGGCTGTGCAGTTAAAGTCGCTCCTGGAGGACACAAAGTTGACGAAGGGAGCTTTGACCGGAGGAGGAAAGAGGCCCCCCTCTCTCTCTACTCCTCTCGGTGGTTGCAGGCAGGGCTGAAAGGAGGGGCATAGGGGGAGGTTTTAAAGCAGCAAGCAGAGCGGGAAAACCAGCACAAACATCTTGGTGCTGTTCTCCCGCTCTGCCTGCGTCATGGCGGACATCGAAAAGTTGTTCTTGCAGCTGAAGGAGGCTGCGGCTGAGAGGGGCCCCGAGTGGCTTGAGGGACAGGTCCGGTCCCTGTTGGGCACTCCTGTGATCGTGCCGGGTGGTAGCAGACAGAGGTCTGGGCGGATTTCGAAGCCTCCGCTGAGGCTCAGCCCTGAAGTGAGGGGAAAGCAGGGAGGCGTAAGGAAGGCGGCATCCGGGGTTCAGAGGCGGCAAGTGAGCGGTCCGGTGTCGGCTTGTGAGGCGGTGCAGTCCAGGCCCGCGGCGGTGATGACGTCACCGGCTGAGAGGAGCAGCGGGGATCCGGAGCAGAGGCCTAAGGCGGTGACGGCCGCAAGATGCGTTACTGGGTCAAGGGGGGTGGTTCACGGCCGGGAGAGGCCTGCTGTGGGGCCAGGTTCAGTGGGATTGTTGGCAGGCGGGCGGGGGGGCTAGTGGGGCCCAGGTTGTGCATGTGGGTGTGAGTGATGTTATGAGTGTGGGGGGGGGGGGTTCTGCCCCTGTGCAGCAGTCTGGGGGAGGTTATCCTGGGCCTAGCACTGGTCCTTCAAGTGTATGTGGTAGTAGGGAGATTGTTGTCCAGGCTGAGGTACATAGGGATTTGTCTGAAGGTAGCTGTCCCACTTTAGTTGATCTGGACTATGGGTCTTGTGAGGAGGCTGAGGATTTTGGGCTTGATTCTGGGGATGTTTGCCTATTCCTTGATTCTTCAGATGAGGATTTTGTCCCCCCCTCCCCGGGTGCCAGTGGAAAACCTGTTAGCAGATTTGGTGGGATTGATAGTAGGCCGGCGGGGGGTGGTGGGGCCCCTGGTGTGTCATTTCCTCCCGGGGCTGGTAGTGTGGATGATGTGGGTGTCTCACATGTGAGTTTTTCTATTTCAGATTCAGGCAATACAAGGCCCGCGGCCAGGCCCGTTTGCAAGGGCTGATTCTAGGGACGGCCTGGAGGAGGACTTCTTTGGCCTGCACGGCTCTTGGACGGATTCCATTCGCATAGAGCCTGATGACGGCGGGCAGCAGGATACGTTGCCCGTTGCAGAAGTTGAGGTGAGAGACGGGACTGATGGGGTGGGGTTAGTCGGGCCTGTGGGTAGACCCAGGGTGGACATGGGCTACATTCGGGGTGGGGGGGGAGGGAACAGACGGCCGGGTGCCTTGGCAGGCCGAAGGGGTGTTTCTAGGGGAGGGGCTAGACGACGGCCAGTGGTAGAGGCTGCATGGTCCGGGGGCGAAAGGGGTTGGGCCCCTAAGAGAGGAAGGGGGGCAAACACGGCTAGGGGTGCCTTCCAGCCACAGGGAAGGCGGGGAGGGAGGGGGGTTTTGTCAAATAATTTGTGTTCACGTGATGCTGTTTTCCAGCAACCTACACGGCAGCCGGACCAACCTGCACGGACGGCTGCTATAGTACAAGAGAGGACGGAGCCGCGCGAAGGCGGGCTCCGGGGTGCGGTGGTTGAACCTTCTGGATCGCAGGCGGTGGACAATTCTGCAGGTGAGGCTAGGATTGTAACTGTGGGGGGTGATGTTGTGGGGAGTGGTAATGATTCTGTGGCTGTGAAGGTTGTTGCGGGTTTGCGGGATTTGTTGTTGCAGTTGGAGGGGTATGCCCCTCCACGTGAGATTGCGGTTGAGAGGTCTTGGGTTCCGTCTCCGTCGGCATCGGGTCCTCTAGTGTCGGGGAGGGTTGAAGCGCCTGCTGTGGTGGGCACACTTGCCCATGCTGGTGGGGGTCCTGGGGCGGTTCAGGGACCTGGTCCGTCCGTGGAGGCCCTGGGCCTTGGATCTTCGGTGGTCGCTACCCCCGCGGCGGTAAAAACGGTGGAGGGGTCTGAATTGCGAGTGGCGGACACAGCGATGTCCCGCTCTTGCCTTTGCTCCATCGGGCCGCTGGAGATGCATCTGTCTTCGGAAGTCAGGGATAGGATATGTAAGAGGGAGTTTATTGAACTGTTTTCCCTCCTTCCCCTTGAGCAATCCTTCGAGATTCCGGAGGATTCCAAAAAGGATGTGGCCAAGAAAGAGAAAGAGGAAAGGAAAAAACGTTATAGGAAGCTACCTAAAACGTTTTCTAACTGGTTCCAATCCTTTGTGATTTATGCCAGTGTCTTTGCAAATAAATTTCCGGATCAAGGTGGTTCCTTGTTCTGCTACCTAGATGAAATTGCGGCGGCGCAGCGGACATATGGAGGGATGGCTTGGTGGTTGTATGACGAGCACTTTCGTCAGCGGCTGTCGGTCAAACCCGATATGAGGTGGGACGATCGGGACATGGGGTTGTGGCTAAAAATAATGACACCTTTGAGAGCATCTCAGTCCTTTCGGTCGGGAGCCGGTGGCTCCTCCGTCGGAGGGTCCCCGGTATCAGTTAGAAAAGGGTGTTGCTTCGCGTTTAATGAAAAGTCCTGTAAGTGGGGCGCCACGTGTAAGTTCAAGCATGAATGCTCAGGGTGTGGGGGAGCCCACCCCTATTTGAGATGTTTTCGGAAGGGAAAGGCGGGTGGAACAGGAGATTCGGCTGAAAAAGGGGGCGACCCCGGTGAGGCAAGACGCGATGGAGCGGTGGCTCGTTCTGTACGCTAGGCGGAAGGGCTGTCGTGAGTCGGTGGCAGTGTTGTACCACGGTTTCCAGTTTGGTTTTATCATTCCGTCACAAGGGGGCAGTAGGGTTTTCAGGGGTAACCTGAAGTCGGCACGATTGCGGCCGGAGGTGGTACGGGAAAAATTGCTTAAGGAAGTGTCCTTGGGGCGTATGGCCGGTCCATTTGATTGTCCGCCCATTGGTGATTTGAGAATATCTCCACTGGGGGTGGTTCCCAAAAGGGAACCTGGTAAATTCCGGCTAATTCATCATCTCTCCTTCCCCAAAGGGGGTTCGGTGAATGATGGGATCCCTCAGGAACTTTCATCGGTGAAATATGCCTCGTTTGACCAGGCGGTGGAGTTGGTGAGGGAGGCGGGGGCTGCTGCCTTGTTGGCAAAAATTGATATTGAGGCGGCATTCCGGTTGTTGCCGGTTCACCCGTCCTCGCATCGTTTGTTGGGTTGTTGTGTGGAAGGCTCTTATTATGTTGATTTATGTTTGCCCATGGGCTGCTCTATTTCTTGTTCGTTGTTTGAGCAGTTTAGTTCGTTTTTGGAATGGGTGGTTTCTGAGAGGTCGGGTTTGTCGTCATTAGTACATTACCTGGACGATTTCTTGTTCGTTGGCCCGGCTGGGTCAGAGGTTTGCGGGCGGCTGCGTGATGTTTGTTGCCAAGTGGCGTCGGAATTCGGTGTGCCAATCGCCAGTGAAAAATCGGAAGGGCCGGTGTCGACCCTGGATTTCCTGGGCATTACAATTGACTCCATAAAAATGGAGTGCAGATTACCCGGTGAGAAAGTGAGAGACTTGTTGGGAGTTGTGGACAGATGTTTATTGGTAAAGAAGATCACGCTGCGTGATCTCCAGTCTTTGATTGGAAAGTTCAATTTTGCATGCAGGATCATCCCTATGGGGAGGGTTTTCTGCAGGCGGTTGTCATTGGCGACGGCAGGTATCGTTAAGCCGCATCATTTTGTGCGTTTGTCGAGGGAGCTGAAAGATGACTTGAGGGTGTGGCGGTGTTTCTTGTTGGGTTTCAATGGCTCAGCATTGATTCAGGAGCCTAGGGTGTCGAATGAGGAATTGGGGCTGGTGGTTGCGGTTTCGGAGCTTACTTTATGGGCCATTGGTGTGCGGCTGGCTGGCCGGACGAATGGCTGTCAAGTGACTTAGTGAAGAATTTGGTCTTCCTGGAGCTCTTCCCAATTGTGGTGTCGTTGTATGTTTGGGAGGTTGAATTGAGTAATAGGTCAGTGGTATTCTCGACTGACAATATGGGGGTTGTTTATGCGTTAAACACCTTAACGGCCTCATCATTGCCGGTGTTGCGTTTGCTGCGTCTGTTGGTTTTGAAGTGTTTGCGGATGAACGTGTGCATTAAGGCAAAACATATACCAGATGTTGATAATCCTATAGCCGATTCCCTCTCTCGCTTTCAGTGGCGGAGGTTCCGGGAGTTGGCCCCTCTGGCGGACGCGACTGGTTGCCAGTGTCCAGTTTTTCTATGGAGGCTCGGGACAGAAGATTGGCTGGATTGGTGAAGGCATCACTTGCTCCAGGTACTTGGGCTTCCTACTCCAGAGTGTGGTGGGATTGGGAGTCCAGGCTGAGGGTTAAGAATATTTGGGAGCAGGGTTCTGATCTTACTGGTTCCTTGTTAGACTGGATGTGGGAATGGGGGGCCCAAGGATTGTCGCCTTCGGCTATGGATAGACATATGGCGGCTTTGTCCTTTCGTTTTAGGCTGCTTGGTCTGCATGATGCTACCAAGGTCTTTTGCGTGAGGAGGGTTCTGAGAGGTTTAAAAAAGGTGTCGGTTGGCCGGTCTCCGGATGGAAGGAGGCCAATCACTTTTTCATTGTTGGAAAGGTTGTTTTATGTTCTTGAGGTTGTGTGTAAGTCGGTTTTTGAAACATGTTTGTTCAGGGCGGCTTATGTTCTGGCCTTTTTCGGGGCTTTTAGAGTCTCTGAATTAGTTAGCAGGAACCAAAAGGTGATGGGGGGCTTGGGTGTTTTGGATGTGATTGTATTTGACTCTAGGGTGGAGATATTTTTGAGGAGAAGTAAGACGGACCAGATGGGGAAGGGTAGGACGATTGTCCTTTTTCCCAGTGGTTCAGTGGTTTGTCCTTGGCGTTGTGTTCAAGAGTACTTGGGGGTTAGGCCGGAAATTGGAGGTTCCTTGTTAGTTCATCTAGACGGGAGGCCGCTGTCACATTTCCAGTTCAAGGCGGTGCTAAAGAAAGCCTTGGGCCGGTTGGGAATCAATCCGGCAGATTTTGGAACCCACTCTTTTCGGATTGGGGCTGCGATGGAAGCGTCCATGAGGGGGCTTTCCGAAGCGGAAGTTAAGGGGATTGGTAGGTGGGGCTCGGGTCGTTTTCGGTTATATGTTCGCCCGGATTTGGGTGTTTAAGGTGTTTTTTTTTGTCTTGAAGTTAATTTATTTTCTATATTTTAGGTGTGGAGCGTTTGTGGTTGGTCGGCCACTCTTTTATTTATTGGGCTCGGAGGGCTGCCTCGGCAAAGGTGGATGGATTACAGCTGGGTATTGCCAGATCTCGTTGTGAAGTCAAGTGGTTTGGTGTGAGGGGTCTCAGATGGGACGGATTACTGCCTATGGTGTTGGATTATTGCAGGCGTTTTCGGCCGCCAACTGTGTTGTTAATCCATGCTGGGGGGAATGATCTGGGTTTCTTGCCGCAGAGAGAGTTGTTGAGACAGATGAAACGGGATGTTGGTAGCCTGAGGAGCTTGTTTCCTTCCTTGACCATTATATGGTCTGACATTTTGCCAAGAATGGTGTAGAGGGCGGCCTGGGACCCTGTAGTCTGGATAAGAGCAGACGAAAAGTGAATAAGATCATGGGTGCTTTTGTGCGGAGGCTTGGTGGTTCGGTGGTTCATCATTCAGACTTGGCGGAGGTTGGTGAAGGAGAATTCTATTTGGCCGATGGGGTTCATTTGAATGATTTCGGGCTGCAGCTTTTTATACTCAATTTCAAGGAGGCGTTGTGTGGTTTGGCGGGACAGGGCTGAGGTGTCAGGCCAGTCGGTTGGGGGGGTGCTAGCCCAAAAAATTACAGACAAATTATGGCCATTGGATGGTGTGGTGGAAGTTTGTATTCCCATTGGGGAATTAGAAGTGGGGTTTCTAAGGGAAAGGGGTTCCTTAGAAACTTGGATGTGGATGTTCGCTGACGGGCCCAACCAATTTTGCACGGTTGGGTCCATTAAACAAAAGATTTACGGCCATAGTTAAATTAGAAAATAACAGGGTCTAGCACCGCTGGTGGTTTTGAGATATACTATGTACAATTGTTTGCACTCTTATTTGATTAAGTTATTAAAAGTTTTACTAAGTTATTTATTGTTAATAAAAGGGCTGCGGCCAAATTTTGCACCAAAGCTAAGTCTGTTGTCTGTTATTTATAATGGTTGTTATTTGAAATTGTAATATTTAATATGTGGTGTTTAAGGGCCGGAGATTTGACGACATAAAAGGTCAAGTCTCTCCTGGAGGACACAAAGTTGACGAAGGGAGCTTTGACCGGAGGAGGAAAGAGGCCCCCCTCTCTCTCTACTCCTCTCGGTGGTTGCAGGCAGGGCTGAAAGGAGGGGCATAGGGGGAGGTTTTAAAGCAGCAAGCAGAGCGGGAAAACCAGCACAAACAAGTTGTTAGGAGCAGGGGAACATCTCCCTCCCACCCGTCCCTGTTTTTGTTTGGATCTGTGTTGTTGTGTTTTTTCCTATTTACAGTTTTTTTCTGTCGCAGTCGGAAGGCGGGGGTGCTAGCCCAAAAAATTACAGACAAATTATGGCCATTGGATGGTGTGGTGGAAGTTTGTATTCCCATTGGGGAATTAGAAGTGGGGTTTCTAAGGGCAAGGGGTTCCTTAGAAACTTGGATGTGGATGTTCGCTGACGGGCCCAACCAATTTTGCACGGTTGGGTCCATTAAACAAAAGATTTACGGCCATAGTTAAATTAGAAAATAACAGGGTCTAGGTGGTTTTGAGATGTACTATGTACAATTGTTTGCACTCTTATTTGATTAAGTTATTAAAAGTTTTAATAAGTTATTTATTGTTAATAAAAGGGCTGCGGACAAATTTTGCACCAAAGCTAAGTCTGTTGTCTGTTATTTATAATGGTTGTTATTTGAAATTGTAATATTTAATATGTGGTGTTTAAGGGCCGGAGATTTGACGACATAAAAGGTCATGGGAACCACACATGGCACCCAAGTGTTGTTACCGGCAGCAAGCCAAGGATACCTGGGAAAACTGCCGGTGCCATGACCAGGGAGCAAGAAGCGGACGGCAGTGGTAAAGGGCAGTGTGTGACTGCGGGAGTGAATGTTATGTTGATAGCTTCATTTATATACAGTGCCCAGTGTATGGTATACTATATATATATATATATATATATATTGCAAAGAGGGAATTACAGCACAGAGTCATGAGTGTAAGGCTGCCATAATTTACCACGCATAATTATGTTTGTGTGTATATATATATATATATATATTTATATATAATACAGAATTGGGAACGCTGACTGCAGCTGCTGGTACAGCTCCCTAACTAGCATCTCTTGTACAAACCTCAAGTGCTTCCCCAGCTAAAGTAGATACTTGTTTGCATGATGAGTAATAGTGTGTGTGAGCTCATTTAGTCTGTGCTGTGTGTTAATCCTTAGGATCGGTGACTTTCAGTCACCACTGGTGTATCTCCCTGTGCTACTGTGTAAGTTACAGCATGTCATTTGTTCACTATAATTGTCCTTTAACCTCCAACACACACAGATTAAAGAGACATGAAACACTTTCAGATTGTTATACAGGTAGAAAACCCTTTAGCCAAACTGCTTGGTGCCTGTAAAGGTTTGGATTTTGGAATAGTTGTATCTGTAAAATGGGACAGAGGGGATGGGACCAAGTGTAAACAACAATATCTTATGCCATTTAGACAATATTTACATGTTATAGTACAGCTTATACATGTAACCTAAAGCTAGTTTTATATGATTTGTATTACTTTTGTATACATTGTACCATCAGAAAAACAGTACTGTAATTATAAAAGTAATATATATATATATATATATATATATATATATATATATATATGTTATGTTAAATAAATATAGATTATTATTTGCATTTTAGAATACACACACAAAAAAACCCGGAGAAGATTGTGACTTACAGACAGGGGAAAAAAATATTTTTTGATAATTTTAGTTTTAAAATAATATTAATTGATAAGTTTGGATTTCAGAATAAGTTTGGATCTTAGAATTCCACATTGAGGGATCTGTAATTGTATAGTGTTTATATATACAGGTGGCCCTCGTTTTACAACGGTTCAATTTACACCGTTTCAGAATAACAACCTTTTTTTCCAGTCATGTGACTGCTATTGAAAATCATTGAGAAGCAGTGAATTTATTAAAATAGCCAGTAGGTGAAGCTGTCCGCTTGTGTTGCAGCAAAGCCAAGCAAGCTGAAATTAATCAGTTTAACCAGACCTGAGCTATCGAGCAGATTTCAAAGGAACAAGATCTTCCTGTCTATAAATCAGTCCATATTGGAATGCATAGAAATAACTGTTTGCAGAAAAATGCAAGTGAAGTCTGTGTTGTGTGATTTTATTAGGTTTATAATGCTGTTTAGCAAATGTTTTTGTTAATTTAACTTAGTTTAATTATAAATTCTGTGTTGTGTAATTATATTATTAGGTTTATAATGCTGTTTAGTATTTAAAGTCTTCATTTCAAAGCTTTAAAAATAATGTATTAGGTGTTACTTATGCCAATTTTGAGAGGGGCCTGGAACCTATCTTCCTCACTTCCCATTGACTTACATTATAAACTGGGTTTCAATTTACAACAGTTTTGATTTACAACCATTCCTTCTGGAACCTAACCCCGGCGTAAACTGGGGGCTACCTGTATATAAAAAGTAAATAAATGTATCAATATCATGCATTTTTTTGGGCCCTGAGGTTTCTCGTTATGTCTCTGCTACATACAATTCATTAGCCACTAGCTTATATAGTGCTTGGTCTATACTTCCAACCCGATACCTATTATCTGTTCTCTGACATATCTAACTTACCATTTTTCATCCTTAACTTGTTTGTTGTCCGCCATTAACACCTTCTATGTATATTTTACTTCAACAAGCCTTTAAGAGACAGGAAAGTTGTCATTTTCATGATTCAGCTAGAAACTTTTGAATTATATTCTATTTTTAAATTGACTTTGTTCTTTTTGTATCCTTTTGTTTAAGAAAAAGAACATACCTAGTTAGGCTCAGGAGCAGCCATGCACTACTGGAAGCTAGCTGGTGATTGGTGGCTGAACACACATGCCTCTTATTGGCTCCCCAGATGTGTTCAGCTAGCTCCCAAAAGTGCATTGCTGCTCTGGAGTTAACTTTAAGGGGACAGGCAAGTCAAAGTAAAACTTACATGATTCAGATAGGACAAGCAATTTTAAACAACTTTTTCAATTTACTTTTATAAATCATCAAATTTCCTTTTGTTCTCTTGGCATTCTTTGTTGCAAGCTAAACCTAGGTAGGCTCATATGCTAATTTCTAAGCCCTTGAAGGCCGCCTCTTGTCTCATTTTGACAGTTTTTCACAGTTAGAAAGTGCATGTGTGCCATATAGATAACATTGTGCTCAATCCCGTGGAATTATTTATAAGTAAGCACTGATTGGCTAAAATGCAAGTCTGTCAAAAGAACTGAAATAAGGAGGCAGTCTGCAGAGGCTTAGATACAAGGTTATTACAGAGATAAAAAGTGTATTAATATAACTGTGTTGGTTATGCAAAACTGGAGAATGGTAAATAAATGGATTAGCTATATTTTTAAACAATAAACAATTTCAAGTAGACTGTCCCTTTAACTGTGTGTTTAAAGTGATGGTAAACTCTCCCCTTTTTAAAATCAGATCTGGAATGTAAGCGCTATTTTAGATGAAGTTTAATTCATTAGCTGTAATGAAGATGCAGCATAACTTGCCTTTTAATATAGATATGAAATTCAAATATTGCAGGCTCCTCCGCCCACTTCAAAAGTCAAATTTTCTGTGAGCTAACAGATTGAATTGTTGTCCAATCAGCGCTCTCCCCATATGGCACTTTTGTTGTAGCTAGAGCATTGATTGGAGAGTAATTCAATCATTTAGCTGACAGGAAAATTGACTTTTGAAGTGGGTGGTGTAACGTGGGGTATTTGAATTTCATATCTATATTAATAACTAAGTTATAGCGCATCTTCATTGCACATGATGAATAAAACTCTATCTAAAATAGCGCTTACATTCCAGATCTGATTTTAAAAAGGGGAGAGTTTACCATCACTTTAACCCTTTGCAAGGGTAAACGCACAGTTATATACAAGCAATAGTACAATAATAAAGCACATTACATCATTTTCTTTTTTGCACATTTATGCCCCTTTAAAACTATATTAGGCCTGCTTCTTGTTTCTGGCAAGCTGTCATCGGCCTCAGGCAAACCCATTAATGACTGTCTGGATACAGAGTTCATTGTGTAGCAGTGGTTTAACAGATTACTGTCAGAATTATTTTTATTTCTTTGTTTAAAGGTCTACAACTTCCATGGCTGACAGGACGTGTGTGTAAACTGTGACTCTATGTAATAAATAAGATAAGACAAGAATGACTAAACATTTTATTTCTTCCCATGTATTGTTTTTTTGTCTTTTTTTAGTCCCTGTCTTTCAAATTGCATTAACTGTAATCATATAAAATGATAACCAAAAATAAACTTGCTGACTGAGCAATAGCTAAAGTATTTGCTCTCTACGCCTTACATTTTAGGTTTACCTTAAAGGGTATAGAAAACACCCTGAGGTATTTATATCAAATGTTTATTTATGTGTAATAATCTACTTTATTTTGTCCCCTTTTCATGTAATCTAGCTCTCTAAAAATTGGGTATTTTCTATTTCTCAGAACTTCAAATTCAACTTGGTGACATCTTGAGGCTATGAGACCTATGAATCATAGGTCTTGCGGACCTGATCCGACAGTGCGGATCAGGTCCGCAAGACCTCGCTGAATGCGGAGAGCAATACGCTCTTCGTATTCAGCAGTGCAACGCCGCCCCCTGCAGACTCACGGCCAATGGGCCGCCAGCAGGGAGGTGTCAATCAACCCGATCGTACTCGATCGGGTTGAATTGTGGCGATTCTTGTCCACCTGCTCAGAGCAGGCGGACAGGGTTATGAAGCAGCGGTCTTTAGACCGCTGCTTCACAACTGCTGTTTCTGGTGAGTCTGAAGACCCTCCAGAAACACGGGCCCACAAGCTCCGTACGGAGCTTGATAAATGGGCCTCATTGAGGTAGATTTACTAAGCAGCGGATGCTGCAATCTACCCCCGACGTTTCCGGTTTCCCGGAAACAAGATTTATGAAGCAGCAGTCGTTGGACCTCTGAGGTGGTGGACCGCAATCATCCTGATCAGATACAATCGGATGATTGACACCCCCTGCTAGCGGCCGATTGGCCGCGAATGTGCAGGGGGCCCCACTACACAAGCATTTCACCAGAAATGCTTGTGCAATGTTAAATGCGGGGCGAATCATGTCCGTGTTTAATAAATAGGCCCCTAAACCTGCTACACATTGCTTTCATTGATTGGCATTAAACCATAACAACTGCAAAACAATCTACAGTATTTTATGGGCGGAATTTGGCTATTGAAAAATAATTGCTGCAAACAAGGTGTTATTTTTTTTAATATTTAGACTTGGCTGCTATGTCATACTGTAGCAAGACAACAGAAATAGCTTGTAATGGCAAGGTATTTACTGTACATTTAAAGTAACAGTCAAGTTATTTTGTTTACATATGCGTCAAAAATGTATCACAAAAGATTTGCATACAAATTAAGGCCTAGATTACAAGTGGAGCACAAAACTATTATTGTTATCCTGCGCCAACACAGCTCAAGTTAAGAGCTAGATTATGTTTGCTCCCAAGGGATAATGGGTTTATCGCGATTCACGAGTGTTTGAGCTTGTCAGGCTTACCGCTCGTAAACGCAATCGCTTGAGTGCAATTGCGATGTATGGCTAGAATGATTACCACAACGTTAGAGCTCTGGTTAACAAAACAAAAAGCTCATAATAACACTATTTAATAAACATTATTTTAAAAAATATTGCACAAAAAAGTTATAATGGCTCAAAGATATGAAACCTCAGGTGTTAGAAAAAAATGGTAGGCAAAGGACTTTAACATACAGATACATACAAACAGATGTCTAAAGATGGATATGGATATATACTGTATATATATATATATATGTGTGTGTGTGTATATATATATATATATGTGTGTGTGTGTGTGTGTGTATATATATATATATGTGTGTGTGTGTACATATGTATTTATTATTAAATTATTATTATTTATTGTGTATATATATATATATGTATTTACAGACATGTATACACATACAAACATATAAATACATATGTATACACACACACATATATATATATATATTTTGGAGCCCTTTGCAGTTAAGTAGATGAAAACATGTAAAAGCATATTTATGCAATATTCATATTTAATAAAGGTTTTAACTATGCATGTACTGTAATTATTTCACATTCCAATGTTCTGCACATAGCAGAATATGTTCTATGTATTTATAAATAGATATTCCTATATATATATCTGTATATGTCTATACCTTTATATAATAATGTATATGTATATATATATATATATATATATATATATATATATATATATATATATGAATATAGGTATATATATATATATTGTTCTAAAATACCATCATATATATATATATATATATATATATATAGTATATATATATATATATATATATATATATAAAAATATGTATTTATGAATAAATAGAACAAATTCTTGTTTGTGAAGAACATTGGAATGTCGGGTTAGCTCAAATGAGGATATGCGATCAGGTTTGCGCAAAAGTGGGGTGTTTTTTACCCACTTTTTTTCTCCATTGACTTCTATTGGGTAATACGTGAACACGCACACTAGGGCTGAGTTAGACTAGTCGACTAATTGATTAGTCGATCGGTCTCTCATTGTTCGACTAGTACGGCATTAGTCGATTACTGATATATTAAATTTCGCTATATTTTGATAGTCAAAAACAGCCCGTAGCCAGCCTATCAGCCCGTAGCCTTAGCTTAAGCCTACTACCGATTGCGGATTGTCTCACTTTGCGGCAGTTATGATGACGTGTTATTTTGTACTTGTAGTAGACGAAACACAACAAAAAGTCCTGCTTAAAAATATTTTGAACAACTACATGAAAAGGCAGTTAAAGGGACACTGAACCCAAATTTTTTTCTTTCGTGATTCAGATAGAGCATGAAATTTTAAGCGACTTTCTAATTTACTCCTATTATCAAATTTTCTTTATTTTCTTGGTATCTTTATTTGAAATGCAAGTTTATATGCCGGCCCATTTTTTGTTGAACAACCTAGGTTGTCCTTGCTGCTTGGTGGATAAATTCAGCCAATAATCAAAAAGTGCTGTCCAGAGTACTGAACCAAGAAAAAAGCTTAGATGCCTTCTTTTTCAAATAAAGATAGCAAAAGAACGAAGAAAATTGATAATAGGAGTAAATTAGAAAGTTGCTTAAAATTGCATGCTCTAGGCTGCTTGATGCTCTGAGCTGCTCTGAGGGAGGAGCGCAGGTGTGTGGTCAGGTGTTGCACCTGCTCTGATCTATCCTCCTACAAGCCATTGGCGAGCTTCGCGCCTAAACCCTATGACCAGAGGTGGCTTGTACAGCGAGAAACTACTGCTGCCGCTACTCGAGCCCCATAGTGCCACAACATTGCACTATCATTGCATGACTCAGACTTGCTGGGGTGCTTCTGTGACTAAAAGGTACAGTCTGTCTTCCTATACAACACCATAACTCTGCACAGCGGGCAACACTTTGACTCGGAGCCCAGATGTGGAGCTTAAGTCTGCAGCCCAGACGACCGAACCCTTTCTGACTCAGAAGGTCTTCTCAAGACAACTTGCCCTGCTGGCTCTCTATCATTGCCTAATGAAGGTGGCATCTTCCCTACGCTGACTGCGTATTTGGGCTGGCTACTCTTCTCTCCCCTGCTGCCCCAACTGTTGGATATCGAGAGGGGCTCAGCTGATTTCCTCCTGCCCCGGCTCCTATGCCTGCAACTTCCTAGGCGGCCACTAGTGTTTGGAGACTTGCGGAGACTTCACTTACCTTTTGCCACTTGTCGCTCCTTGCCGTGGCTGCGGGCGGGCCGTCGATCTCCTCTGCGCCCTGGTGCGCTCCCGTGGCTTTCCGCTTCTTCCGCTTGCCGTATGCACGGGTTCCTCCTTGTGCTGGTTGCCCACAGTCTGCCTGCCTGTCTCTCTGGATGATACCTCCCCTCCCACCGGTGCTGCGTGAGGGTGGGCTGCTCATTTGAACTCTTCACCGAGAGCAGCGGACTCACTATACAGGCTGCCTGGCCTTATTCCTGGAGGCACCCTTTTCTCTCAGATCTTGTGGAGAAGTTGGCTTTCTCTAAAAAAGGGGAGGCCATTGATCCAAGATCCGAACCACCAAGAGCAGTAACTGGCCTATACTGCGTGCTCCGGTTCCACTACAGCAGCTCCCCCCCCCACCGGTGCTGCGCGGGGGGGCACTGGCCCTGCAGCATCTCTCCTCTTTGGATATAATAGCAGCTGTGGTAACAGGAGCATACCGACAGGGTCAGGTACTCTTCCTCTTTTTTCCAACAGGGCCAAATTAATGGGAAGCGTTCTGAATCAACTGAACTTTAAATTTTGATACAAGGGACTCTTATTTGTAAAACAAACACGCTTGTTGCAGCAGAAGAGTTGTTATAGATAATTATATGCTTTTTTACCTTTTGGGGTTAGCAATTAAATATTTGCATAAGCCATGATATGGAAAGAATAATTATAACTCTGCAAATGGCAAAAAAAAAAAATTAAGTTTAGTTTCTGCAAGCTATATGCTGGGTCACTGATAGTAGGCTATAAATCGCTGCTATATTTTTTAGTTTTTCTTTTTCTTTCTTTTTGTCCTTCAGAAAGTTTAAGCTAAAGTAGGTGAAAGCATGGGTAGAAGTTTGAAATATTTAATTTTTCTCTCTCACTCAACAAGCCCACACTATACAGCCAAGGTTGTGCAAACTGCTGTGATCACAATAGGAAGGCTGTCATATTTGGATGTTTCTGACTGGAGAATACAATGTTAGATACTATTAATTTTTGTTTTACTTTAAGCATTGTGAATGCTTGATATCCCTGATTTGTTTTTTGTGCTTGCTATTTATTTCTGAATCACTCCTATATAGGGTGGGCCCCATTGCCCTGGCTGGGGAAGGGAGGGAAGGCTAGAGGGTCTGAAAGAGGCCAAACAGGCTTTGCTCAGTCAAGCCTGTACTTAGGATCCTCCACATAATTAAATAAGTGACAGGGTTAATTTTGTTTTGCATACTCCACACCCTTCCCAGATGTAAACTAAATCCAATTTAACATACTGCTGAAATAGAAAATATTTTAAATAACCAGTTACTCTTTGATAGCATTACACCTAATACTTACATCTCTTTTTTTTGTACAAAAGCCCTGCTACAGACAGACGGGCGACAAGTTAAGGTGGAGTAGAGGCAAACAATAGGTCTGGCTAGTTTTTAGGTCAAGTAAGAGGTTCCCCAGAGTCCCCAAAGATTACTGGAACATTTTCCTTCCTCCATACCGAAGTAGATCTTTTTTCTCTTCTTCTTTTTTTTTTTTCTCCTTCCTATCTTTTCACAGAAACCACAGAAAATTTTCTTAAAACACTTGAAAATAGAATTAAAAATCACTCTTCCACACTTCCACCCACCTCCCTTCCCTCCACTTTTTTTTTTTTTTTTTTTTTTTTCATTTAGGGTAGTATATACCCCATATTTCCACATAAAGTGTCTTCACACAATCTTTCACATTTACAATCATATAACCCACGTACCCTTACCACCAATTTTTAATTTTCACACACACTGAGAATCTTTTTTTTTTTCTTCTCTCCCTCACAAAATCACTTTTTTTTAAAAAAAAAAAGAAAGGAGGTAAGGGGGAGGAGCAAAAGCGAGAAACTTTTTGCTAATTATATCATATGGATAAATATTTTCACAGCCACCCTAAAAACTCCCCCCCAATTATGGCAGGAAGGCAACGAGACAAAAAGAACAAGGTGACTCACGAAAACCTCAGCAGAGGTTCATACACCTGGGAGCATCTCTCCAGCAGAACCACTAGACATCCAAACCTTAGTTAGCAGGATCTCAGAAGCTCTGGCCCCCAAATTTGATCTTTTAAAAACAGATATTAAGCAAGACATCCTACTCCTAACAAATGAGGTAAAACACTTCTCGCATAAACTTGCTGAGGCTGAGCAAAGAATCTCAGATCTCAAGGACACTAATTTAGCTTACAAAAATAATCTTGAGGCCATAAATACAACATTAGTAAAAGTCCAGAATAAAATGGAAGATCTTGAAAATAGATCTAGAAGGAACAATTTGAGAATCATTGGTGTCCCAGAAGAGAAACAATTTGAGAACTTGGATAAATTGCTCACAGAAACATTACCTAGACTATTACAGCTCCCTGAGTCTCACCCCAAGATAGATATCGAGAGGGCCCATAGAATAGGGACGTTCACCCCAAATAAAACCAACTCGAGACCAAGACCCATAATTGCTAAGCTTCTGAACTTTCAGCATAAAGTGGCAATGCTCCAGGCTTACCGTAAGCATCAACCTATATTTTTAGGCAATGCAAAAATTTTAATGTTTCAAGACTTTTCGGCAGAAGTCGCTGCAAAGAGAAGGGAGATTGCCCCAGTGTGCTCAAGGTTTATAAGCCAAGGCGTACGGGCCACCATACTTTATCCAGCAAAACTAAAAATACAAAGGGAGGGATCTACATATTTTTATGACTCAGTCCAAGATGCAGCGAAACACTATGAGGAAATATTTCCCCCAGGTCACGTTCAAGAATGAGATTAGTTAAGGCGGACAAATTAGATACTCCATCTAATATAATAATGTGTAGGACAATTGGAAGCAAGAGTTGGGAGGGGAATGGGAGTAAACCTCCCCCAGCAGTCTGTCCACAATGGGACATTGGATCTTTTTGTTCTGAATGTTTTTTGTTTTCAGTGTCTTTTGGGATGTGTTTTTCTTCAGGGGTTCCTTTTTTTTTTTTTTTTTCTTTTCTTTTTTTTTTTTTTCCTCCTTCTCTCTCTCTTTAAATGGCTACTGATAACAAAATTAAATTAATTTCTTGGAATATTGGGGGCCTTACTTCACCTATTAAGCGTAAGGCAATTCTATCTCACCTGAGGAAAAATAATGCTGATTTAGCCTTCTTGCAAGAAACTCACTTAAAAGCTGAAGAAGTGCTTAAGTTGAGGGTCTCTTGGGTTGAAAAAGTTCTATTCTCTCCTTCTCTAAACAGAAAGAGTGGGGTTGCGATCCTCCTGGGGAAAAAACTTCCATTTGAGATTATACATGTAGACACAGACCAAGAAGGGAGTTGTATAATTGTAAAAATTAAAATAAATAAAATCCTTTATACTCTCTGTAATGTTTACGCCCCGAATGTTTTCAACCCCTCCTTCTGGGACACTCTTCAAAACAGGCTCATGTTATGCGCAGAAGGCTATCTAATTCTCGGTGGCGATTTCAATATGGCCCCGAAGCATCCACTAGATAGACTAAGGCAGAGCCCTCATAGTACAAAAACTAAGAGAGATAACTTGGAAACAAAATTAATCACTAAAATATCAAACAACCTCAAGGTCTCCGATATCTGGAGACTTCAAAATCCCGAGGCCAGAGACTTCACTTGTCATTCAAGGGCCCATAAATCACTATCTCGGATAGATCTCTTCTTGCTTGACGATAGGCTCTCTAAGTCAAATGTCATTGCAGAAATCTTTCCAATTACTATTTCGGATCATGCCCCGATCTCTCTTTATTTTCAGCTAAACCCTATTTCTCCAAGGAATACTGGCTTCCGGTTCCCCCGTTATTTAGCCACTGATGTTAAGTTCAAAAATCGTCTCATAGCCAAATTTTGTGAATTTGCGGCATTTAACTCCGAGTATATCACTAAACCTGCTGTCTTCTGGGAGACAGCTAAGGCAGTTCTGCGAGGCGATATCTTAGCATACAGTATAGTAAAGACAAAAAAATTCAAGCTAAGAGAAAAGGAACTATTAAAAGCAGTTACAAATGCTTATAATCGATTTATCCTGTCTAAATCATCGCGCGTTATACGCTGACGATGTATTAATATATATTTCAAACACCTCCAGAAATATTCCAAAACTTCTCTCTATAATCCAACAATTTGGATCATTCTCAGGCTATAATGTCAGTTCTGCAAAATCCGAGCTCCTTTGGATTAAACAAACTCAAGATTCATCAACGTCTATCCCCTTTAAGATTGTTCAAAACTCTCTCAAATATCTAGGTATTTGGATATCATCGAACCCAGTTAATTGGTATTCCATGAATATACTGCCGGTTTTAGCTAGTGTTAAGGAAACATTGAAAAACTGGCAGAATCTACCACTCTAGATGTCGGGGCGCACAGCTCTGTACAAAATGTCTCTTCTCCCCAAAATTCTTTATGTTCTCCAGAACACTCCTTCGCTTCTTAGAACAAAGGATGTTATCTCATTTAATTCTACCTTACGAGCGTTTATCTGGCAGAAGAGAAAATCGAGAATCTCGTTAGCCAAACTATCTCTGCCTAAAGATCAGGGAGGACTTTCCCTCCCCGATCTTCGTTCTTATAACCAAGTATTTTTGGCACGAATAGCAGCAGATTGGCTCACCAATAGTAACTATATCACAAATGGGGATCTAGAGAGTAATATGGTATATCCATATTCACTGGCAGCACTGATTCACTGCAACAGTAAAACAGTACCCACCAAAATAAAGAAGATGAGCTCCATACTCAACCCAATCTTTATGTGGAGGAAGATCTGTCTTGGTCTCCACGTGAATCCTGAGGTTTCAAGTTATGTCCCAATAATGAACAACCCCCAGTTCTCAGCAGGGGTATAGTCTGCTTTATTTTCTAATTGGGCATCGCTAGGTTTGGTAAAACTTGAACAATTTCTAGACTTTGAGAGGAGATGTATTAGGTCTTTTGATTCCCTTAAGCAGGAATTCCACATTCCCAATAAAAAACATTTTGCCTACCTGCAAATGAGACACTTTGCTCTTAAGCAGATCGCTGATCATGGGTGGGATTGGTCGTTTGGAAAGCTTGGGAACTGGTTGATATTATTCAAAAGTGGAATCATATCAATTTCTTTCATTTACCAAACTCTGACTGCCTCTAAGGGCTCTGACACCTTAGAGAAACTTCATTCTAAATGGTCATCAGTGCTTGGACAGGACTCTTTAGACCCAGCCTTTTTTACTTTTTCAATTCAGGAGACCTTCCGAGTCACACTCTCAGCCACTTGGAGGTAGTCACACGTAAGGCTTCTCCACATGACTTACTTTACCCCAGAAAAAGGTTTCAAATGTAAGAACATTGGGTTTAACAAATGTCCAAAATGCTCATTTCCAGCTGCTGGTCTAATGCACATGTTATGGGACTGTCCAAAAATTCATAATTTTTGGCTGAAAGTGCAATTTTGGCTTAATAATATAGTCAGAGTTCCTTCTTTCACATTCTCTCCCAGGAGGATAGTTTTCTTTGCTGACAACCTCAATAAAACACACCGCACTAGTAAAATCATAAGCATGGCCATCTTAGCAGTTAGATATTTGATTTTAAAGAAATGGAAATCAAAAGCCATCCCAAGCTTAACGGAAGTTAAAAATTGCTTGAAAAAGCAATGTATCATTGAACAACTTGATACTAATTTACAAAACGATGAAGACATAAAGAGCTTTTTCTCCAAGTGGTCACAATTTATTAAAGCACTTACTCCTAGCGAGATTGAATACATAATCTATCCTTTTAAAGATAGTGAATTTATTCTACTAGGGATATGGTAAATTCTGAGAATGTTCTATCTGTCCCCTAAGAAATCGATGTAGCCTTTGTTTTTCTTTTTCCTTTTTTTTTTTTTTTTTCCTCTCTTCTTCTCCTTGTTGCTGTTGTTGTTGTTGTTCTTGCTGTTGTTGATGTTATTGTAGCTTGTTTGTCTTGATTTGTTTGTGGGGAGTTTTTTTTTTTTTTTTCTCTTTCTCTTTTCTTTCTTTTTTTCTTTGTGTGTGTACATGTGTGGAACCTTCTTGAACACACATGTTTGTCCTGGAAAAAATAAAAATCTTGGTTCCCAGTCAGGGGTAAGTTAAGATAAGTCGTAGTCTTTATTTTAGGCTACTAGGACCTGATTTTTCAGAGTAGGTAATAATGGTATTCAGGTCTATATATAGTCTTTACGCACATGAGTAACTATTCAAGGGGAGGGCTGAATATGAAGTATCTATTAGTACGCAATATAGCCTTAAACACTGTTTTATGCTTTGTATTTTTCTTTGTGCCATGGCTTGTACTAATTCCCCTATTCTGTAAACAGTGAGCTAATCCCTATTCCTTTTTTTTTTCTGTACCCTGAACTGGATTACCAATAAAAGAATATAAAAATAAAAAAATAAAAATTGCATGCTCTATCTGAATCGCAAAAGAAAAAGTTTGGGTTCAGTGTCCCTTTAAGTGCAACAATTGCAGCGTGCAATTGCAGTACAATAAATCCACGACTTCCATGTTAAGCCACCTAAAAACCAAACACCCGTCTGCATTGGTAGCGACAGAGAAAAAAAAAAGACAGCAACAAACATCCATTGCAGCTTTTACAGTAAGACAATGAAATATGACACTGTGCGTGCTGAAACAAGGTCGACTCTGATAGCTAATATGGTAGCAATATTTCACATTTAATACCTATTTTCTGCCGTGAATCTGCAGGGGGCGGCGTTGCACCAGCAGTTCACAAGAGCTGCTTGTGCAATGCTGAATATGGAGAGCGTATTGCTCCGCATTCAGTGAGGTCTGTCGGACCTGATCTGCACTGTCGGAACAGGTCCGACAGACCTTTGTTAAATATGCCCCACAGGTTGGTATAACCAGAGGTCAGGTACAGGCTGGTATAGCCAGAGGTCAGGTACAGGCTGGTATAACCAGAGGTCAGATACAGGCTGGTATAGCCAGAGGTCAAGTACAGGCTGGTATAATCAGAGGTCAGGTACAGGCTGGTATAACCAGAGGTCAGGTACAGGCTGGTATAGCCAGAGGTCAGGCACAGACTGGTATAACCAGAGATCAGGTACAGGCTGGTATAGCCAGAGGTCAGGTACGGGCTGGTATAACCAGAGGTCAGATACGGGCTGTTATAGCAAGAGGTCAGGTACAGGCTGGTATAGCCAGAAGTCAGGTACAGGCTAGTATAACCAGAGGTCAGGTACAGGCTGGTATAGCCAGAGGTCAGGTACAGGCTGGTATAGCCAGAGGTGAATTACAGGCTGTTATAACCAGAGATCAGGTACAGGCTGCTATAACCAGAGGTCAGGTACAGGCTGGTATAGCCAGAGGTCAGGTACAGGCTGGTATAGCCAGAGGTCAGGTACAGGCTGGTATAGCCAGAGGTCAGGTACAGGCTGGTATAGCCAGAGGTCAGGTACAGGCTGGTATAGCCAGAGGTCAAGTACAGGCTGGTATAACCAGAGGTCAGGTACATGCTGTTATAACCAGAGATCAGGTACAGGCTGCTATAACCAGAGGTCAGGTAAAGGATGGTATAACCAGAGGTCAGGTACAGGCTGGTATAACCAGAGGTCAGGTACAGGCTGGTATAACCAGAGGTCAGGTACAGGCTGGTATAACCAGAGGTCAGGTACAGGCTGGTATAACCAGATGTCAGATACAGGCTGGTATAACCAGAGGTCAGGTACAGGCTGACCAGGGAATCCACACAAGCACTGTAGTCAGAGCGTTCTAAACTCCTCCCAACTTTAAACTACTTCAGCACATGCACTATAGAGAACAGGTCACGGCTGTATCCAGTCCCCGAAGCGGCGTCTCCATGTATATGCCAGACAACATTGCAACACATCCAACAATGCTACTGTCCTGATGATATATAGTAATAAAGTTCAGTTTATTGAAACAGTGAAATAAAACAACGTGTTTAATTATCCACATAGAAACAAGGAAACTCATGCGTATCAGGTTCTGGTTAAAGCAATTGTCACATCAGGTGAGACCAAGGCTCCAAAGCAGACGTGCACATGCAAACTTGATCACTGTCCTATGGAACTTCGATCCCATATAGTATTTATACAGAAAATTTAAAGATACAGCAGAACATTTAAAGAAAGGAGATTGCTCCCCGCTAATTACATATAGACATAGTGACTCAGGGATAAATAGTGCCTCTTACAATCATAAACATATTTTTCCATATGTATTAAAAATATTTTGTCATATGTAATATGAAAAAAATCTCAAATTCAATCAAGCATATCCGTAATGGTCCTAGACAGTTCATACAAAAAGGTCCATATTTCCCTGAGTATTTAAACCCCTAGGAAGACTTGTCTGGAAGAGAGCTGCACGATTAATCGCATATGCGATTTAAAACCGCGATTAATCCCCGTGATTTAAAAACCGCAAGAGTACGTGATTTAAAATAAATAACATTCTCTGTTCGGCATGAAAATGTAGGCGGAGAGGGAGTATGAGAGGCGAGCCAGTGTGAGGTCGTGGGCAGATCTGAGAATGCCCGCAAAACAGCCATTATTGCAGAGATTGCAGAGTGTGTGGGAGCAACAGGCCTTCATCTGGGAGTGGTGTGGCGGTGGTCAAGCGGTGGTGTGAGCAATAAAGTGAGTAGTGTACAAAAACTTTAAAGTGCCTTTTCTTTTTTATTAACTTCTGTGACACATAGCATTGATTAAATTCCCTGTCTGGGTCGATTTTAAAATATATTTTAATTAGCACAGCACAGGCAGCTAATTTTATTTTAACTATTTTATGGTTTGTATTTTTTTGCTCCCAGAGTGTATTGGACATTGAGAAACATGTATATTAAGATTCTGTAGTGTTAAATAAACGTTTTATTGAAACATTAAGGTGTTATAGTCATTTATAAGAAAATCACGATTAAAACCGCAATCGCAATTTTTTGCCCATATCGCCCAGCCCTAGTCTGGAGAAAGAAGATCCAATACACCTCTCGCTGGCTGAGTTTACTTTTCCTATCTCCCCCTAACCTAAAAGCAGGAACATGATCTATACCCTGTACCATAAGAAAATGACGTGCTATGGGGATATTAGAATCTGAATCTTCTATCTATCTAACATTCTAGAAACTTCTCTCTCAGAGGTCTCTTTGCTCGGCCCAGATACTGTCTGGAACAACCTCCACATGTTAATAAATATATCAATTGGGTTGTGTTACAATTTTTGAATGCAGATTTACAATCTAATTCTGAACATTCTAAAACCGGAAATAACATTCGATTACCAAATTTTAATGGATTTTCATTCTTATCAACATTCGATTGTTCAAAACAAATGTACACAGGAATATTTGTTCAACCAAACAAATTACACTTTAAGCACACTTGCCCATCCTGTCAGGGTACCAGGAATCAGACTGAGACGTGAAGTGCAAAAATAATCACACCTTTATTAATAACAAAAAATAATAAAAAGTCCACAAGCCAAATGACAAGCCAGGAGTCAAAGCCAGAGCTGGTAGTCAGACGAGCCGAGTCAGGAGCCAAATCGAGTAGTCAGACGAGCCGGGATCAGGAACAGGAAAACAGCAGAGTCAGGAACAAGCCAGGGATCAGGAACCAGAAGGGACGTCAGACAAGCAAGGTAATACACAGAAAATGGAACACAGGAAATAGCAAACAAGTCTGAGACAACGCAAGGGCAAAAGCACACTGAACAGAGGCCCTTTAAATAATAAGTGTTACATCATAATCCTGGGACTGCAACCTGTCTCACACTGATGATGTTCACCAGTTTGGCCATAAAAAGGGCGCCCAGATGAGAGAGCAGCATTACACACTCTGCATCAGATTCAGTAAGAGAGGTAAGTAAAATGGCAGCCAGCAGCAAATAACAAGCAAAGCAGGGTGAAACCCTGACATTACCCTCCCCTCAACGACCCCTCCCCCACGGGAGGACTAAAGGCTTATTGGGCAAACGGGCATAGAAGGCAAGGAGGAGGGCGGGAGCATGAACATCAGAGAAGGGAACCCATGAACGCTCCTCCGGACCATAACCCTTCCAGTGAACCAAATACTGTTCGCGACCCCTGGACATACGGGAGTCAATAATGCTGCTGACCTCATATTCTTCATGGTTGTCAACTGAGATAGGACGGGGACGAGGCAACACAGTGGTAAACCGATTACAAACCAATGGTTTCAAGAGGGAGACATGAAAAACATTGGAGATGCGCATTGCAGGAGGAAAGTCAAGAGCGTAGGCAACAGGATTGACCCGTCGGAGTATACGAAAAGGACCAACATAACGGGGAGCCAGTTTATTGGAAGGCACACAAAGGTTCAAGTTGCAGGAGGACAGCCAAACCCTCTCACCAACCTGGTAGGAAGGCGCGGGCAGATGCCTACGATCAGCCTTGAATTTTTTGCACTGCATAGACCGATGAAGGCAATCCTGAATCTGCACCCATGTGGAACGGAGTTGCCGGAGATGCTCATCCAAAGCCAGAATACCCTGAGACATGAATGAATCGGGCAACAAGAATTGTTGAAACCCATAATTCACCATGAATGGGGATAACTGGGAGGAAGCATTAATAGCACTATTATGAGCGAACTCTGCCCAAGGTAACAGTTCAAACCAATTATTGTGTTGATCTGAGACATAGCAACGGAGGAACTGTTCCAGAGCTTGATTGATTGATTGATTGATTGATTGAGAGCAATTTTATGGATGAACAATTTGTCATTAACTTTTGTTTTTAATGAAACAAAAGCTTGAAGCCGCATTTCTTCAATAAAAATCAGAAGATTTAATTTACAGCTTTGTCTGTGAGTATATTTCTTTACAGATTCTATGCCTACATTTATAATAAAAACCTAGCTTCTTGCGAGCCATATACAGAAAACAAAGAGAGTGTATTTAGGAGACATGTAAAATTCAGTAAAACACTGATCTTTTAATATATTATACTATATAAACACATAAGCAATATTACATATACCACCGGTGGTTACACAAAAATAAAAACAAGATTAAAAAAATTTGCTCCTTAACAAATAGTGATCCTTCTAAAAAGTATTTAAACCCAATGGGAGTGTTATGCTGTAGGTCTGGAAGTTTGTTTCTACTTTTTAATGTTCACATTTTTGTGTCCAGCAAAAAGAAACAGTGTAGTGTTTAAGAATTTCAGGAGACACTTAGCGTGTTTCTCACAAGTTCCTTCATATGCCGTTGTATTGTGTATTGATATAAAGATAGTCTTTCACTATCAGGTGCCCAATAGTCACTTGTCACTGATACCAGGCTGCCAAGGTTAAACCCCCACCCCCTACTACCTAGCCCCCTCCAATTTCTCACCGGATTTGGACCTTTGAGAGTATTCGCGATCTCCCAGACATTTGGTTTTACTTGTTTTGTGTTCTTTACATCCTCACGGACGGGCTCCTGGAACTATTGGCTGGCCGTGCCTCCCCGAATAACCACTAACATTCACACCAGGTCGCTTCAGCGGCCCTTCACCCCAGAGCTCCGCTCTTTTGGGGATTGGTACCCCCTAGGGAGGGCAAGAGGTTGGGTGATTGCCTGAAAAACGCTCCCTTGGGAACTGGGGGTTTCGGAACCCCCAACAACTCCTACTGCCCCTTGGTCTTCCCGGTGTACGTTTGATCACCCGTGGCTCCGGCCCCCAGCCACGAATCATGTTGCTTTTTGGCCTGTGGCATCTGGGGACCTAGGACTTTCCAACGACACCCTGGAAGTGCTGCCTCTCCCTCTGGATCACCCAGGATTAGCCCCTCTGTACCACTGGGACTCTATAGGACAATGGACACTATGGGGGGGGCACCAGCCTGTCTGGAGGGGCAGGAATGGCGGGAGATTTGGGGAACTGATAAGACGCCTTATCAAGATCAGTTTGTGTGGTATTTCCACAATAAAGTTGTTCTTTATTTCACAGAATACTTGTTCTGCCTGGTTATTTGGTTGGGCTCTGCTATAATTACTTTGCTCCGCTACACAGAGGCATGTTCCAGGTATATGAAGGACCCTTCTGGCAGAGCTACCCACTCGGGGTAGCCGGTGTCCGTCACATTTGGTTGGCAGCGGTGGGATGCTTCTGCCTACCTGCAACATCCAAACCACCAACTGAAGCCATCTTCGGATGGAGCAGCAGTACGCTGGGCTCCAGAAGAATACACTGAAAGACTTGCTGGAAAGTTGCAAGCAACAAGTCCAAGGCAGCAATCATAGCCAAACTGATGGAGGGCGGCCGGGCTAACGAGCCTGTTGGTGGGTCCGATAGCGACCGGAGCAGTAAGCGGCCCAGTGAGGTATCCACGGCAGAGACAGTAATGTCCGAGGTACAGAGGGAGCTCCAGTAGCGACTGGCTCTCTATGCGAGCACCCCGCCTGAGGAGGTAATAACTCAGCTAATATCCGACACCACCCAACTAAAAATGATAGAGGTCAAACAGTCTATGGGGTTTGCTGTGCCGGCTCCCCTGGATCCACCTTCCCAGCTGAAGAAGCTACCCCATGAGGCTTTCCAAGCCTTCAAAGACAATGAAAAGGAGATTGACAGCTACCTCCAAGTATTTGAAACACAGTGCGATTTGCAGGGTGTTGCCAATACAGACCGAGTCACCCTCCTGCTTGGAAAACTGTCTGGCTGAGCCTTAGTGGCTTTCAACACTGTTCCCTCGGGAGACTGAAAGAACTATGATCGGGTAAAGGAGCTCATCTTTGCCCCCTATGGTCTAATGCCGGAGGCTCACCGGGTGAAGTTCTGAGAACTAAAGAGACAAGAGGGGCAGCCTTTTACGGAGTGGACACACCGTTTCACCCAAGAGTCATTGGACTCTTTGTTTGCAGGCTGCCATTTAACTACCCTGGCCGACGCTACCCAGCTCATTCTGTTGGAGCATTTTTATAACCACTCCCCGGTGGAGGTGAGAGAATGTGTCAGAGATAGGGGGCCCAAGACAGCCGACCAAGTGGCCGTCCTGACTGACCCATACTTGGATGCCCAGCGTCAGGCTGCCCTGAGCAGTGACCAGTGACCCGCTCCTCTACCACCCCTGCTCGCCCTCCGGCGCCTCCCCGGTACCCCCAGACCCAACCAGTGCCTGCCCGCCTCTCCGGGACCAGCTCACCTCGGGGTGCTTTGCGTGTGGTCAGATGGGTCATATCCGAAGGCACTGCCCGGCGGTGTAGAGGCCAAATAATTTCCCCTCCAGCTCAAGGGACAAGGGCTCTGGCTGGAGGCTACAGAGCCGCAGCCCACTGCTTGGATGCAGAGGGCCCAGCGGATTATGCCCAATGGGCAGAGACAAGCGCCTGCACCACCGCCAGGTCATCTGGATCAATGGCCTACCGGCCCAGGGATTACAAGACAGTGGGGCAACTGTTACTCTTGTCCAGCCACACATGGTCACCCATTTGGACCAGTTGCAGTTTGTGTGGCTGGGGGGTACGGTGCTCCGGATACCTACTGCACAGGTGCACCTGGATTAGGGTCCTGGCTCCCGTGCTGTGGAAGTAGGGGTTATGAACCATTTGCCTGCTGAGGTCTTATTAGGGAACAACCTGGGACACCTCACTTCCTCCTTTGTATGGGACAGCATCTCGGATACTTGTCCTGTCACCACCCACCAGCAAGCCGGACAGCAGGCCATCACACTCAATCTGGGGACCCAGGTAAGCCACTCCGCCTCGACTCCTACCTCGACCTGATCTCCTGGGTGTCCCCCACTGACTTCACCCAGGAGACATTGAGAGACCCGACCCTAGCCTCTTACCATGCCCGGGTAGGGACTGATCCCGAGGGCCCAGGGGGGGACCATTTTGAGTGGGAGAAAAGCTCCTATACAGGGTCACCAAGAGAGAGAGAGGGCAGTTGCCCAAGCGCCAGCTGGTAGTACCACAGAAATATCGGTACAAGCTACTGTGTATAGGGCATGGCACGTTTGGGGAAGACCGGAGACCACTCCAAAGCCTCCTTGCACCCCCTCCCCAACATTGACGAACCCTTTAGCCGGGTTCTCCCCCTTTGAATTAGTATATGGCTGGAGGGTGAGGGGTTCCCTACACCTATTGAGAGCCCACTGGGAAGGATCAATGGGGGAGGAAGGACCCTCCATTGTGGGGTACGTCCTAGAATTCTGAGACTAAATGAAGGACCTTGCAGAGAGGGTGCGTGAGAACTTTCAGGTCGTTTAAGGTAGGCAGAAGCGGTGGTACGACCGGAATGCCCGTAATCGGACTCTAGCAGTAGGGCAGAAAGTCCTGGCCCTGAAGCCTGTCAAAACAGACAAGCTACAGGCTTCCTGGCATCCGGGACCCTATCGAGTGGTAGAACAGCTGAATGACACAAACTAATCTGGTAGCCAAATGGTCAGATGACCGGGTCCACCAGACCTTTCCTGTGAACATGCTGAAGGCATACCAGGAAAGGGCAGAAGACGTGGCCGCCATCTGTGCTCCGGCTGTGGAGAACTCAGAGAGTCTTCCCATGCCGGAGCTCCCAGGCGAAACAGGATGCCCCCAGACGTAGGTGACATACATTTAAATGAGAGGCTAGGGAATAGGCAGAGGGAACAGGTCGGAGAGGTGCTAGGGAACCGGTGAGATGTGTTCTCCACGATTCCTGGGTACACCATGGCAGTGGTGCACCGAGTGGAGACTCAGGAACAGGCGCTCCTGCGACAGTCGGCGTGTCAGGTCCCTGTGGCAGTTAGGGAAAATATGTGCAGCAAACTCAGGGGGATGCTGGACATGGATGTTATTAAACTATCCAACAGCTCTAGGGCCTCCCCAGTGGTACTGGTGCCCAAACGGGACGGGACCACCCGGTTCTGCATAGACAACCGCAGGCTCAATGTCAGAACCACAACCGATGCCCACCCTATGCCCTGGGTCGATTACCTTCTCGACCGCATCGCTGCGCCAGCTTACTGACCACTCTAGACCTTTGCAAGGGGCACTGGCAGATTCCCTGGACCCAGAGTCTATTCCAAAGTCCGCGCTCATCACCCCCTTCTGCCTATACCAGTTTAAGGTCATGCCATTTTGGATGAAGAATGCTCCGGTGACCTTCCAGAGGATGGTGGATCACCTCCTGGATGGCCTCCAGGATTATGCCTGTGCATACCTAGATGATATTGCGATCTACAGCAACACCTGGGAGGACCATTTGGTCCATCTAGGCATTGTTCTAGACTGCATCAGGGCCACCGGTCTGACCCTGAAGCCCGACAAATGTATGATAGGATGCTTGGAGGTCCAGTACCTTGGACACCGAGTAGGCTGCAGGAAGCAGGGGCCAGAGCTGGCCAAGATTGAAGCAGTCACGAACTGGCCAAACCCCAAGACCCAAGTTCCTAGGGACTGCAGGCTACTACCGCAAGTTTGTCCCCAACTACAGTACCCTGGCCAAACCCCTGACTGACCTAACCCGAAAATGATTGCCCCAACAGGTCCTGTGGTCCCCCGAGTGTGATGCGGCCTTCCAAATCCTTAAGACAGCCTTGATAACTGCCCCTATCTTGGCCGCTCCTAACCCAACCAAACATTTTTGTGTTCATACAGATACCTCTATGTTCCGGTTGACGAAGAAGGGCGCGACCACCCCATATCCTACATCAGTAGGAAGCTGTTACCCAGAGAGGTAGAAAAAACTGCAACCCTACCTGACTGGATGGGCCTTCACAGTTATCACGGATCACAACCTACTGGTTTGGCTCAACCGAGTTGCTGGGGACAATGGACGCCTGTTGCGGTGGAGTTTAGCCTTGCAGCCCTTCAATTTCACTATCCAATATCGACCGGGAAAAAGCAATGGGAATGCTGACGGTCTTTCCCAGCAAACCAAATTGGGATAGCTCCCCGGACAGCCCCAGGCTGACCCATATGTGGATCTAGCCGTGTCTGCCGGACTTTTCAAGGGGGAGCACTGTCACGGATACCAGGCTGCCAAGGTTAAACCCCCACCCCCTGCTAGATAGCCCCCTCCAATTTTTCACTGGATTTGGACCTTTGAGAGCATTGTTTACTTGTTTTGTGTTCTTTATATCCTCACGGAAGAGCTGATCTCTGCCCAGCCCCTCTCCGGCCGGCGACTGTTGTGGGGGTGTGGACAATTTGGTGGTGGTGCCACGATTGTTGTCAACATCAATATGGCTTTTTAGAAGTATAAGTAAATATATATCTTGGGAGAATCGGGCTCTTATCAAGCCATATACAGGAAGGTGTAATTTACCTTATTTTTTAGTTTTTAAATGTTGATTAGAGCTTTTGGATGGGGAATGTATCTAAGCTATATAAAACCAAAGAATTTATAATTATGATTTAACATAGCATTTTACTCATAGGGATATTAGATTATTTACAAATCCAATACAAGCACAATATGATAATGCTTGACTTGTGCACTGTCACAAAACACCGTTTTCATTGGTGCCATTTGTGGGGGCTATTATAGATTGTAATAAGGTTGTATATATACTTTTATGTATAATATTGTTTATTGTAACTTGTGAGGTATAACACAAGTCTAAGATAGTAATGCCTGACTTAGCGTACTGGCATCTAACACACTGTGATATGATGTTTTATGTGGAGGTTTTACAGATTGTTATATTGTCATCTTTTATATGTATAATTTGAGTTTATTTTTATCTGTGAGTTCATTGTTTACTTCTGTTACCATGTCAATGAATTATTTGTTAATACACACAGGTGTTACTGATTAATGGATTAACCTATTAGAGAGCTTGGTTACCCTTTATATAGCAAGTGTATTTTAATTGTTTGTAATATAGCCTGAGGAAACAGCTCCTTGGAGGCTGAGAAATGCATCACTTTTAAATAAAGATACTGTATTTAACCATACACTTGCTGCTGTGGTGTTTTTCACTAACACACCACTTTGGGTTTCCTACTGTTTGCTGTGGAGTTCAGTCAGCTGGGCGACTGTGAAGCTCCAGCCTGCTTATATTGCACCTGGAGGTGCTTTCTTTCCTGTAAGTGCAATCAACCTTCTTTTTCTTGCCCCTGTTTATACTGTATTGGGCTATGGATGTTTGCTCTTCACCCTTACATAGGTAATGGGAGCGTCTCCCCAAGATTTCCAGATCTGATACTACTATCGGTTGGTCACAGTGAGCTGGACTACTGCAAAAGTTCCAGCATACCCTAATAGCACCATAAGGTGTATCATGTCTGTGAGTATAATTCCTGTCTCTCTCATCTATTTTCACTTGTTTTGGTGGTACTAGGCCATTGTGGCGTCTCTGCTTCTTCTCTGCAGATAACCCAACATCAGGATTTGACCGTCCTTCGAAAGTGAGCTGCCTTGTTTTGGATTATATGGACATTATGTTTAGTTTGTTTATGTGTTATGTCATTTAGTATTAGCTTCTGGAGCGAGTAGGAAGTGCCTCCTAGGGGATTTGGTGTACTCCTGTGCATCATTCTCATTTCTATCCTCCCCGAATAACCGCTAACATTCACACCAGGTCGCTCCAGTGGCCCTTGACCCCAGAGCTCCGCTTTGATCACCCGTAGCTCCGGCCCCCAGCCAAGGATTATGTCGCTTTTTGGACTGTGGCATCTGGGGACCGAAGGCTTTCAAACAACACCCTGGAAGTGCCACCGCTCCCTCTGGATCACCCCAGAGTAGCCCCTCTGTACCACTGGGACTCTATAGGACAAAGGACACTATGGGGGGTGCCAGGCTATCTAGAGGGGCGGGAATGGTGGGAGATTTGGGGGACTGATAAGACTTCTTATCAAGATGAGTTGGTGTATAAAAGTAGTGTGTTTCCACAATAAAGTTGTTCTTTGTTTCACGCGTTTACTGGTTCTGTTGGGTTATTTGGGCGGGCTCTGCTATAATCACTTTGCTCCGCTACACACCGGCATGTTCCAGGTATAGGAAGGACCCTTCTGGCGGAGCTACCCAGTCGGGGTAGCCGGTGTTGGTCACAACAATTATACTCTATATCACTTTTGCCCACTTGCACACTTTTGATAGTAGTTTCCTTTAGTTCAAAGTATTACCCCACCTCATTGATCAAACTTACATTGGCAAGTGTGTGGCCGTGTTAATCACCAAGCTCTCTCGGTGTGTCTGTTTATTTCGGGTGTAATCTTTGTGTGCCGTTCAGGTGTGCTACTCTTCTGTGTGAGTCACGTGTTCCGGCTGTTCGCTGTCCTGTGGGTGTGATGTATCTCTTCAGGCTAGGGATCACCTGTTATGAAATTCTCGGATTTGATTAATCGATCCAGAGAGCACTCTCAATGAAGGAACAATCTTCCCAAACTCTTCACAATCTCACATCTACGTGTTTCGGCTCACCTTTTCCTTCTTCCTCTCCCTCACATGTAACCACCTCCTCAACCTCCCAGCTCCCACACAATCTCCTTCTCACACTTTCATCTCCATTTCCCCTAAACACATGTTTCTTTACTTCTCACTCCCTCTAACTCATCTTCTAAGCAGCCTTTCCCTCACACTCGGCTCAAACACTAGCTTCTGTTTATCTCTTTAGCCCTCCCTCCTTAAACACAGCCTTATCTCCATCCTCTCCCACCTCCGTGAAATGCACTATACTCCTCCCCATCTCACACTGTTTCCTCTTCACAGTCTGCTTCACACCCTCTTATTCCTCTCTACATCACACAGCACCCTGCTCACCCGCTTTCTGTTACGCACAGCCTCCTCCTTAACATCTCACCACTTCCACTTTTTACACACTGCCCTGCTTATCCTCTTAGCTCACTCTTTCTCACATGTCAGCCCTTGCTCGCCTCTCAGCCCCCCTCTACGTTGCAAAGAGTCTACTCATCCTCTCATCCCCTATTGCCTCACATATAGCTCCTGCTCACCGTACCAGAGGCAAAACTTTTTTCACTTTCTGCAATGAGATTTTTGTAGAGAAATTTTTTTGCAGGTCATTTTGAAATGAAATATAATTTTAAATTAGGCAGTTACACTAAATCACCAACTCAATTGCAATGTGTTGATTAATTGTAGAATAAAGTAATTTTTAAAGTTTAACCCTTAAGGACCACAGCACTTTTAAATTTTCTGTCAGTTTGGAACCAGGGCTATTTTTTTATTTCTGCGGTGTTTGTGTTTAGCTGTAATTTTCCTCTATACCGTTTTTCTTGCCATCAAATGGACTTTCTAATGATATTATTATTATTTTCATCATATCTTTTAGTTTACTATAAAAAAAAAAAAAAATACGATGAAAAAATTGAAAAAACAAACTTTTTCTAACTTTGACCCCCAAAATCTGTTCTTTGCTTTTTTGAAAGTTATAGGGAGATAAGTATCACTTTGCAATTTCCAAACCATTTTTTTTTTCAAAATTAGCGGTAGTTACATTGGAACACTGATATCTGTCAGGAATCCCTAAATAATCCTTTACATGTATACATTTTTTAGTAGACAACCCAAAGTATTGATCTAGGCCCATTTTGGTATATTTCATTCCACCATTTCACTGCCAAATGCGATCAAATAAAAAAAACTGTTAACTTTTTACTAACTTTTTCACAAACTTTAGGTTTCTCACTGAAATTATTTACAAACAACAGGCGCGATCACATATATGGCGCAGGTTTCGGCGCAAGCGCCGGCCTTAATTTCACCTTGCCCATCAGGGTATTACATATACAAACTGGCGATCTTCTGAAATGTGTGCAAATACACATTTCAGTCGTCGTAAGTAACTTACGCCAGTATTTTATACACGGAAAGTGTCAATAAAGAGTAGTTTTATGCAAATTAGGCTAACACTCGTAAAAATGAACCGTGATTTCAAATAAAAATGTGACAAGTAATTACGCTTTTCAAAATTCATATATAAACCCATATATAAAGAGATGAAGGTAATACAATTATGATTTCCCATTGTTCTCTCCTCCAAGTATTGCTGATTGTTTTGAGAACAAATTTAAAGTAAATAAGCAAGTATATGTCCACAATGTGATAAAGTACCTACAAGCTCAATCCATTTGATTATGTTGTGGCTTCAAACTATTTCAAATACACAAATAAACCTTAAAAAAACCAATATCATAGTATACTGTCCCTTTAACCTAGAGATTCTGCTTAAATGTATGTGTTTGTTAAGGCTTCCAGGGAGTTACGTTGCTTTTTTAGTCAGTGCAAGGGTTGCTGCGCCTGCAATATGTGGCGAGATGAGAATGGAGTAGATTTTCTGAATTCTGCACGCGTAAGTCCTTACGCTGTATATTGGATACCAAATTGCGCGGCTGTTCTATGTTAGTCTATGGGTAAAAAAAATACGTCCGAAGGGTGAAATATACGCGCGTAACTTGTATATGTAATACCAAAATCGCGTAAAATCTGGTGGCAGAGGATTTTGCGGGCGACGCTGCGTATGTAATGGAGGCCAACTTGTGCAATTATGGCACAAATGGTTGTAAATGCTTCTCTGGGATCCCCTTTGTTCAGAAATAGCAGACATTTATGTCATAGGCATTACTTTTTGGTAATTAGAAGGCAGCTAAATGCCGCTGCGCACCACACTTGTATCATGCCCAGCAGTGAAGGGGTTAATTAGGTAGCTTGTAGGGTTGATTTTAGCTTTAGTGTAGTGTAGTAGACAACCCAAAGTATTGATCTAGTCCCATTTTTCTATATTTCATGCCACCATTTCACCGCTAAATGCGATCAAATAAAAAAAATCATTACCTTTTTCCCTAACTTTAGGTTTCTCACTGAAAATATTTAAGAACCGCTTGTGCAATTATGGCACAAATGGTTGTAAATGCTTCTCTGGGATTCCCTTTGTTCAGAAATAGCAGACATATATGGCTTTAGCATTGCTTTTTAGTAATTAGAAGGCCATAAATGCCCCTGCGCACCGCACTTGTATTATGCCCAGCAGTGAAGGGGTTAATTAGGTAGCTTATAGAGAGCTTGAAGGGTTAATTTTAGCTTTAGTGTAGAGATCAGCCTCCCACCTGACACATCCTTCCCCTTGATCCCTCCCTGACCACTCTCAAACAGCTCTGTTCCCTCCCCCACCTCACTATTGTCACAGTCATCTTTAGTACTGGCAGAAAGTCTGCCAGTATCAAAATAAAAAGGTTTTGTCTTGTTTTTTTTATTTATGAGTGTTCAGGGTAGGATCCTCTTAAAAGTTAATCTATAAGTGAGATATGTGTTTTATAGATGGTTGGTGATACACAAATATTTTGAAATGGTGTGAGAGTTCTTAGCAGGTGTTTTTTTGTATGGGCTTGCCCAAATGACGAGTTTGGAACTAGATAAAGCATATATTAAAAGGGGGTCTAAATTATGTTTTTATATCTGATTGGGTTTAAGCAGGCTATTGTTCAACAATAAATAAATTGGTATATGTGAAACTTTGTCCTCTACCAAGGGGGCATTTTTTGATATTGGTTTGTAAAAACAAAGAGTTATTGAGAAGAGGAGTACAAGGGAAAATAGATCTAGATATCCCCTGGCTGATCCAATAATATTATCCCAGACACCTAGTGTATTGGAAACTAGGAGATTGGAAATAGCACTTAGTGGTTTATATTTCTTAGGGAGCCATCAAAGGTCACTTATTTTTAGAACGTCAACAAGTAAGGACTCAAACCAGACCCAGGGTTTGGTGATAGCTCCAAAATAATTCAAGAAATTGGGAACACCCAACCCACCATCTTATTTATTAAGATACATAGTTTCCCGCAAAACCTGAAGTCTGCAATTAGTTTTTTATAGTCAAATTCCAACCACCATTCACTGTATCTGGAAGAGCCAACCTGGGCTTTAGTCCACAGGTAACAAGGCTAGCCGCAGTCATAAAGTTAGTATAAAATGCATTGTTTAGCAGTTGTTGTCTGACAAATCCAATTAAGGACAGAAGTGTAGTGTCTGAGATTTAGAAATTGCTCAACTTTCAGAGCAAAATTATATGAAAATGGGGGCAAAATAAATAATGAAAATATATTGCAAAGTTGTTTCATTATTCATAACTAAACAGTTAGATAAAACTCTCAAGTTGTTTACTGTCCCTTTAACTCACCAGCTATTAGGGTTGCCAGGTGTCTAGTATGTCCATTTTTTTAATTTCCCTGAGTGTTAGCTAAATATAAAAGACATACTATGCCTAAATCCATTACAAATAAGTTGCATAAAGAAATTAAATCACTTATGCTTACATATGTTATTGGCAGCCAAAGAGCTACAATGTTTGATTTATAAGTGTTTGTATTTAACAGCCAAGTAGTACAATTACTGTTCAGTTTATCTGACAGAAAAGTTAGAATTGTATTTCCTGCAAACTGAGAATTTATATCAGGGCAAAGTACTCTCCCATTTTCCTGTGAGATTCACTATCCCTGAGAGCTTAATTACTTTCTGGGTTGAAGCACTTGAAAGTGATGCAGCATAGCTGTAAAAAGCTGACTAGAAAATATCACCTGAACATCTCTGTGTAGAAACAAAATTTCCTCAGTAGACACATCCCATTGTAAAGGGACTTTAAACAGCCAATCTGGTTAATTGCCCCAGGACTTCTAAGGCAGTGAGCATCTGGCATGTGCACCATAGTCATTTTATTTCCCTCCTCAGTTAAAGGAATTTTACTATGACATTTTGTGAGATTTCAGTGAAATCCCATGAGATCACAGTAAAGCACTTATGATGCTTATAGCGGATTGCAGGCTCCCCCTGCTGACAGACTCCTGCACTGCAGCTACCTTGATAATGTGCACTCTATGGAATGTGGCAAGTGGCAACATACTGTGGGGGGTAGTTATCAAGCCGTCTACTTTTCTGGCTTCGCCGGCCCAATACGCCCGCCTAAGCTCGCCTACCTTCGCCGCTGCGGACCTGAAAAAATACGCCTAAGTTATCAAATAAAGCTGTCAAAAAGCCGCTGCTCTTCGGCTTTTTGACAGCTTTATTACTAGCCTGTCACTAAGCACTCACACTAAACTACACTGTTCTATCCCTATACCGGCGCCCCCGGAGCCCCCCGCAACTCAATAAAGTTACTAACCCCTAAACTACCGCTCCTAGACCCTGCCGCAACTCTTATAAATGTATTAACCCCTAAACCGCCGCTCCTAGACCCTGCCGCAACTCTTATAAATGTACTAACCCCTAAACCGCCGCTCCTAGACCCCGCCGCAACTCTTATAAATGTATTAACCCCTAAACCGCCGCTCCCGGACACCGCTGCCACCTACAGTATACCTAGTAACCCCTATCCTGCCCCCCCTACACCGTCGCCCTCTATTATAAAGTTATTAACCCCTATCCTGCTGATCCCGCACCTCTCCGCAACTAAATAAATAGTTTAACCCCTAAACCGCCGCTCCCTGAACCCGCCGCAACCTATATTAAACCTATTAACCCCTATCCTGCCCCCCCTACACCGTCATCACCTATAATAAATTTATTAACCCCTAATCTGCCTCCCCTACACCATCGCCCCCTATAATAAATTTATTAACCCCTATCCTGCCCTCCACTACGCCGCCGCCACTGTAATAAAATTATTAACCCCTAAACCTAAGTCTAACCCTAACGCCCCCCTAACTTAAATATTAATTAAATAAATCTAAATAATATTTCTCTTATTAACTAAGTTAATCCTATTTAAAACTAAATACTTACCTATAAAATAAACCCTAATATAGCTACAATATAAATAATAATTATATTCTAGCTATCTTAGGATTTATTTTTATTTTACAGGTACCTTTCAATTTATTTTAACTAGGTACAATAGCTATTAAATAGTAATTAACTATTTAATAGCTTACCTAGCTAAAATAAACTGAAATTTACCTGTAAAATAAATCCTAACCTAAGTTACAATTACAATTACACTATACTTTAATAAATTATTCCTATTTAAAAATAAATACTTACCTGTAAAATAAACACTAAGATAGCTACAATATAATTAATAATTATATTGTAGCTATCTTAGGATTTATATTTATTTTACAGGTAACTTTGTATTTATTTTAGCTAGTTAGAATAGTTATTAAATAGTTATGAACTATTTAATAACTACCTAGCTAAAAGAAATACAAAATTACCTGTAAAATAAATCCTAACCTAAGTTACAATTAAACCTAATACTACACTATCATTAAATTAATTAAATAAACTACCTACAAATAACTACAATTAAATACAATTACATAAACTAACTAAAGTACAAAAAATAAAAAAAGCTAAGTTACAAAAAATAAAAAAATAAGTTACAAACATTTAAAAACATATTACACGGACGCGGAACCTCCTTCTTCACCGATAGGATTCTATCAGCCAATCGGAATTAAGGTAGGAAAAATCTGATTGGCTGATGGAATCAGCCAATCAGATTGAGATCGCATTCTATTGGCTGTTCCGATCAGCCAATAGAATGCGAGCTCAATCTGATTGGCTGATTGGATCAGCCAATCGGATTGAACTTGAATCTGATTGGCTGATTCCATCAGCCAATCAGAATTTTCCTACCTTAATTCCGATTGGCTGATAGAATCCTATCAGCCAATCGGAATTGAGGGGACGCCATCTTGGATGACGTCCCTTAAAGGAGCCTTCATTCGTCGTAGTCCGTCGGTGAAGAAGAAGGTTCCGCGTCGGCGGAAGGAAGATTCAAGACCCGGCTTGGAAGATGACTTCGCCCGGATAGAAGACCTCTTCAGCGCCTCTTTGAAGATGACATCGGCCGGATCGAAGACTTTTCTTCAGCGCCGCCTGGATGATGACTTCATCGGATGGAAGATTTCTTCAGCGCCGCTTGGAGGATTAACTTCTTCCGCTCCGGATGTTCACTTCGGTTCCATCGGTGGCTCGGCTGAGTGAAGACGACTCAAGGTAGGATGATCTTCAGGGGATTAGTGTTAGGTTTTTGTAAGGGGGGTTTGGGTTAGATTAGGGGTATGTGGGTGGTGGGTTTTAATGTTGGGGGGTTGTATTTTTCTTTTACAGGCAAAAGAGCTGTTTTCTTTGGGGCATGCCCCCACAAATGGCCCTTTTAAGGGCTGGTAAGGTAAAAGAGCTTTGAACTTTATTTAATTTAGAATAGGGTAGGGCATTTTTTATTTTGGGGGGGTTTGTTATTTTATTAGGGGGCTTAGATTAGGTGTAAGTAGCTTAAAATTGTTGTAATATTTTTAACATGTTTGTAACTTATTTTTTTATTTTTTGTAACTTAGCTTTTTTATTTTTTGTACTTTAGTTAGTTTATGTAATTGTATTTAATTGTAGTTATTTGTAGGTAGTTTATTTAATTAATTTAATGATAGTGTAGTGTTAGGTGTAATTGTAACTTAGGTTAGGATTTATTTTACAGGTAAATTTCAGTTTATTTTAGCTAGGTAAGCTATTAAATAGTTAATAACTATTTAATAGCTATTGTACCTAGTTAAAATAAATTGAAAGGTACCTGTAAAATAAAAATAAATCCTAAGATAGCTAGAATATAATTATTATTTATATTGTAGCTATATTAGGGTTTATTTTATAGGTAAGTATTTAGTTTTAAATAGGATTCATTTAGTTAATAAGAGTTAATTTATTTAGATTTATTTAATTAATATTTAAGTTAGGGGGGCGTTAGGGTTAGGGTTAGACTTAGGTTTAGGGGTTAATAATTTTATTACAGTGGCAGCGGCGTAGTGGGGGGCAGGATAGGGGTTAATAAATTTATTATAGGTGGCGACGGTATAGGGGGGGCAGATTAGGGGTTATTAAATTTATTATAGGTGGCGACGGTGTAGGGGGGGCAGGATAGGGGTTAATACATTTAATATAGGTTGCGGCGGGTTCAGGGAGCGGCGGTTTAGGGGTTAATACATTTATTATAGTTGCGGTGGGCTCCGGGAGCGGCGGTTTAGGGGTTAATATGTATAGAGTAGCTTGCGGTGGGCTCCGGGAGCGGCGGTTTAGGGGGTAATAACTTTATTTAGTTGCGGCGGTGTAGGGGGGGTAGATTAGTGGTGTTTAGACTCGGGGTACATGTTAGGGTGTTAGGTGTAGACAGCTCCCATAGGAATGAATGGGATGTCTGTCAGCAGCGAACTTGTACTTTCGCTATGGTCAGACTCCCATTGATTCCTATGGGATCTGCCGCCTCCAGGGCGGCGGATTGAAAACCAGGTACGCTGGGCCGTAAAAGTGCCGAGCGTACCTGCTAGTTTTTTGATAACTAGCAAAAGTAGTGAGAATGTGCCGCACTTGTGTGTGGAACATCTGGAGTGACGTAAGAATCGATCTGTATCGGACTGAGTCCGGCGGATCGAAGCTTACGTCACAAAATTCTACTTTTGCCGGTCTCGAGCCTTTGATAACTAAGGCGTATCAGCCCGCCACAAATACGCTGTGGAATTCCAGCGTATTTGAGGTTGACGGCTTGATAACTAGGCCCCTGTAACTGCAATCTGTACAAGACTAAAGCTAATTGGTATGAAATAAAACATTAGTATTGTGTTGTTTTAAAATGAATATGAATTATTTGAGGTCTAAACACACTGCATAATTATTGTTATTTTGACCAGTTGTCATTTTCTGCAAATAAATGATCTAAATGACAATATTTATGTTTGGGATTTGGGAAAAATATTGTCAGTAGTTTATAGAATAAAACAAAAAATTTTAATTTTACTCAAACATATTCCTATGAATAGAAAAACCAGAGAAACAGATAATGTTGCAGCACTGTATGTATGTATGTATATATATATATATATATATATATATATATATATATATCTATATCTATACACACATATAGTGTGTATATATAAATAAATGTATATATATATATATATATATATATATATATATATATATATATATATATATGGTAAATAAAAAAACAAAGGTTGTAATTCTGTTTAAACTGAGTGAGAGCAAAAATGAGTTTTTCCCGGTAGCGAAGGGGTTAAATTTAAATGAATATTCCAGCATCCATTAATCTTCATGCACTGAAAAGGACACTAGACTTTGTTTTAATGATGGAGAGGGAAACACCTTTATAAACAAAGACTTATTCAGGACAGGAACATGATTTTTTTTAAAAACACACACACAACAACCTGACAACAAATGTTTCTTTAAGAGACCATTCAAATGAGAAAAAATAGAAGTTGCATTTTACATTCTATTTTTACACTTTTAAATTACATATTTAATTAAAAAAAAATTCTAGCATTTGATTCTATTGGGCCTATCTATCAAGCTACGAATGGAGCTTTATGCCCCGTGTTTCTGGCGAGCCTGCAGACTCGCCAGAAACAGCAGTTATGAAGCAGCGGTCACAAAGACCGCTGCTCCATAACCTGTCCGCCTGCTCTGAGCTGGCGGACAGACATCTCCGGAATTCAACTCAATCGAGTACGATCGGGTTGATTGACACCTCCCTGCTGGCGGCCCATTGGTCGTGAGTCTGCAGGGGGCGGCGTTGCACCAGCAGCTCTTGTCAGCTGCTGGTGCAATGCTGAATACGGAGAGCGTATTGCTCTCCGTATTCAGCGAGGTCTGGCGGACCTGATCCGCACTGTCGGATCAGGTCCGCCAGACTTTGTTAAATAGGGGCCAATAACTTGAATAATTTAGTATACATTCAGCCTAACATAGTTTAGCATTTAAAGGAACACTGAACCCAATTTTTTTATGATTTAGATAGAGCATGCAATTTTAAGCAATTTTTTTAATGTACTCCTATTATAAATTTTTCTTTATTCTCTTGCTATCTTTATTTGAAAAGCAAGAATGTAAGTTTAGAAGCCGGACCATTTTTGGTTTACAACTTGGGTTGTCCTTGCTGATTGGAGAGCACCAATAAATCAGTGTTGTCCAGGGCGCTGAAACCAAAAATTGGCTGGCTCCTTTGCTTAGATGCCTTCTTTTTCAAATAAAGATAGCAAGAGAACGAAGAAAATTTGATAATAGGAATAAATTAGAAAGTTGCTTAAAATTGCATGCTCTATCTGATTCATGAAAGAAACAAAATTGGGTTTAGTGTCCATTTAACTTTACCCCCTTCCTTATCAATACCTCACTTGCTTGTTTTCAGAGGACTCTTGTAATCCTTCTCTTTCACCTTCTTTCCATTAAAACGAAATAAATGACCTCTCACTCATATCTATTGCGATATGGTTCTTGGAGCTGTCAGACCTATGCCTGACAATATCTATATCTTGGAATGTACTAATGTATATTGACAAGTTCTATAGATCGTGCAATAACTTAAATGATGCTTACCTGATCATTTTCTTTTCTTCAGATGGAAAGAGTCCACAGCTGCATTCATTACTTTTGGAAATTCAGAACCTGGCCACCAGGAGGAGGCAAAGACACCCCAGCCAAAGGCTTAATTACCCCTCCCACTTCCCTCATCCCCCAGTCATTCTGCCAAGGAACAAGGAACAGTAGAAGAAATATCAGGGTGAAAAGGTGCCAGAAGAAAAATAACAGACACCACAGAAAAACACCGGCGAGGAGCTGTGGACTCTTTCCATCTGAAGAAAAGAAAATGATCAGGTAAGCATAATTTAAGTTTTTCTTCATAAATGGAAATGGAGTCCACAGCTGCATTCATTACTTTTGGGAAAACAATACCCAAGCTATAGAGGACACTGAATGCTCAAACGGGAGGGTACAAAAGGCGGCAAATTCTAAGGGCACCAGGCCTGAAAAAACCCTTACCCAACAAAAACCCTGCTTCGTCCAAAGCCGAGAAATTTTGAAAAAGAAAAAGCCCCAAGGACACTGACCCGCAGATAGTCCACAAGCCTTGCTAGAGACTGCAGAGAGGAACACAACCGAGCCAGCACGCCTCCAGGAGACACCGTCGCTCAGTAAGTGGTCCTCAACAACACAACTCGTACCAGAGAAGGGATCAACTAACATAAATTCCCAAAGGGGAAAGGATATGGAGGAACAAGCAAGTATTCCCAGAAGACCCTAAAAAGGGGTATAACAGTTTCCAAGAAAAGGAAAACACTAAGGACCAAGTCAAGCTCACAGAGACTGAAACCAGTCGTGAGAAACAAGGGGAGGCAACGACCAGACCCCAGAATGTACAGAAACCCCAAGGTTAAAACCGGGAATCTGACACAGAGAAGAACTTCTCCTAAAGATAGTGCAAACGCACTCGAAAAGGAGCTAAAGTACGACAGAGTCGCACTAAAAGCATAGAGCCAAAAAAGGCGTTAAAACAACACCCAGAGAAACATCGAGGACCCTGAAGAATGAGTAAAACAAAGGGTAGTCTCCATAATCTCCTCAGGAGTACTAGAGGACTGTACCCAAGGAAAAAAAATGCAGAAAATCCCAAACCCCGGTAGAAAAACCCTTAAGCAAAGTTTGGAGAAGGAGACAACACGCCTATTGTTCCTGATAGGGAACAACTAAATTCCTGAAGTAGGAAAAAGGCCACAAGGCCTCCCCATAAGGCGGCCAAGACGACAAAGTTCCGAAATCTCATCCGAAGAAGAGAACCTCAAAAGTAAAAAATCTAAAAAGGACAATTCCAAGAGCCACAGAAGGCAAGCCCGCCAGAACCAGTGGCAAGGAGGTCCTAAATCCTCCCAACCTCCAACCCACGCGGGAAAGGAAACACTCCACATCCCAACGTAAAGTAGGAATCAAAGAGAGAGTCGCAGCAGAACTCCACCGATGTAATGCAACTGATGAATAAGGGGTATGTGGTGGGGATCACAACTGCAGATATACACCTTTTGTATTGATGGTTGGGTGCATACAAGAAGAAACAATTTCCTTATTGTTCTAACTAATTGGTTACAGGAAAGAGCTGTGGAATCTCCTGTAGTAAGTGGCAGACACAGCTAAGAGAAGCCAGGGGTAGTACAGATGGCAAATTGAGTCCGGTGTACAATGCAAGTCTTTTGCAGCCTGAGCTGATTTACAGAAGGTCACAGGAGAAGCCGGATGCCTGTACAGGCTGAGCTAATTAGCAGCTGTTCTCAGGAGAGGCCGGAATTGTGTAGCAGAGCTGTGTGTGTTCGGCCGTGATGTAGGAAGGGGGTGTGAGCTTGAGCACCAATCAGGTGCGAGGAAACTCGGCAGTACCGAGTGTGAAGGAAAAGGCTTAACCGGGGGCCTGTAAGCAGCGGTTGTTGCTGCAGCTAGTAGCTGAAAATCTGTTAGAGTGAAGTGCCTTCCATATGCTTGGATTTAGCAGTGGCAGCAGGAGTTCCTGGGTAAGCACAGCTGTGGAATCCAGATGACTTGACAATAGATGGGGGTAAATGATCAGTCCTCAGTCCGGAGTAGTTGTTTGCAGACAGACTGTAGATAGTACCACCTTTAACCTCAGGGGTGAATAAGCTTGCAGGTTTATAACTGCACAGGTAGTTGTCTTGAGATGCGGTGCAGAAGCACAAAGTAGTCAGCAGAGATAGAGGACAAAGTTACATACAACTATGTTGCTACACATCTGAGCAATAATTGACAAGTTGAGAGGAGGATTGTGGGACTTTATAGAGGAAGTCTTAAAGGGGTACACCAGAGAGGAATATCCATGACAACCGAGTCCCAGTTGACCAGCTTGAGAGGCCAATAAGGACTGAACCAATCCCCCATGCCTCACGGACCCTCAGGTCCACTCAGATGCTTAGCTGGAACTTGTAAAAGAAAACAAGAATAACACAATAATATGTGAGGCACTCAGCGCCCAACCGGACCAGCCAGGAAGAACAGGCGCCACGTGTCTGAATAAGGACTCGAGACAGAAGGATCTGAACCCAATCAGGACCAGCCTGAAACCAAGGGTCATCACTGTCAAGGCCGCACAGAATCCCCCCTAGAGAGGGATAAACAGCAGACACACATTTTACTAAACACGTCCATAACAAACTTCCTTAGAAGCAACAGTGTGAACAAACAATCATGAGTATCGATTCCAGACAAACTTCCCGAAGGAAATATAAAACCAATATAAGCTTGAAATCCAAATAAAATAAAAGATAAGGCAACCCGCAGGTTTATCGCCTAAAAAGAACAGACGCACCCGCAGGAAAGGCCCAACAGGGACCCGGATCTACCAAGCTCAAACTGGAAGGAGTACTGAATAAAAAGACTATAAGAAGATTACTTCATCCCCTTATGTCTAATTCTGCAAGCTATTCGAAGAAGCCGACTGAGAAGTCTCAGCTCTATTAAGGATGGGATCTTTCGACAAGGCCAGTCTATACCGAAAAGCACAGCATACCCCCGCCGGAGTGAAAGACGACTCCGGCCCCGAAGGCTGACCCCCTGAAGCCTCAGGGACAGTTGTTCTCCCAGAGAGCTGAACAGACCACCTCAAGCCTGAAGAGCCCCGGATAACGGAACACGAACAGTATCTAAAACCAACTTCTGAAAGTTGCATACGCGCCAGTGCCAAGATTATGGACATGCAACATCGTGCCGAAACCTCTGGCGGGAAAAAGCTACCTTCCGGAGAAGGATAAGCCAAGTCTGAGTTACCTGCATGCATAGTAAGCGATGGTGGAAGGGTACTCGCCACTCGGAGGACAGAGGCCCCAGAGGTGGTTGGCTCAGCGGCCCCTTGATTCCCCGATCCCGAGGAATTGAGCACTCTAATACGGCATTTAGAACATAACTGATAGGCTAGAATCATCCGGGGCAATACGCATTCTGCGCAAGAAGTAGAAACTGAAACAGAGACGTCCGTCTCCACAATATCAGACTCCACCATAGCTAGGATATTGATACAAAAACTGGACCAAAAACTTAAACGGCACCTGACACCCACAATGGCTGGGGCACTCACCACCTCCTAAGAGCCCGACACCAGCAGATCAGAATTTCTCCATGAAAGGAAGGTGAACCGTACAGTCCAGAAAAAGTGCACCCGACCGCAAAGGCCATGTCACTTCCAAAGGCCGTTATGTTCCACAAGCCATGAGCCTAAGTAACACTACACATAAGCAGGTTGAATCACATAACAAACATGATTAACCCCCCCCCCCTGTTCAATAACCCCCCTCAGGAGATATTAACCCTTGATTCTATGATACAAAAGGAGCCTCACTGAGACCCTCGGGTAGCCTCTCGGGAAAACATTTATAATACCATACAATCATGCCAAAAGTAAAATGAAACGATCTTACTGGAATCTACGCCATGGAACAGAAACATGGCCCTTCAAGTGTGACAGATAGTAGCATCGCTTCTGTCATGGACTTGAGAGAAGAAAGCAGGCATTGAAACTCGTCAACGCTGATTGCTTGAGGAGCTGTTAAAATGAGTCTGGATGGTTTCGCAGAAAGACTCACCCTGCATCTCTTGACTCTAACTTTCATCCATGCTTTGACTGAAAGGCTGACAGGACTACTTAAAACTCCAGTCCCATGCTGAAGAGTACTACCCTCCATAAGAGACTAATCACAAACTCTGACACTTCTCTGCCAACCTCCTTGGACAAAAGGCAAAGAATGACTGGGGGATGAGGGAAGTGGGAGGGGTATTTAAGCCTTTGGATGGGGTGTCTTTGCCTCCTCCTGGTGGCCAGGTTCTGAATTCCCAAAAGTAATGAATGCAGCTGTGGACTCTCTCCATTTATGAAGAAAATATCTTTACTATTTTTCTTTTTGCCTGTGCCAATTTCTATTAGATTAGCATGTACATAGACATTTGTGAGATTTATGGGGGTGGGGGGCTTGTTGTACAGGTGAGATGATATTCAAAATAAAGGGACATGATTCAGATAGGGCATGCTTAAACAGCTTTCCAATTTACTTTTATTATCAAGTTTGCTTTGGTATTCTTTGTTGAAAGCTAACACTAGGTAGGCTCATAGGCTGATTTCTAAGCCCTTGAAGGCAGTGCTAGTTTATGTGTGCAATATAGATAACATTCTGCTCACTCCCGTGGAGTTATTTATGAGCCATCACTGTTTGGCAAAAATGCAACTAATATGGGGATAATGGGGCAGTCTGCAGAGGTTTAGATACAAGGTAATCACAGAAGTAAAAAAGTGTATTAATATAACCATGTTGGTTATGCAAAACTGGGGAATTGGTAATAAAGGGATTATATATATTTTAAAACAATAATCATTTTTAAGTAGACTGTCCCTTTAATTAAGCATCTCTACACCTATCTTTTAATTAAAGGGTTATTGGGCATGTTGCCATTAATCTATGTAGTTCAGTGGGGTGCCCTATTTTAAAGCCAATAGGGCAGTGGTGTCTTCATGATTTTCTTATAGGTGGGGAGGTGTACTTGCTTGTATTTTTGTGGGCCAAACTACGATAAGGCAGGTGGCGGTCGGTCAGTGCGGGTGGGAGGGTCAGCTGATCACTGGGTAGGGTCTGGTGGTCAGTGGGTGTGGTCAGGTGGAGCTGTGGGGATCAAAAGTAGTGGTGGGCAAAGTAGTGGTGGGCAAATGAGGGCTGATAAGAGTTGGGGGGTCAAATGGGTGGGCAGCCATGATGATCCAGGGACCCGCTCCTGGCAACGCAACTGGGTTGTCTCATTTTTATTTTGCTTTTACAACATTTTCTTTTGTGCATATGTACGAGTTGAATGTTTAATACAATTTGATTTTTCCCATTTTAATTTCTTTGTTTTGTCTTTTGTAATTTTGAAAAGCCTGTTTCCTTCACAGTGAAGCTTGTTCTATCTGACATATGTTAGCTTAATTTATAATAGATACTGAGAAGAGAAGACAATGTAGATTGGAAATTATGAAGTGCTAAAAAGATTTTGGGTTTGAGCGAATCATGTCCACTGGACATCACTGTATGCAGACAGCATACACTGGCTGCATTTAACTTTGCACAAGCATATCACCAAAAATGCTTGTGTAATGCCGCCCCTGCTCACTGGCGGGGAATCGCGGTTAGCAGGGGGTGTCAAGCATCCCGATTGGATCGAGATGATTTCAATCTGACACCTTTTAGGTGGCGGAGAGATTAAAGAGCAGCGGTCTTACGAATGCTGCTTCTTAACGGTGCTTGATAAATAGAGCCCAATGACTGAAGTTAACAGGAGTTAACCAGCGTCAACTGTCTGTGGCTTGTCCCTTTGTTTTTTCCAAATGTCCGACAGACATTGCTGAATGCAGACAGCATACGCTGTCCGTATTCAGCATTGCACAAGCAGTTCTAGTGAACTGCTTGTGCAATACTGCCCCCTGCAGATTTGCGGCCAATTGGCCGCTAGCAGGGGGTGTCAATCAGCCCGATCGCATAGGATCGGGCGGATTGCTGTCTGCCACCTCAGAGGTGGCGTATGAGTTAAGGAGCAGCGGTCTATAGACCGCTGGTTCTTAACTCCTGTTTCTGGCGAGCCTAAAGGTTTGCGCAGAAACAGGGTGAATTGGCCCAATTCAGCCAATAATAAATTGACCCCTATGCATGAACCCTAAAGTGCCCTGGTAAGTCTCTAAAACAAAGATCTTGTATTGAAACAGTCCATAAGTCAGAATTCAGATAATAAGTCCAAAAACATAATTTATGCTTACCAGATAAATTATTTTCTTTCGGAATGATGATAGTCCATATGGCTCCATAACATGTGGGTCAAGTACCCACACAAGAGCTTAAATTCCCTTCCAACACCCATCTCACCTCAGTTTAACACATAGCTGAGCAGAGAATAGGAAAGAGATAGGTAGGAAAGATAAAAGCAGGGTCTATAGAGGTGCAAATTAGAACTGTTGCCTCAAAATTTGAAACGGGTGGGGCCTATGGACAATCATCATTCTGAAAGAAAAGAATTTATCAGGTAAGCCTAAATTATGTTTTCATTTGTATAATGATGATAGTCCATAAGGCTCCATAAAATGTGGGATTAATACTCAAGCAGACAGACCATGTTACGGAAATGTTTAGAACAAATTCAGCCAGTTCCTATTTATCAGACACTGTGGCCTGAAAGACTTTCCTGTCACAAGTTGCTTCAAAGAAGTAAAAAAAATCACAGCAGAAATTTTTTGAAAAGGTATACAGAGCAGACCATGCTGTAGGTTTGTAAATCTGCTCCAAAGATGCATCATTTTGAAAGCCCAGGAAGTTGCTACTGATTCTGTAGAATAGGCTATGATACGACTAGTGGGCGACTTTCTCACCACCAAGTAAGCATTGTGAATTACCTGTTTGAGCCAATAGGCCAAAACCCCAGCAGTAGCCTTCTGCCCTTTACGAGTCGCAGAGTAAGGAACAAATAAGCTGGAAAGTTGTCTGAATTCCTTAGTAACTTGAAGACAGAATATAAATGCTCTGACTACATTAAGATTACATAGAAATCGTTCCTTAGAATTAGCAGGATCTGAACACAAAAGAGGAACAACAATCTCCTGATCAATATTTTCCAAAAAAGTTACCTTAACATTGCACAAGCATTTCTGGTGAAATGCTTGTGCAATGTGGCCCCAGGCACATTTGCGGCCAAGGGGTGTCAATCATCCCGATCGAATCGGATCAGGATTACTGTCCGCCACCTCAGAGGTGGTGGGTGAGTTAAGGAGCAGCGGTCTTACGACTTGCGCTTCTTAACTTATGTTGCATTTGCAGCTTAGTAAATACACCCCAAAGTCTCCTAGCTGAGGAGATTGCTAAAAAGTAACACACTTTCCCAGACAAAATTTTGATATCGATAGAATACATTGGTTCAAATGAAGAACCTTGCAAAACAGAAAGAATTAGATTCAAATTCCAGAGCAGAGAAATAAGTCTCACAACTGACCTAATTCTACAAACGTCTGGACATAAGTCTGAATATAAGGAAACTTAGCTAACTTTCTATGAAAGTGAACAGAGAAAGCAGAAATTTGACCCTTCTAGGGAGCTAGTCCAACTCTCTACAAGGTCATCTTGTAAAAACTGAAGAATCCTAGGAATTCTAAAGGAATACCAAGAAAATCCTCTGGAAGAGACCCATTCAAAATATGTCCTCCTGAAAAATTGTTTGTGTAACAGGATTTCTGGCTCAATTAGAGTGATAATAATAGAATCAGAGAAACCTTTAGGTTTTAAAACTAGGCGCTCAACGTCCACGCCGAGAAACCAAGAGATTTGAGGTCCTGATGGAAAAAAAAACCCTTGAGACAAGAGATCTTGTCTTAGAGGATGAAGCCATTGTGTAAATAAAGATATCTGCACTAGATCCGCATAGCCGGGCCAGGCAGGAGAAATCAAGATTACTGAAGCTGACTCCTGAATGATTCGAGCAATTACTCTTGGAAGAAGAACAAACTGAGGGAACAGATATGCTAGAGTCTAGTTTCTCAACCTGTGGTATGTGTACCCCTGGGGGTACTTGTTGCATTGGTAAGGGGTATTCCAGGGATTGGCTTTCATCAAAGAAAGCTATGTTTCTCATTTATACCCTCTCCTAACAGGGCAGAGTGTGAGTATTTCCCTGGCTAGGTTGGACCACTGCTCAATCTCTGATTCACCTCAAATCAGTAAAACATTAGATTCTGTCTTGTTAGTTGCATAGAAGGGCCGCAGTAAAATGAGACGGATAAACTGTTTAAGAAATGGTTATTAAAAATAGAAAGATAGTACCATCAATATTACTTACCTCATCATGTAGAAAACAGTTTATTTTCCTCTTTTTTAATGTAAGAAGCACATTAATTGCATTTAATTATTAATATCAATGAAATATATATCTTTGTTTTATGTGTTTATTATTTTCTGTTCTAATACTGCCAAATATTAAATTCTGAAAAGATCTGATTCTTATATACTGTATTCACTATATTAACATATCTGATACAAGTTTGTGAAATCAAGTGTTATACATGATTTCCATTTTTGCTCATATAAAATATCAATAATATTTTTGCTACAAATGTATGCCTACAGGGCTACAAATAGGTTGAGAAACACTAGGTTAGAGGAACATTCTGTCAGGATAGGTTAAGTCCAGAGTTAGACCCAAATACTAGAATGAGGTTTATAACACCCTAGCACTGTGAGTATATACCAGGATCTGACCCTGCGACAGCTACAATATAATATACTCACTGAAATAGACTGGAAGTTGGTACAGCAGGGTCAGGAGAAGAAACTTCGTGTAGATAGGGTTAACCAAAAGAGTAATCAAGCAAGCAATGTCCAGCAACGTGTAATCAGACAGGTAGGGGTTAACCAGTAGAGTAATCAAGCAAGCAATGTCCAGCAACGTGTAATCAGGCAGGTAGGGGTTAACCAGTAGAATAATCAAGCAAGCAATGTCCAGCAACGTGTAATCAGGCAGATAGGTGTTAACCAGTAGAATAATCAAGCAAGCAATGTCCAGCAACGTGTAATCAGGCAGTTTTGGGGATAACCAGTAGAATAGTCTAGCAAGCAAAGTTTCAGCAACGTGTAATCAGGCAGTTTTGGGGTTAACCAGTAGAATAGTCTAGCAAGCAAAGTTTCAGCAACGTGTAATCAGGCAGTTTGGGGTAAACCAGAAAAATAGTCAAGCAAAAAAAGGTCCAGATATCAGGTTTCAGGCAGGTAGGGGTTAAGCAGGGTAGAAGTCAAGTAAGCCAGCAGTTCAAATATAAAGTATTTTAAATTAGTACTCACAAGCCGGGAAATGAGAACAAACAGGCACTGAGGAGAGGAGACGCCGGAATAAGAAGCCCTTCTGACGTCAGCAGAAGGGGCCAGTGGCAAACAGGGTTGCTAGGCAACCAAGGAAGCGCTACAACGCCGGAAAAGGCAAAAGAAGAGAAAGCGATCAGCTGAGCGATCGCGACAGTGCCCCCTCCTCAAGGACCCCTCCGGGGAACACGAACAGGTTTTGAAGGATTCTGGGCGTTGAACTGTTTGATCAAAGCAGATGCGCGGACATGAGAAGCAGGTTCCCAGGAACGTTCAGTGATGGGATATCCCTTCCAATGAACCAAATAATATAAACGGTTACCCCTTAATTTGGAATCAAGAATTTGACTGATCTCGAATTCTGAAGTACCAACCACCAGAAACGGAGAGGTAACTTTACATTTGGTAGAAAACCAGTTAGAGACTGCCGGTTTAAGAAGAGATAAGTGAAATACAGGATGAATCTTCAGGTTGTCCTGTAAAGCCACCCTGTAAGCAGTAGAACAGACCTAGGAAACAATCCTAAATGGTCCAATGTATTTAGGACCCAATTTAGCAAAAGATTGTTTGAGACGAATGAATCTGGTGGATATCCAAACTTTGTCTCCAGTGCGAAATGAAGGTGCCTTACGGCGTTTGTAATCGTTTATACTTTTGAGAAGAGAGGAGAAGAATTTCCCGAATCCTCTTCCAGTGTTTACAGAGATTCTTCACAGTTCGATCTGCTCCAGAACTCCAGAACCCCCAGAAGACATAGGAAAAGTTCTAGGTACAAATCCATAGGCTACCTTGAAAGGAGAAGTCTGTAAAGAAGAATTGAAATGGGAATTGTAAGCAAGTTCTGCTAAAGGAAGAAGTTGAGACCAATTGGCGTACTGATGATTAACATAGTGCCTGAGATAGGATTCAAGAGATTGGTTTACCCGCTCAGTTTGACCGTTGGATTGAGGATGATGGGCAGTAGATAGAGATATGGTAACTCCAAATTGTTTGCATAGAGATTTCCAGAATCTTGAGACAAATTTAACTCCTCGATCAGAAACAATGTCCAAAGGAAAACCATGTAATCTGGTGATATGGAGTATAAACAGTTCAGCGAGTTTCTGGGCAGATGGTAATCCAGGTAAAGGAACAAAATGAGCTGCTTTGCAAAATCTGTCTACCACAACCCATATGGTCTTGTTTCCGACAGAATTAGGAAGGTCTGTAATAAAGTCCATGGAAACATGAGACCAGGGATAATATGGAACAGGTAGAGGTTGTAAGAGTCCAAGAGGTAAACAAGAAGACTGTTTATTAGAGGTACAGGAATTACAAGCTGCAACATAATCCTTGACATCTTTGACCATAGAAGGCCAATAGACATGTTGTTTGAGTTTCCACAATGTATTACGTACTCCTGGATGTCCAGACAAAATATTATCATGAGCCCAACAAAGAAGTTTGAGGCGGAATTCTGTAGGTACAAACAAGATTCCAGGAGGTATGTTATAGGAGGAAGGAATAGAGGCTTGAGCAGACTGTAATGCTTGGAAAGGAAAAGTAGACAACTGAGCTAGAACTTTAGCAGGACGGAGAATGGGTTCAGAATCTAATAATGTAGAATCAGAGGCCAGAAATTGTCTGGATAAAGCATCCGCTTTAGTGTTCTTAGAACCAGGAATATAAGAGAGGACAAAATTAAATCTGGAAAAGAACAGAGCCCATCGGGCTTGACGTGAGTTGAGGCGTTTAGCAGTATGAAGATACAGAAGATTTTTATGATCCGTAAGAATAAGAAATGGTTGAACCGTGCCTTCAAGCAGATGTCTCCATTCTTCCAAAGCCATCTTAATAGCTAACAATTCTTTGTTACCGACGTCATAATTCAGTTCTGAAGAATTAAACTTCTTGGAGAAGGGGGGGCGGAGCCTACAGCTGTAGCGGCAAGACGTGTCTTGAGGGAGCTCCTGGCTCTACTTTGAGTTTTACATGATAATTTTATTGTTTTCCTCCAAAACTGAGTCTACTTCACAGCTAGATCCCAACTAACTACTACAGGAGTCAAGAATTTGTCATCCCTGGGAAGAACTCTCTGGATTAATCTTTGCCTATGTTCTATAGTTAGGCCTCACGGCTGCTGCATTCACACTGTGTCTGCCGGTTTGTGGAGCCGGGGCTGCCGCATATTCCCCCCCTAGGAGACTGGGGTTACGAGTAGTACTACTTACTACTATTGATGCTTTTTTGATCTGGGACCATATAATATCATACTAGCTATGCGCTGCTAATAAAGGGAGAACTGACAGCCTCTCTATTCATGCACGCACCTATTTAAGATGGCGTCTGGAGCTAACATATTACTCGAGGCCGTGACAAGCCTGTTAAATGAGCATCAGGAGAAATTACTACAAGCCTTGAATGCCGAATGGAGTGACCTTCGTAAGCTCACTAAGCAAATTAGACATAAACATTTGCTGGCAAGAGTGTCGGGGGAGAAGCCTGACAAGGCCACAAGTGTTCGGGAGTACAGTCTAAGCTTGCCAAACCCTCTACCCCAAACCCACGCTCCGACTAAGGCACTACAGAATGTGAGCTTACCAGCAAACAATCCTCTGGCTAAAGGTTCTGGTGGTGGCCTGGACACGAGAGAGGCGACAGTGCGCTCCTCCGTGACGAATCCAGGGTTTAGAGATCCGGAAGCTGACGCTTGCGCTGGTTCGGGTGTTGCTCCCCCTGACCAAGAGGCGACTTCACTAAGCCTCAGAGACATAATCAAGGTGGCGCAGGTCTACAGCGTCTGGAGGGTGCCTGGAGGGGAGTGGAGGCAGTATGAGGTAAAGCCTGTTTATCACCCGGTACACACTGCGGAGGGGACATGGGCTAAGATGGAGAAAATTCCCTCTACAAGTTATAACTACTTTCTGAACAGGCTGCGCTCGCACGGTGGTGTCGCCGAACAGGAGACCCCCCAAGGAACTTTATGCCAGCTTACCTTTGATCCTGGGGGCTCTAAGATATGACTTTTCATGCTGCTGACCATAATGCCTTCAGGCCGGTTGTATCTAGTGCACGGCCCAATCCTGGTCGGTGAGCCCCTGTCTGAAGATGAAATGAGGTGATCGCTATCTCTAGTTCAGGGTGAACAGTCATGCACACACATGGCATATTGTTGCAGATTAAGCTAAAAATGTCAGAGGACATCTGTTTTTACTAAGGGGTATGTCGACACCATAAGTATAGTCGGGACATATACTAGGAGACTTATCCCAATACTACTTGTACGGTTCTTGTTTTCTCCATATTCCCCGAAATACCTAATATTGCTGGCACGCAACAGATTTATAAACATTACTCTATGGAGTTGGACATATAGCTACCAGCAAGATACTTTTCATGCCACTATAAACCTGGTCATAGGGGTAAAACTAACACAGCTATTCCCTTTTTCCCTTCCTAGATTATGAGCTGATTTTTACATATTACTGTTGGGCATGCTTACTACAAGAATGTAAAAGGGGTTAATATCATCTGTAGCTGCAGCTGTAGCCATACTCCCATATATATTTGTCTCTTGCTTTTAATAACTAGTGTGAAATATAACACTGGAGTTTTCAATCTGCAGAGCCCTCCTTTGTGGCGCTTGTTAGTTTCTTGTCAGTAATAGAAACTACCCATCATAACATGTTTATGGCTAACAGACTTCTTGGTATGCTCTTTCTCCTTACTATGTTAGAAGTGTATAGTGCAACTTATATTCTAAATACTGGAAGATTCAAATGTTAATATAGTTTTTTTTTGTTTTTTCTCCTTCTTATTATGGGCTTATTTAAATGCTTTCCACGTACATTAAATGTACCTAAAGTATGCTATTTCCCAAACCAGCTGTTTGCATCTGGGGTCCAAAAATGGCCCATTTTGTTATTTTCTCTGTTTCCCCTAAAACTCCCTTTTATGCATCAAAGTTCTTTCAGGAGGTCCAAGAGAGGCTTCTATTTTCTATATAAGGGAAGTCAATGTTTACAACTCTATCTTATATTACAAGGGGACTCTTCTTAAATTAAAAATCTGAGGTCATCCTATAACTGTATAATTGGGCGATTAACTGTTGGCATGGTGTGACACTTAATATGTATATTGTATTGTGATTATTCTATGCTTTTTGAAACCAAGTTTTTATTTGCTTGTACCATGTTTTACCTTAACAACCTCAATAAAAAATATTTAATAAAAAAAAAAAAAAAAACTTCTTGGAGAAGAACCCCACAAGAAGAATTTTGCTAGTGACAGGATTTTGCTGAGATAGCACAGCCCCAGCAGCGATCAGAGAAGCATCCACTTCAAGGATGAATTGGAGACTCGGAACTGGATGGCAAAGAATAGGAGCCGAAGTAAATGCAGACTTCAAAGATTCAAAGGCCTGTAAGGCTTTATCAGACCAATGCTTGCAATCCTGACCCTTCTTAGTAAGAGCAGTAAGAGGTGCCGAGATGTTAGCAAAGTCCTTTATGAATTTACGGTAGTAATTGGCAAACCCCAGAAACCTCTGAAGAGATTTTAAGGAAGTTAGTCTAGGCCAATCTATAATAGCCGTCAGTTTGTCAGAATCCATCTCAAATCCAGACGGTGAAATGATGTAGCCCAAAAAATGAATAGATTCTTGATGAAAAGAGCACTTTTCAAGCTTGGCAAAAAGAGAATTTTCACGTAATCTCTGGAGTACTAGTTTAACGTGATGAACGTGATCATGTAAAGTCCGAGAATAAATCAAAATATCATTAAGATAGATAATGACGAATTGATTAAGATAGTCTCTGAATATTTCATTAACAAAATGTTGAAAAACTGCAGGGGCATTGCATAACCCAAAAGGCATAACTAAATATTCATAGTGTCCAAACCTAGTGTTGAAGGCTGTTTTCCACTCGTCCCCTTTACGAATCCTGACCAAATTATATGCCCCACGAAGAACCAATTTGGTACAGATGGAAGCACCCTGGAGACGATCAAACAATTCAGGAATGAGAGGAAGGGGATAACAATTCTTGATTGTAATCTGATTAAGAACACGATAGTCAATGCAAGGACGAAGACCTCCATCTTTTTTTTCAACAAAGAAAAAACCTGCTCCTACCGGAGAAGAAGAAGGGGGAATAAAACCTCGGGCCAAATTATCCTTGATGTATTCTTCGTGTGAAACGTTTTCTTGACGAGAAAGTGGGTATGTTTTACCCTTAGGAAGAGGTGCTCCAGGTAGTAGGTCAATGGGACAATCAAAGGTCCGATGTGGAGGTAATATTTCAGCATCTTTCTTAGAAAAGACATCACAAAAAGAATGAAATTGTACAGGCAAAGAATCAGGAACGTCCAAAACTGCCACAACTGTACTAGAAGGTTTGGGAGTATTCTGAAGACACTGTTTGAAACAAGAAGATCCCCAAGTAACAAGTTCCCCTTTAGACCAGGAAAAGACCGGATCATGAAGTTGTAGCCAAGGAAGTCCCAAAATTAAAGGAAACTGAGAAGAAGAGATGATGTCAAAACAGATGGTTTCCGAATGAAGTACTCCTACAGACATAAGAAGTGGTATCGTAGAATATTGAATGATTCCTGAACCTAAGGGTTGACCACTGACAGTAGTGACCTTAATTACTTGGCTCTTGGAAAGCAAAGGAATCCGAAAGGAATTGACAAAATCCGAATCCATAAACATTCCTGCAGCTCCAGAATCGATGAGTGCTTGAGCCTGGAGCACTGGAGGTGACTGGAACAAACAGCTTGGGATTGAGGGTAGGAAAAAATCTTTGGCTTAACTCAGTCCCTCTTTCTGAAGTTAAGCCCTGGCTTTTACTGGACGGGTTGGACAATCTTTTAACATATGCCCCTTAATACAACAGTAAAGACATAGTCCAAGATTACGCCTTCTGAGACGTTCAGCTTCAGATAACTTAATTGCACCAACCTCCATGGGTTCACTTGATTCAGAGATAGAAGAATTTGGAGCAGGAAGGTTTGGTGAACGAGACATAGGACGGAAAGTAGATTTGATAAAGGATCTTCTGTTACGGTCACGTTCATGGAGACGCTCAGAGTAACGAGCATCTAACTTGATACATAAATTGATGAGTTCTTCTAGAGAATCAGGAAGATCCCTATAAACCAGTTCGTCTTTTAAACGATCACAAAGACCTTTCCGAAACGCTTCACGCAGGGCCCCATGATTCCACATAGTTTCAGCAGCTAAAGTCCTGAATTCTATAGCGTATTGTGTTACAGAAAGAGAACCCTCCCTTAAATCTAAAAGTCCTGCTTCGGCAGCCACTGACCTTCCAGGTTTATCAAACACGGAAGAAAATATGGATACTAAAAGTGTCAATATCGTGGAGCAAAGGATCATCCTTTTCCAACAGTGGAGAAACCCAAGCAAAGGCTTTACCTTTCATAAGAGAAATCAAAAAGGTGAACTTGGAGGAAGAGGAAACAAACATCAGAGGATTATTTCTGAAGTGAAGGCGGCACTGATTAAGAAATCCTCGACAGTCTTCAGGGTTGCCGTCATATTTATCAGGTATCGGAATTCTGGGAACTAACTGTTCTGCAGGTAACCAGTAGAGTAATCAAGCAAACAATGTCCAGCAACGTGTAATCAGGCAGGTAGGGGTTAACCAGTAGAATAATCAAGCAAGCAATGTCCAGCAACGTGTAATCAGGCAGATAGGGGTTAACCAGTAGAATAATCAAGCAAGCAATGTCCAGCAACATGTAATCAGGCAGATAGGGGTTAACCAGTAGAATAATCAAGCAAGCAATGTCCAGCAACGTTTAATCAGGCAGTTTTGGGGTTAACCAGCAGAATAGTCTAGCAAGCAAAGTTTCAGCAACGTGTAATCAGGCAGTTTGGGGTAAACCAGAAGAATAGTCAAGCAAAACAAAGTCCAGATATCAGGTTTCAGGCAGGTAGAGGTTAAGCAGGGTAGAAGTCAAGTAAGCCAGCATTTCAAATATAAAGTATTTCAAATTAGTACTCACAAGCCGGGAAATGAGAACAAACAGGCACTGAGGAGAGGAGACGCCGGAATAAGAAGCCCTTCTGACTTCAGCAGAAGGGGCTGGTGGCAAACAGGGTTGCTAGGCAACCAAGGAAGCGCTACAGCGCTGGAAAAGGCAAAAGAAGAGAAAGCGATCAGCTGAGCGATCGCGACACATTCCTTGTTCACACCAATGCATCTATCATTTAAGCTTTTGTAACTCTTGATCTTGCACAATACATTAGAGGATTGTGATTTAAATGGAAAGCCTTCAGATCTATTCCCAATAGACCCCATTTGATTAATAATTGATGAAAGATGTCCAGATAGAGAGACCACTCTGCTAACTTGATCGACTGACTGCTAAGAAAACATGCTTCACAATTGTTCACTCCTGGAACGAGAACTACTGATAGGGAGTATGGATTCCTCTCTGCCTAAGACAGAGTTTTGAACACTTCCTGCATAGCCAGTGGACTGGGGGTACCCCCTTAATAATTTATGTAGGCCACTGCTGCGATATTGTCTGACTCGCAATGGGTAAACCTTTCCTCTTTTAAGAGAGGTCAGACTGAATAGCCTGAAGAATCGAAGAGACAGGGGAAAGCCTGCATTCAGATAACATCCATATAAGGGCAATTGAGATCCCCTGAGAGCTGATCACTGCCCACAATGCTCCTAACACCTTTGTAAAGATGCGAGGAGCTGCATTAAGATCAAATGGAAGGATGACAACTGATATAGTTTGCCTAGGAATGCAAATTTTAGTAATTGATGGTGATCCTTGTGGATAGAGATGTGCAGGTATGCATCCTTTAAGGTCTATATTAGACATGAATTGACCCTCTTGATTAAAGGTAAAAATGTGCAAATTGTTTCTATTTTGAAGGTGGAAAACCCTAAGATTTTGCTTAGGATTGTCAAGACTATGATAGTCCAAAAGTTACTTCCTTCTTTGAAGTAAACAGTTTGGTCCAGTTCTGAGACAGGTACAGGGACAAACACTGCCATTTCGTCCAGGTCCTGGAATAATTAGATAAATGCAGCTACCCTTGCAGGATTTCTAGTTATAGCAAGTCGCCATAGCTGTATTTGGACTCAACTTTCATCTTTCAAGTTAACCTAGCTGACCCCTACCCTAAGCCATCATGAGATGTTTACCAAAGAGGATCCAGGTATGCTGTCTATTAGGAGGACTCTGATTCTTAAGAGAAAGAAAACTCCTGATCTTGTGAAGGACAACAGGAATAAATCCAGATATCTGGACAATTTCTTCCTGATGAATTCCGAAATGCATAAACATATGCATAAAAAATACAAAGTTTATCAATCAGAAAACACGAAATAAGTATCAGTATCTGTTATACATATGCATATATTAAACAATATGTATATATTATCATGCAATTTGGCCTAACTGACTGGACAATCTCTACATATAGATAAACAGGTACACCTTTGATACTTGTAAAGCCATCTCCTGAATAAGCAGAGACTGTATGCACTTACTTCTACAAAGTACACATATAGGGCCAGATTACAAGTGGAGCATTATTGAAAGGGACACTGAACCCAAATTTTTTCTTTCATGATTCAGATAGAGCATGCAATTGTAAGCAACTTTCTAATTTACTCCTATTATCAATTATTCTTCGTTCTCTTGCAAACTTTATTTTTTGGTTCAGACCTCTGGGCAGCACTTGTTTATTGGTGGGTGAATTTATCCACCAATCAGCAAGAACAACCCAGGTTGTTCACCAAAAATGGGCCGGCATCTAAACTTACATTATTGCTTTTCAAATAAAGATATGAAGAAAATTTGATAATAGGAGTAAATTAGAAAGTTGTTAAAAATTGCATGCTCTATCTGAATCACAAAAGAAAACATTTGGGTTCAGGGTCCCTTTAACCCCTTAACGACCAACGACGTATGGGGTACGTCCTGCAAAAAAATGCAGTTAACGACCAAGGACGTACCCCATACATCGTTGGTCTTTGAAAGCAGTGGAAGCGATCCTGATCGCTTCCAGCTGCTTTCATGTTATTGCAGTGATGCCTCAATATTGAGGCATCCTGCAATAACTGTTTTTAGCCATCCGATGCAGAGAGAGCCACTCTGTGGCCCTCTCTGCATCGGCTATCGATGGCCGTTAGGCAGGTGGGCCAGGGAGGCGGGTGGGCAGTCATTAGTGGAGGAGGGGGGAGGGATCTTGTGCGGGTGCGTGCGCGTGCACGGACGCGTGCACGAGAGCTGTGCACACGCATGCACAGGCGCGCGCGTGCACGTGAGATCTATGAAAACAGCATCAATATGCTGTAGATCTGGAGGGTGGGAGAGAGGACTGGGGAGGGTCGGATTTTAAAATGAAGGCATCTGGGAGAGGGTGGGGGGTTGGATGTTGAGGGGGGGCAGCTACACTACAGCTGCCAGTACCCAATATGGCGCACAATAAAGGCAGAGGGGGGGGAGTTAAAGAGCTGTTTGGGGGGGGATCAGGGAGGTTGGGGGCTAAGGGGGGTCCCTACACAGCAGAAGAATTATTTTTTTTTTTTTTAAAAAAAACCTAAAACCCCCCAAAAAACTTTTATTTTAGTACTGGCAGACTTTCTGCCAGCACTTAAGATGGCGGGGACAATTGTGGGGTGGGGGAGGGAAGGGAGCTGTTTGGGAGGGATCAGGGGGTGGGATGTGTCAGGTGGGAGGCTCATCTCTACACTAAAGCTAAAATTAACTCTGCAAGCTCCCTACAAGCTACCTAATTAACTCCTTCACTGCTAGACATAATATACGTGTGATGCGCAGCGGCATTTAGCGACCTTCTAACTACCAAAAAGCAACGCCAAAGCCATATATGTCTGCTATTTCTGAACAAAGGGGATCCCAGAGAAGCATTTACAACAATTTGTGCCATAATTGCACAAGCTGTTTGTAAGTAATTTCAGTGAGAAACCTAAAATTGTGAAATATTTAAAGTTTTTTTTAATTTGATCGCATTTGGCGGTGAAATGGTGGCATGAAATATACCAAAATGGGCCTAGATCAATACTTGGGGTTGTTTACTACACTACACTAAAGCTAAAATTAACCCTACAAGATCCCTACATGCTCCCTAATTAACCCCTTCACTGCTACGCATAATAATGTGGTGCGCAGTGGCATTTAGCGGCCTTCTAATTACCAAAAAGCAACGTAAAAGCCATATATGTCTGCTATTTCTGAACAAAGGGGATCCCAGAGAAGCATTTAAAACCATTTGTGCAATAATTGCACAAGCTGTTTGTAAATAATAATAAACCTAAAGTTTGTGAAAAAATTTGTGAAAAAGTGAACAATTTTTTTTATTTGATCGCATTTGGCGGTGAAATGGTGGCATGAAATATACCAAAATGGGCCTAGATCAATACTTTGGGTTGTCTTCTAAAAATATATATATACATGTTAAAGGATATTCAGGGATTCCTGACAGATATCAGTGTCGAAATTATAGTGGAGAGATACTATAGTAATATAATACATATTAGGTCCCCAACACAATTATACCCAATAAACAGGAGGAAAAAAGTTTTTCCTTTTTACTAATTAATAGGGTGGGGGGTGCTCAATATCCTGGATAAGCATAGAAAAAATGTGGAGAAAAAATGGATATAACAGAGCACTCAAATAGTACTAATAGTGAATAGTTCTATATGATGAGTTGCAGGATTGGGTATGATATATAAAACGTAACTTTTAATATTTATTGAGATTAAAATTATATATATATGGGGCGGAGCTAGCCGCAGAAGAAGCAAGTCGTGTTCCAATGAAGCTCCTGACATTAACTACCTAACTTCAACTATTATCCTCTAAATCTATCTCCAAATTTTATTAATCTGTATCTTAGAAGGAACAGTAGTGAACTCTAGACTGAGGAAACTTTAGAGAAGCTGAGATCTGAGTGAAGATTTACATCTTTACCAAGCATCAATCTTGTGACATTGCACATCTTTACCTAGAGAACCTGCTGTCCATGTGGCCTGACAGCAGTGAACTTTTCAGTGAACACCCTCATCTCTAACAATAATAACAGCGCTTAATTTAACCATCGAAACGCATAACTCTGTAAGAGGGCAGTTGATCTACATCAGAACTGAATTCTAATCAAGATGGCGACAGCATTATTTCTATTGCAACAGTTAGGGGAAAAGATGGACGCCCACTTCCTTAAGCTGCGTGAATGACTTTTACTGGAGCGCAACGCTACGGGTGAGGATGCTAAACCCCCCACAAAGCAATCTCAACAGCTAGAGGAGCTGTCAGTCTTCCCCTTCTCCTCTCAATTGCAGGGGCCTGAGAGGGACAACAACCTCACCCATATAAGTACAGGCACCCGCCTACCTACTACTCAAGACGGAGACATCCTGCCCACATGGAGCACATTCATTCAAGCAGAGACGCCGGATCCTGATCCCAGCAGCTGTGGGCACCTCGCAAGACTGGAAGCCTCTGTCACCTCTTCTGATCGTAACAACTCAGAAGTCCCCTCCTCAATCTCACCACCCGCCGGCAGCAAGACCGCAGACTGTGAGCGAAGATCGCCATCATATTTCTCTTCAGAGGTTTATGGAAACCTCCAACAGGCAGCGCTCTCACTCCGGAGTCACCCGATACTCCCAGCAGCACCAGCAAAGAGCCCGGTCAGACACCAAATAGTAGTTTTGCTGGAAGTGGGAATGCCCCAGACCGCACCTATTTCAGGCAAAGCCACGATCACAGCCAGGCTGCTCACAACGGAGGTACTTTCACTTCCCCCGTTCACATCACACAGCCTAGGCATTGGCTAAGGTAACAGAGGATCCTGAAGGGAACGGATGATCACTCTCTGGGTCCCCTAGAACTCTTCACTGTCTCAATTACAAATAAGATCACTCACCTATACTTTTGCAGATATGTGGTTTTTTACTCTAACATTACTAACATATAGGGTTGTGCTCAATAGATTTACAAGCTGATTGCTAAGACTTAAGGCCCACCTTATAACGAACCGGACTCTCACACTAGCTCACTGGGCATAATTATTTATTTATATTGTCAGTTGCATAACTCCTATTGTTGTGGGTTGGTATGAGCTGGTGCCCTGCTGTATAAGTGCCCACTGGACTGCGGAGTATGGGCCATCTAAGCTCATCCACTTCTTCTTTAACAACTATATACTCTCTACTAACAGGAAAGGCCAATTGTATGACAACAGTATGTTAGAATCCCTGATGGCATTCTTTGTTTATATATATGAAGGTGAAAATGTACCATAATCTCTGGCTATCATGTTGATTAACACACTTGTCGCTCCTACTTTAAATGTTTATAGAGGTGCTCTCTTTATCCTCCATGCAGGAGTGGAAAGACTTGCTACACATCATTCCCAATATTGCCCTGGATCTCACTCATTTAGAGCCTGAAGAAAGAGACCTTACCCCTATAGTCAGTCCAATTTGCCCCTAGCTGCATTAGTTACTTAGCATTAATCTATATAGCCTGAAGTCTCTAGTTACACTCCCTTCAGCCTAGTGAATAGTTCAATAGTTTCAAGACCTCTTATTCATGTATAGGTGTAAAATGAAGTTACATATTCACAATAGTTCAGTCCAGTCCCCTTATAGGTCTAAGAGATATTCTGACTACACAAGGGAAGCTCTGTTTATATATTTCGTTATTATTCCTCTGTTGTTTTTAAAATCTTCATCATACAGGCCTGTTGAGGTATAAATGTGCTATTATATGAAGGTAAGAATATGAACAAATATTCCCCCAGAATGTTTTCTGACCATCTCATCACAGTCTGGCCTGTTTTACTTGTATATTGCCAACTGGGATAGAGATACGAGCTCTGACTTATCTCCCCTTCTTCTCTTAGCATTAATAGGAGCTTTAAGTTTTGGTGACCATTCCTGAGCTAATACTCCCTAGCTCGGTGACCTTTTATTTCTACTTATAGGGAACTTATTAAAGGACGCTTAATAATTAGTCCTTTGATTAAAATATGCCCCCTATGCAGGAACTTTGCTGTACCTAAAATACTAGTCCCCACTGGGCCCCTCTTCTCCCTTTCCCGCAGGTACCTGTGACCTGCGGGTCATACTCACTCCCCTTTTACCCACATCGCCTAAAGCTGGCACTTACCCCAGGAGAGGGGCTCATGCAGTAAATTCTTGCATCATACATCCACTAATATTTTTCTCTATGCTTAATTTTATCGGTAAATATGTACACAGAAAACAAGCCTTCCAATAGCCCAGTCTCCACCACTAAATTGGCACTCCAGTTAGCTCCGCCCCTCACCCCTTTCATCACCCCTTTCATCCCATCCCCTTCTATCTCCCTTTTTCTAATATGAGCGGCTCTAGTCCGCTGAACTCTTTCCTCTCTTTCCTAGACCACCCTGGTCTGACAAAACCCAAATAAACACTACCCCACACCTGCTTCTATCCTATCTGAACAGATAAACCTATAAATTCTCTACACAGTAAGGTGTGGGCCCCATATACCTGGCACAAACTATAAAACTGAGGTTCCATTATTTTATGCATAAACACATATTCTATTACTGACATCCACGCTCTATTTAGCTAATTATAACGACTTTATATATCTTTTGTAAGTTGTTGTTATTTACCCTCTCATAAGAGGGTTATGAACGTGAGATATGGATGTACTCTTCATAGCTAATGTTTTCACCTACCCCCAAAGGCATGTGGCATATAACTCAAGACTAGCTACTAACTCACTTTACAAACATGTTTATATTACAGGGATATATTCCCCAGAAGTAAGCTATCTTTGTTAACAGATGAATATGTTATGTAATTTTTGTTATAACCTCAATAAAAAAGTTTTGAAAAAAAATAATAATATATATATATATTGTGACAAACATTCACACAATCAGGTGTATATAAAAACATTTAAAATAAATGATAAATGCTGAGATACCGGATAGTAACCATATACAGTGTGTTAAGTGGGTAGGTCTGGCAAGGAAGCACCATAATATGCTCACGGATTGCACGGTTGCTAGTCTAAAAAAGAGGATTGACCTCACACAATAATTAACTGACTGGTGCAATACTGGAGCGGTGCTATCACTTGTCAGAATCCCACACAATTGAATTAGCTCAAATTAGATTACACACAAACTCCTATAATTGTACTGGGCTGTAGTGAGCCTAATCACAACTCAACAGCCAGAGACAGATACCAACGAAATAACTTGTATGTTAATATCTATTGTCACTATTACGGTTTTAACACACTAACAAATAAACACTCAGCATTTGTCAGAGCGCCTGATTCGCATTTCGCCACGTCCGTGGCTTTCTCAATTTAAGAAAAACGGTATATAATATGTGTGGGTACAGTAAATGAGTAAGAGGAAAATTACAGCTAAACACAAACACCGCAGAAATGTAAAAATAGCCTTGGTCCCAAACGGTCAAAAAATGGAAAAGTGCTCTGGTCACTAAGGGGTTAAAAACTCCCGCTCGAGTGTTAACTGCGTGTCAGGGTTTTTTCCCTGTTTTGTTTGCCATGTGCTGCTGGCAGCCATTTTACTCACCTCTTTTACTGAATCTGGTACAGAGTGTGTGATGCTGCTCATTTCCTGCACTTCCTTTTATGGCCAGACTGGTGTACATCATCCATGTGAGACAGGATGCAGTCTCAGAATTGTGATGTCATCACTTATTATTTAAAGGGTCTCTGTTCAGTATGCTTTGCCCTTGTGTTGTCTCAGACCTGTTTGTGAGAGCTCCTGTGTATTACCTGGCTATCCCTCCTGGTTCCTGATCCCTGGCTTGTTCCTGACTCTGTTGTTCTCCTTGTTCCTGATTCCGGCTCGTCTGACTACTCGCTTTGGCTCCTGACTCGGCTCGTCTGACTATTCGATTTGGCTCCTGACTCGGCTCGTCTGACTACCAGCTCTGGTTTTGATTCCTGGCTTGTTATTTGACTTATGGACTTTTTATTAATAAAGGTGTGATTATTTTTGCACTTCTCGTCTCAGTCTGATTCCTGGCATCCTGACATTGCGCAAGGGCCATGAATCCTGATGGTGCTAATAATCCACCTTTACCTGCCATAAATTCCAGGATGGATGAACAAGATCACCGCTTGGATCAATTTGCACTAGCCCTGCAAACCCTGCTGACTCGCACTGCACATTTGGACCAAAGTGTCCCACAAGTTACGGCTACTCCTAATCAGTGCAGAGGGTTTTTGAACCAGGTGGGCATTTACTTTGAGATGTTACCTCAGGCGTTTCCCTCTGACAGAGCTAAGGTGGGATTTCTCATCTTGTTACTCTCTGACACAGCTCTTGCCTGGGCTAATCCCTTGTGGGAGACAAATAAACCTGTGATTTCAAATTACCCTGAATTTGTGGCCTCCTTTCGAAGGGTATTTGATGTTCTGGCTCACTTCTCCTCTGCTGCTAAACGACTCATGTCCATTCAGCAAGGTACAAGATCTGTTGCTCAGTATGCCATTGTGGTGTACCTTTAAGGTAACTCCCCTCCCATTCCTTACACCACCCTATTTAAAGCTCTCATTAAGACCTTAGCCTTGCCTGAAAATTGAAGCTTTATGCTATTACTGCTAAAGTATTCTCCTTGTATGAGCTATCTTTCTCTTCAGGTCAAAGCTAAGCCTTATATTTGTTTGTTACCGCTATTAGAAGTGTATCTACTTCTATTCACTTTAACATTACTAAACTGCTCTTTCTAATTCTGAGTTAGTTTTCATCTAAAGTTCCTCTAACAAGTTGCCGGTACTTTTTATATCACTACTCCACCTAAGGACGGATCTACATACCGCGGTGTTCCGGATGTCAGTCACACTCACACCGGACTTTCACGCACACGGAGCTGCAGGTCTGTAAGGAGAACTGTTTGGTAAAGGTATCGTTACAATTTCTCTTCTATCTGGATTTATCCTGTCTGTTGAATATTGCATACCGCCTCTTACACTGAGCTCTCATATTTGTTTCACAAACCGCAAGTTACTGCTTACCGCTGTATTACATAGCAAACTTCACCTCTATCTTGTTAGCAACTTCCAATGCGTAAAAGCTGTGTCTTTATCATTTGATATAATATCTATCTCTGGGAACAAAACCAACTTGTATATAAGTCTATCACACTTGCCAAGTGTATATGTATGAAGGAGTGACTGAGACCTGTAAATATTTTAGAATGAACGATGTGTGAGTGTGTGAAGATATAACGCTGAACTACCAATGGAAATTCTCTAAGTGTCATTAAGTGAGTTTATACTCATTAGTTCTATCAAATAGGACTCAGTACTTTCTTCCTCATAAAACTGCTGGACTGTATCTTTAACATCAATGGTTCTACCTCTCATGCTGAAATAATTATCTTCAACATATTCAAATTGTGGATACAATAGTAAAACAATCTAAATGAGGTTATATATATAACTTATTCCTCATTTTACTGAAATCTTCTTTAAGCAAACATTCTCACTGTATACTCCCCAAGTAATATAGTCATTGTTACTTGGTGGGTACTAATTAAGAGATACACTACCTTTCTAGGTAGCCTATATTGCAAGGTAAACTCAGGTTACCACATAATTTTCAGGCCATAAAATAAAATGACTCCTGAAGAAATAAAACACGAGTTTACAAACATTCATCAAAAACTTGATTACCTAGCCAGAGGCCTCACAGAGGTACAGGCTGCAAATGTTGCATTAAAAAGTATAATTAAAGATTGCAAGACAAGTAAAGAACCTGAAATACCTGAACCAAACATACAACACCCCATACCTTTTTCAGGTAAAAGAAGTGAGTACAGAGATTTTAAGAATGCCTGTAATCTTTTATTTTCATTGAAACCTCGTACTTACCATTCAGACAGAATAAAAGTATGTACAGTAATATCTTATCTACAAGGAGAACCATGTTCGTGGGCTAACCGTTTCTATAAAACAAATAATCCTATACTAGATTCTATACAGGACTTTTTTGTTGCCATGACTAATTTATATGAGGATGTAAACACACAGCTCTATGCAGAAACACGCTTGCGACAATTAAAACAAGGCAAACGTACCGTAGAAGAGTACACAACTGACTTTCAGATGTGGGCCACTGATTCACAGTGGAATGAGATTAGCCTCAAAAATCAATTCCGATTGGGACTCTCAGAAATTCTGAAAGATGAATTATCCAGAGTAGAAATCCCAGACACTTTGACTTCTCTCATAAAACTTAGTACCACTTTAGACCGCAGATTAAGGGAAAGGAGAGCTGAGAGAGCCACTATTGAACCATCTATTTGTCGTCCATATCTAACAAGTACAGACAAACCATCAACTCAATCTACACCTATGGAAATAGGAACCATCAAAGGTCCTCTCACACAAGAAGAGAAGACTAGGAGGAGACTAGGAAATCTTTGTTTATATTGTGCCCACAAAGAACATTCTGTATCCGAATGCCCGTTACTTGCCAAGCAAAAAAGGGGTAAGCCACAGACAATAAACCATTTACATAGTATAGTGAATTTGTCACATCTATTAATCGCTCTCTCTTTACAGTGGGACCACAGAAATATCCAAACTAAAGGACTGATTGATTCAGGTGCCTCAGACAACTACATTGATTCAAATTATGTTGAGGTTAATAAAATACCCATAGTGTGTAAGCATAACCCAGTGTATGTTAAGTTAATTGACGGAAGACTTTTACAGAAAGGACCAATCACACATCAGACCATACCATTACTTCTAACTACAGACTCAGGACATTTAGAATATATTACATTTGACGTTCTGCCAAATTCTATGCATTCAGTAATATTGGGATACACATGGTTAATTAAACATAACCCTACAATAGATTGGGGACAAAATACCGTTATATTTAAATCTCCTTATTGTCAAAAGACATGTTTTCCACATTGCACTATATCTTCAACCACACCTAGCATCCCAAGGCCCTATCTGGATCTAGCTGGGGTTTTTGATTTAAAAGAAGCTGAAAGCTTACCGCCACACAGGACATTTGATTGTCCAATAGACACCATACCAGGTTCACAGATTCCACATGGCAAAATATACCCTTTATCTCAAACTGAATTAACTTATCTAAGAACTTATTTAGATGAAAATTTGAGAAAGGGATTCATCTCACATTCTACTTCACCGGCAGCAGCAGGCATGTTTCTAGTAAAGAATAAAGATGGGACTTTACGTCCAATTATAGACTACAGAGCTTTAAATGCCAACACGGTAAAAAAACTATACCCTCTGCCATTAATTCCAGAACTTCTAGAACGCCTCAATGAAGATACAATTTATACCAAATTGGATCTGAAGGGGGCTTATAATCTCATTAGAATTAAAAAAGGAGATGAATGGAAGACAGCCTTCCGAACACGATATGGTCTTTACCAATATAATGTTATGCCCTTTGGACTTACCAACGCTCCGGCAACATTTCAATATTTTATTAATGAAATATTTCATGATTTGATTGATGTATGCGTTATAGTCTATCTTGAAGATATTCTTATTTATTCAAAAAACATAACTGAACACGAACAACATGTACGTTGGGTATTGAGTAGACTTAAAGAACATAGACTAAACTAGAAAAATGTTGTTTCCATGTAAATCGCATAAAATTCCTAGGCTATATAATAACACCTAATAGAATAGAAATGGATCCTGATAAAATTACAGCTATCCTTAACTGGCCTACACCTACCACTGTAAAAGCCGTACAACGGTTCATAGGATTTGCAAATTTTTATCGCAAATTTATAAAAAAACTTTTCAGCAGTAGTTAAACCTTTAACAAGTTTAACAAGTAAAAAACAAAAATTTAAATGGTCAGAAGAAACTCAAAAAGCTTTCTCCTGCTTAAAACAATGTTTCACAAGCGCTCTTGTGTTATCTATGCCTAACTATAATCTAAAATACATTCTTGAAGTTGATGCCTCAAACACTGGTTTGGGAGCTGTTTCATCCCAAATAGACAATCTTACCTCTGAATGTCATCCTATAGAATTTTACTCAAGGGCTCTGTCTACTTCAGAAATCAATTACACCGTGGGAGACAAGGAATTATTAGCAATAAAATGCTCATTAGAACACTGGAGACACCTTTTGGAAGGCTCCAAAGAAACATTTACCATATATACAGATCACAAAAATCTAGAATATCTCAGAAAAAACAAAACGTTGACAGCCCGCCAAGTAAGATGGTCTCTATTCTTAGACCGTTTTAATTTCATTATCACTTATAGACCAGGACATCAGAACACAAAGGCTGATGCTCTTTCACGTCAATTCGACCCTACTCCTGAACAGGAGTCAATAGAATATACTATCCCATCAGAGAAAATAATAGGAAGTCTCACCACATTAGAAAATTAGGTTTTTCAGGCTCAAAAAACAGAACATCATTATCCTGATTGTTGTAAGAAAGATCCCATTTCAGGATTATTATACTATGAGAACAGATTATACATACCTGAAAAAATGAGACAAATCATTCTAGAACACACACATAAAACAGAAGACAACAAAGGGGCGCCTGTAAATTGCCCCTAGGGGCCAGCACTGACCACTATTCTATTCTATTATATATAACCTTGTGCGCCCCCTCCACTGTGATTGTATCACGTATTAGAACACACACATGACAGTACCATTTCAGGACATTTGGGTATACAAAAGACTTTAGACCTAACCAAGAGACATTTTTGGTGGCCTAAAATCGAACAATACATAACCAATTACGTATCCTCTTATGACACTTGTGCACGTAACAAAGTAGAACATAGAAAACCTGTAGGTTTACTTATGCCTCTTCCAATTCCTCACAAGCCTTGGTCAACTATATCCATGGACTTCATAGTAGATTTACCCATGTCACAAAACTACAACACTATATTAGTCATTATAGATCATCTAACTAGGTTGGCACATTTTATACCTCTCAAAGGATTACCAACAGCAAAAACTACTGCAAAAGTATTTATAGATTCTATCTTTCGCCTACATGGTTTACCCGATAACATTATTACAGATAGAGGTACTCAATTCACCTCCTCCTTTTGGAGATCTATCTGTAAACTCTTGCGTGTCAATTCAAGATAGTCCACGGCTTTCCACCCTCAAACTAACGGATAAACCGAAAGGTTAAACCAGACACTGGAACAATACCTAAGATGTTATATCACCTATTTACAGGATGATTGGGAGACCTATCTCCCTATGGCTGAGTTTTCATACAATAACTCAAAATCAACATCCATAAAAATGTCACCTTTCTTCGCAACATATGGTTTCCATCTACAAACTATATCATTATCCAGAAGCTCTGTTAATTCCCCAAATGCCTCAGACTATACGAATGATTTGCAAAAAAGATTAGAAATCCTTAAACTACATTTAACTGAAGCCAAAGAACATCAAAAACAATATTATGACTCAAAACATAGACCAAGTCCAGAATTTAGAATAGGAGACAAAGTGTTACTCTCCACAAAACATCTTAAATTACATATACCCAGCAAGAAATTGGCAAACCAATTTATAGGTCCGTTTACCATTAACAAAATCATCAATCCTAATGCAGTTGGCTTAAATTTACCCAAGGATTACAAGATACACACAACATTTCACGTTTCATTACTCAAACCATATAAGTCCAGAGACCGAAGTGTTCACCAGAATGTACCTCCACCTATTTTAATTTACAATCAGGAACAATTTGAGGTTTGTGATATTCTGGACTCCAGAATTCATTGTAGCAAGTTGGAATACTTGGTTCGCTGGAAGGGATATGGTCCAGAGGAGGATTCCTGGCAATTACACTCCGATGTTCTTGCTCCACGTCTTCTAAGACGCTTTCATATTCGTAATCCGCTTAAACCTACATTGGAATCCCCGGGGGTGATTCCTTGATGAGGGGGATATGTGGTGTACCTTTAAGGTAACTCCCCTCCTATTCCTTACAAAACCCTATTTAAAGCTCTCATTAAGACCTTAGCCTTGCCTGAAAATTGAAGCTTTATGCTATTACTGCTAAAGTATTCTTCTTGTATGAGCTATCTTTCTCTTCAGGTCAAAGCTAAGCCTTATATTTGTTTGTTACCGCTATTAGAAGTGTATCTACTTCTATTCACTTTAACATTACTAAACTGCTCTTTCTAATTCTGAGTTAGTTTTCATCTAAAGTTCCTCTAACAAGTTGCTGGTACTTTTTGGATCACTACTCCACCTAAGGACGGATCTACATACCGCGGTGTTCCGGATGTCAGTCACACTCACACCGGACTTTCACGCACACGGAGCTGCAGGTCTGTAAGGAGAACTGTTTGGTAAAGGTATCGTTACAATTTCTCTTCTATCTGGATTTATCCTGTCTGTTGAATATTGCATACCACCTCTTACACTGAGCTCTCATATTTGTTTCACAAACCGCAAGTTACTGCTTACCGCTGTATTACATAGCAAACTTCACCTCTATCTTGTTAGCAACTTCCAATGCGTAAAAGCTGTGTCTTTATCATTTGATATAATATCTATCTCTGGGAACAAAACCAACTTGTATATAAGTCTATCACACTTGCCAAGTGTATATGTATGAAGGAGTGACTGAGACCTGTACATATTTTAGAATGAACGATGTGTGAGTGTGTGAAGATATAACGCTGAACTACCAATGGAAATTCTCTAAGTGTCATTAAGTGAGTTTATACTCATTAGTTCTATCAAATAGGACTCAGTACTTTCTTCCTCATAAAACTGCTGGACTGTATCTTTAACATCAATGGTTCTACCTCTCATGCTGAAATAATTATCTTCAACATATTCAAATTGTGGATACAATAGTAAAACAATCTAAATGAGGTTATATATATAACTTATTCCTCATTTTACTGAAATCTTCTTTAAGCAAACATTCTCACTGTATACTCCCCAAGTAATATAGTCATTGTTACTTGGTGGGTACTAATTAAGAGATACACTACCTTTCTAGGTAGCCTATATTGCAAGGTAAACTCAGGTTACCACATAATTTTCAGGCCATAAAATAAAATGACTCCTGAAGAAATAAAACACGAGTTTACAAACATTCATCAAAAACTTGATTACCTAGCCAGAGGCCTCACAGAGGTACAGGCTGAAAATGTTGCATTAAAAAGTATAATTAAAGATTGCAAGACAAGTAAAGAACCTGAAATACCTGAATCAAACATACAACACCCCATACCTTTTTCAGGTAAAAGAAGTGAGTACAGAGATTTTAAGAATGCCTGTAATCTTTTATTTTCATTGAAACCTCGTACTTACCATTCAGACAGAATAAAAGTATGTACAGTAATATCTTATCTACAAGGAGAACCACGTTCGTGGGCTAACCGTTTCTATAAAACAAATAATCCTATACTAGATTCTATACAGGACTTTTTTGTTGCCATGACTAATTTATATGAGGATGTAAACACACAGCTCTATGCAAAAACACGCTTGCGACAATTAAAACAAGGCAAACGTACCGTAGAAGAGTACACAACTGACTTTCAGATGTGGGCCACTGATTCACAGTGGAATGAGATTAGCCTCAAAAATCAATTCCGATTGGGACTCTCAGAAATTCTGAAAGATGAATTATCCAGAGTAGAAATCCCAGACACTTTGACTTCTCTCATAAAACTTAGTACCACTTTAGACCGCAGATTAAGGGAAAGGAGAGCTGAGAGAGCCACTATTGAACCATCTATTCGTCGTCCATATCTAACAAGTACAGACAAACCATCAACTCAATCTACACCTATGGAAATAGGAACCATCAAAGGTCCTCTCACACAAGAAGAGAAGACTAGGAGGAGACTAGGAAATCTTTGTTTATATTGTGCCCACAAAGAACATTCTGTATCCGAATGCCCGTTACTTGCCAAGCAAAAAAGGGGTAAGCCACAGACAATAAACCATTTACATAGTATAGTGAATTTGTCACATCTATTAATCGCTCTCTCTTTACAGTGGGACCACAGAAATATCCAAACTAAAGGACTGATTGATTCAGGTGCCTCAGACAACTACATTGATTCAAATTATGTTGAGGTTAATAAAATACCCATAGTGTGTAAGCATAACCCAGTGTATGTTAAGTTAATTGACGGAAGACTTTTACAGAAAGGACCAATCACACATCAGACCATACCATTACTTCTAACTACAGACTCAGGACATTTAGAATATATTACATTTGACGTTCTGCCAAATTCTATGCATTCAGTAATATTGGGATACACATGGTTAATTAAACATAACCCTACAATAGATTGGGGACAAAATACCGTTATATTTAAATCTCCTTATTGTCAAAAGACATGTTTTCCACATTGCACTATATCTTCAACCACACCTAGCATCCCAAGGCCCTATCTGGATCTAGCTGGGGTTTTTGATTTAAAAGAAGCTGAAAGCTTACCGCCACACAGGACATTTGATTGTCCAATAGACACCATACCAGGTTCACAGATTCCACATGGCAAAATATACCCTTCATCTCAAACTGAATTAACTTATCTAAGAACTTATTTAGATGACAATTTGAGAAAGGGATTCATCTCACATTCTACTTCACCGGCAGCAGCAGGCATGTTTCTAGTAAAGAATAAAGATGGGACTTTACGTCCAATTATAGACTACAAAGCTTTAAATGCCATCACGGTAAAAAAAACTATACCCTCTGCCATTAATTCCAGAACTTCTAGAACGCCTCACTGAAGATACAATTTATACCAAATTGGATCTGAAGGGGGCTTATAATCTCATTAGAATTAAAAAAGGAGATGAATGGAAGACAGCCTTCCGAACACGATATGGTCTTTACCAATATAATGTTATGCCCTTTGGACTTACCAACGCTCCGGCAACATTTCAATATTTTATTAATGAAATATTTCATGATTTGATTGATGTATGCGTTATAGTCTATCTTGAAGATATTCTTATTTATTCAAAAAACATACACGTTGGGTATTGAGTAGACTTAAAGAACATAGACTATTCGCCAAACTAGAAAAATGTTGTTTCCATGTAAATCGCATAAAATTCCTAGGCTATATAATAACACCTAATAGAATAGAAATGGATCCTGATAAAATTACAGCTATCCTTAACTGGCATACACCTACCACTGTAAAAGCCGTACAACGGTTCATAGGATTTGCAAATTTTTATCGCAAATTTATAAAAAAACTTTTCAGCAGTAGTTAAACCTTTAACAAGTTTAACAAGTAAAAAACTAAAATTTAAATGGTCAGAAGAAACTCAAAAAGCTTTCTCCTGCTTAAAACAATGTTTCACAAGCGCTCCTGTGTTATCTATGCCTAACTATAATCTAAAATACATTCTTGAAGTTGATGCCTCAAACACTGGTTTGGGAGCTGTTTTATCCCAAATAGACAATCTTACCTCTGAATGTCATCCTATAGAATTTTACTCAAGGGCTCTGTCTACTTCAGAAATCAATTACACCGTGGGAGACAAGGAATTATTAGCAATAAAATGCTCATTAGAACACTGGAGACACCTTTTGGAAGGCTCCAAAGAAACATTTACCATATATACAGATCACAAAAATCTAGAATATCTCAGAAAAAACAAAACGTTGACAGCCCGCCAAGTAAGATGGTCTCTATTCTTAGACCGTTTTAATTTCATTATCACTTATAGACCAGGACATCAGAACACAAAGGCTGATGCTCTTTCACGTCAATTCGACCCTACTCCTGAACAGGAGTCAATAGAATATACTATCCCATCAGAGAAAATAATAGGAAGTCTCACCACATTAGAAAATTAGGTTTTTCAGGCTCAAAAAACAGAACATCATTATCCTGATTGTTGTAAGAAAGATCCCATTTCAGGATTATTATACTATGAGAACAGATTATACATACCTGAAAAAATGAGACAAATCATTCTAGAACACACACATAAAACAGAAGACAACAGAGGGGCGCCTGTAAATTGGATCTGAAGGGGCCATCACTGATAGGAAGTCTCACCACTTTAGAGACACCTTTTGGAAGGCTCCAAAGAAACATTTACCATATATACAGATCACAAAAATCTAGAATATCTCAGAAAAAACAAAACGTTGACAGCCCGCCAAGTAAGATGGTCTCTATTCTTAGACCGTTTTAATTTCATTATCACTTATAGACCAGGACATCAGAACACAAAGGCTGATGCTCTTTCACGTCAATTCGACCCTACTCCTGAACAGGAGTCAATAGAATATACTATCCCATCAGAGAAAATAATAGGAAGTCTCACCACATTAGAAAATTAGGTTTTTCAGGCTCAAAAAACAGAACATCATTATCCTGATTGTTGTAAGAAAGATCCCATTTCAGGATTATTATACTATGAGAACAGATTATACATACCTGAAAAAATGAGACAAATCATTCTAGAACACACACGTAAAACAGAAGACAACAGAGGGGCGCCTGTAAATTGCCCCTAGGGGCCAGCACTGACCACTATTCTATTATATTATATATAACCTTGTGCGCCCCCTCCACTGTGATTGTATCACGTATTAGAACACACACATGACAGTACCATTTCAGGACATTTGGGTATACAAAAGACTTTAGACCTAACCAAGAGACATTTTTGGTGGCCTAAAATCGAACAATACATAACCAATTACGTATCCTCTTGTGACACTTGTGCACGTAACAAAGTAGAACATAGAAAACCTGTAGGTTTACTTATGCCTCTTCCAATTCCTCACAAGCCCTGGTCAACTATATCCATGGACTTCATAGTAGATTTACCCATGTCACAAAACTACAACACTATATTAGTCATTATAGATCATCTAACTAGGTTGGCACATTTTATACCTCTCAAAGGATTACCAACAGCAAAAACTACTGCAAAAGTATTTATAGATTCTATCTTTCGCCTACATAGTTTACCCGATAACATTATTACAGATAGAGGTACTCAATTCACCTCCTCCTTTTGGAGATCTATCTGTAAACTCTTGCGTGTCAATTCTAGATAGTCCACGGCTTTCCACCCTCAAACTAACGGTTTAACCGAAAGGTTAAACCAGACACTGGAGCAATACCTAAGATGTTTATATCACCTATTTACAGGATGATTGGGAGACCTATCTCCCTATGGCTGAGTTTTCATACAATAACTCAAAATCAACATCCATAAAAATGTCACCTTTCTTCGCAACATATGGTTTCCAACTACAAACTATATCATTATCCAGAAGCTCTGTTAATTCCCCAAACGCCTCAGACTATACAAATGATTTGCAAAAAAGATTAGAAATCCTTAAACTACATTTAACTGAAGCCAAAGAACATCAAAAACAATATTATGACTCAAAACATAGACCAAGTCCAGAATTTAGAATAGGAGACAAAGTGTTACTCTCCACAAAACATCTTAAATTACATATACCCAGCAAGAAATTGGCAAACCAATTTATAGGTCCGTTTACCATTCACAAAATCATCAATCCTAATGCAGTTGGCTTAAATTTACCCAAGGATTACAAGATACACACAACATTTCACGTTTCATTACTCAAACCATATAAGTCCAGAGACCGAAGTGTTCACCAGAATGTACCTCCACCTATTTTAATTTACAATCAGGAACAATTTGAGATTTGTGATATTCTGGACTCCAGAATTCATTGTAGCAAGTTGGAATACTTGGTTCGCTGGAAGGGATATGGTCCAGAGGAGGATTCCTGGCAATTACACTCCGATGTTCTTGCTCCACGTCTTCTAAGACGCTTTCATATTCGTAATCCGCTTAAACCTACATTGGAATCCCCGGGGGTGATTCCTTGATGAGGGGGATATGTGGTGTACCTTTAAGGTAACTCCCCTCCTATTCCTTACACCACCCTATTTAAAGCTCTCATTAAGACCTTAGCCTTGCCTGAAAATTGAAGCTTTATGCTATTACTGCTAAAGTATTCTCCTTGTATGAGCTATCTTTCTCTTCAGGTCAAAGCTAAGCCTTATATTTGTTTGTTACCGCTATTAGAAGTGTATCTACTTCTATTCACTTTAACATTTCTAAACTGCTCTTTCTAATTCTGAGTTAGTTTTCATCTAAAGTTCCTCTAACAAGTTGCCGGTACTTTTTGGATCACTACTCCACCTAAGGACGGATCTACATACTGCGGCGTTCCGGATGTCAGTCACACTCACACCGGACTTTCACGCACACGGAGCTGCAGGTCTGTAAGGAGAACTGTTTGGTAAAGGTATCGTTACAATTTCTCTTCTATCTGGATTTATCCTGTCTGTTGAATATTGCATACCGCCTCTTACACTGAGCTCTCATATTTGTTTCACAAACCGCAAGTTACTGCTTACCGCTGTATTACATAGCAAACTTCACCTCTATCTTGTTAGCAACTTCCAATGCGTAAAAGCTGTGTCTTTATCATTTGATATAATATCTATCTCTGGGAACAAAACCAACTTGTATATAAGTCTATCACACTTGCCAAGTGTATATGTATGAAGGAGTGACTGAGACCTGTAAATATTTTAGAATGAACGATGTGTGAGTGTGTGAAGATATAACGCTGAACTACCAATGGAAATTCTCTAAGTGTCATTAAGTGAGTTTATACTCATTAGTTCTATCAAATAGGACTCAGTACTTTATTCCTCATAAAACTGCTGGACTGTATCTTTAACATCAATGGTTCTACCTCTCATGCTGAAATAATTATCTTCAACATATTCAAATTGTGGATACAATAGTAATACAATCTAAATGAGGTTATATATATAACTTATTCCTCATTTTACTGAAATCTTCTTTAAGCAAACATTCTCACTGTATACTCCCCAAGTAATATAGTCATTGTTACTTGGTGGGTACTAAGAGATACACTACCTTTCTAGGTAGCCTATATTGCAAGGTAAACTCAGGTTACGACAGCCATTGAGTTCCGTACGCTTGCCGCAGAGGTAGGTTGGAACAATGAAGTCCTTGTTGCCACCTTCTTTCATGGGCTCTCTGATGCGATTAAAGACAAAGTTGCTGCCAGAGATTTACCAAAGGATCTCGAGGCATTGGTGTCTTTTTTTATCCTAATTGACATCAGACTCAGAGAGAGGCCCTCTTTCAAGGAGCACTTGCGGAAGCCTCCTTTTCCGTTGTCTCCTACATGTTCGTTCCCACCCATGCCTCCCTCTTCTCCCATGCCTCCTGGTCCCGATTCAGTACTGCTGAGCCTATGCAGTTGGGATTCACGCGTCTCTCCACGGCGGAGAGGGCCTTTAGGAGGAGGGAGGGGCTCTGCCTCTATTGTGGGTTACAGGGCCACCTTTTGAAGTCTTGTCCTACATGGCCGGGAAACGCTCACACCTAAGGTCCTGTCGGGGGCAGACCTTAGGTGGTTTATCCTCGTCCCCGGAACCACTAAAGGAGAAACCTTTGGTCACGGTTGTCCTTTCCTGGGAGGACTCCTCCATAGTCACCCAGGCTCTTGTTGACGCCGGTGCTGCGGGCTATTTTATTGACAGTGCTTTTGTATCAAAGCACTCAATTCCTGTTTTGCCTCGGTCCGTTCCGCTTGCAATTGAGGCCATTGATGGCAGGCCCCTTCAGCCCGCACTCTTTACTCATGAAACTGCTCCGTTATCCATGGCTGTTGGGGCTCTCCATTTTGAAACCCTCCAGTTCCAGGTGATAAACTCTCCTCATTTTCCGGTTGTTCTGGGTTATCCCTGGCTCCAAAAGCACAATCCCAGTCTCGACTGGCACAGATCCGAAATTTTGTCTTGGTCTCCGCAATGTATTTTCACTTGTCTTCGGAAACCAGTTAAAGTCTTGTGCACTTCTTCGGTATCTCAATTACCAGAGGAGTACCGAGAGTTCCTAGACGTTTTTGACAAGGTGCGTGCTGGTACGTTGCCTCCTCACCGGTCTTACGATTGTGCCATAGACCTGCAACCCGGAGCCATTCCTCCTCGGGGCCGGGTTTACCCTCTGTCTGTTGCGGAGAATTGTGCTATGGAGGAGTATGTTGCCTATGCTCTGTAGCGGGGGATCATCCGCAAATCCTGCTCTCCTGCAGGGGCTGGCTTCTTCTTTGTGAAGAAAAAGGGTGGCGAGTTAAGATCATGCATCGATTATAGGGTTATTAATCATCTTACCATTAAGAATGCTTACCCTATTCCGCTCATTACAGAACTCTTTGACCGCCTCAAGGGAGCTACAGTCTTTACTAAACTTGATTTGAAAGAAGCGTACAATCTCATTAGGATTAAGGAGGGCCACAAATGGAAAACAGCTTTTAACACCAGGAGCGGGCATTATGAAAATCTTGCAATGCCCTTTGGCCTATGTAATGCTACTGCTGTTTTCCAGGAATTTATTAATGATGTCCTACGAGATATGTTGAAACAGTGTGTTGTGGTGTACTTAGACAACATCCTCATACACTCACCCACACTTGAGGCTCATCGTTCTGATGTTACACGGTTTCTTCAGAGACTACGTGAGAACGGCCTGTTTTGTAAACTTGAGAAATGTGAGTTCCATCGGACTCAAGTAACCTTCCTAGGTTATGTTATCTCCGTTGCAGGGTTCTCCATGGATCTTGACAAGTTATCTGCAGTTCTGCAGTGGCCTCGCCCAGTTGGTCTTCGGTCTATTCAACGGTTTTTGGGGTTCGCCAATTACTATAGAAAGTTTATTAAAAACTTTTCTTCCTTGGTCAAACCTATCACAGACATGACCCGTAAAGAGAATGATCCACTCTATTGGTCACCTACTGCCATTAAGGCCTTTGATAGTCTTAAGACTGCCTTTGCTGCCGCTCCAGTTCAGGCTCATCCAAACCCTTTCGTTCTTGAGGTCGATGCGTCTGAGACTGGAGTAGGTGCCCTCTTGTCTCAATGTCCTACGCCTGATGGTTCCTTGCATCCGTGTGGTTTCTTCTCTAATAAATTGTCTCCAGCGGAGTGCAATTATGAAATTGGCGACAGGGAATTACTGGCCATAATTTTGGCACTCAAGGAATGGAGGCATCTACTCGAGGGTACTAGCGTGCCAGTGCTCATTCTTACTGACCACAAGAATTTAACTTATCTATCTGAAGCAAAACGTTTGTCACCCCGACAGGCCAGATGGGGGCTATTTTTGTCTGGGTTTAATTATGTGGTCTCCTACCTGCCTGGTAGTAAGAATGTTAGGGCTGATGCCCTCTCTCGACAATTTTCGCCTCTGTCCAAGGAGGAGTCTGTACCTACTCCAGTTATACCTCCTGACCATATTTTGGCTACCATACGTACTAATTTGACTTCTCCCTTGGGGGAGGAGATCCTGGCTGCACAAACCAATGCACCTCCTGAGAAACCTAGTGGTAAGTGTTTTGTTGCTGAGAATCTTCGAACTAAACTTTTGCACACTTACCACTATCCTAAATCCGCAGGTCACCCAGGCAAGAACCAAATGATTTGGTCTGTCACTCGACAATTCTGGTGGCCAGGTCTTCGTTCTGATGTTGCTGCGTATGTTGCCTCCTGCTCAGTTTGTGCACAGAATAAGACTCCTCGACGTCTTCCTGTGGGTCTTCTTCAACCTATTGCTAGTGGTGAGCGTCCTTGGACACATCTTTCCATGGACTTCATTGTCGAGCTCCCTGTTTCCAATGGCAATACTGTTATCCTTATGGTAGTTGACCGTTTTTCTAAAATGTCACATTGCATTCCCTTGAAGAAGTTGTCTACCGCTCAGGAGCTTGCTTCAATTTTTGCCCAGGATGTCTTCTGTTTACATGGGTTACCCAAGAAGATAGTGTCGGACTGGGGTAGCCAGTTTGTCTCCAGATTTTGGGGTTCCTTTTGTGCTCAAATGGGGATCCAGCTTTCCTTCTCCTTGGCATATCACCCTCAATCCAATGGGGCTGCGGAACGGTCTAATCAAACTCTGGAACAGTTCCTCCATTGCTATGTCTCAGATCACCACAATAATTGTGTGACCCGTAAAGGATCAGCCCAGGATTCAACCCAACTGCTAGCGTGAAAAGTAAAACACACGCTAGCACACTGAGAAATATCCAGGATGTGACCCACTCAGGTATTCCTTACAGCAGGTTTGGATAAAGCAAATGTCCCTTTAAGCAGGCTAGCAAACAAACTGAGAGAGGTATTCCTTTTAGCAGGTTTGGATAAAGCAAATGTCCCTTTAAGCAGGTTAGCAAACAAACAAAGTCAAGTATTCCTCTTAGCAGGTTAGAATAAAGCAAATGTCCCTTTAAGTAGGTTAGCAAACAAACTGAGAGAGGTATTCCTTTTTGCAGTTTGACTCCAGGAAACAGATTAAGGACAAGAGTATCATTAAACAGAAGAGAGGATCAGACAAAGGAAAGTGTGACAGGGAAGGATCAGACTTCAGAATAATACTCAGTCAGGTCCGGTCCGGCATGAAGAGAGAGAACATACGGGCCCCGAGTAAGATCTCCCGCCGTGACGTGAGACAGAGGAGATCCGTGAGCCGTGACACAGGAATGAGCGGGTCAGATACGTGACAGCACCCCCCCTCAAGGACCCCTCCGGGGGACAGGACCAGGCCTAGCAGGATAAGTTTTGTGAAAGGTCCTAATCAAAGCAGGGGCGTGTACTTGTTGGGCCGGTTCCCAAGTCCGTTCCGTGACAGGATAACCCTTCCAATGGATGAGATAGTACAATTTCTTGCCGCGAAATTTGAAATCCAAAATGCGATCTACTTCAAACTCAGGCTGTCCCTGAATCAACAAAGGAGGAGGCTTGGGTAGAGACTTAGAATATTTATTAGATACCACAGGTTTCAGAAGAGAAACATGAAAAACAGGGTGAGCTTTGAGGGTTTTAGGAAGAGCAACTCGGTAAGCAGTAGAACAAACCTGACCCAATATTCGGAAAGGACCCACATATCGTGGTTTCAATTTATTAGAAGGTTGTTTGAGACGAAGATGACGTGTAGAAAACCAAACCTTGTCTCCAGGACGAAATTTAGTAGCCTTCTTCCGTCGGCGATCTGCAAAAAACTTGTATCGATTAGAGGCTTTGAAGAACACGTATCCTCCGCCAATGATGAGTTAATCTCCGAGCAGTTTGATCAGAAGCAGGATTTTCAGAAGAGGAAGTATGCAGAGGAAATGTTCTGGGTTGAAATCCGTAAGCTGCATAAAAGGGAGAAGACTGAAGAGACGAATTGTAATGAGCATTATGAGCCAACTCCGCCAAAGGAAGATAACGAGTCCAATTAGAGTGATGATTGTCCACATAATGTCTAAGATAAGTCTCCAGACACTGGTTTACTCTCTCGGTCTGGCCATTAGACTGTGGATGATGTGAAGTTGACAAAGAGACTGTAGTGCCAAAATGATTGCAGAGCCATCACCAGAACCGAGAAACAAATTGTACCCCTCTATCGGAGACGATGTCCATAGGAAACCCATGTAATCTCACGATATGTAAAAGAAAAAGTTCAGAAAGTCTCTTGGCAGATGGAAGACCAGGCAAAGGAATGAAATGAGCAGACTTCGTAAACCTGAGCAGACTACCACCAAAATAGCCAATAACGAAACCAGAAGGGAGTTGACGAGGAGTTTTATTGGTAGCACATTGTGTGCAAACAGAGACATAATCTTTAACATTTTGAGTTAGAGTAGGCCACCAGACATACTGTTTGAGATTCCGAGTTGTGTTACTGATGCCAGGATGTCCGGAGAGAGGACTATCATGAGCCCAATGTAGGATCTTGGGAGGGAGACGTTCAGGAACAAATAGTAAACCATCAGGAGGTTTGCAGGATGAAGGAAGATCCTTTTGAGCAGACTGTAAGTCCTGTAAACAAGAGGTTGATAACTGAGCTATGACTTTTTGTGGTTGAAGAATGGTACAAGATTTTGGAGCAGAGGTAGATTGAAACTGTCTGGACAGGGCATCCGCTTTTTTATTCTTAGAACCAGGTATATAGGAAAGATTGTAATTAAAACGTGAGAAGAATAAAGACCAACAAGCCTGCCTGGAATTCAATCGTTTGGCAGTTTGGAGATAAAGAAGATTTTTATGATCCGTGAGTATGGAAAATGGAAAAGTAGTACCTTCCAGCCAATGCCTCCATTCGTCCAGAGCGATCTTGATGGCTAATAACTCTTTATTGCCTACGTCATAGATTAATTTAGAAGAAGTAAATTTCTTGGAAAAGAAACATACAGGATGAATCTTTCCCATGCCAGGTATTCGTTGGGAAAGAACAGCCCCAGCAGCAACAGAAGAAGCATCCATTTCTAGGATAAACTGAAAATCCATATTTGGGTGACGGAGTATGGGTGCAGAAGAAAAGGCCTCTTTGAGGGACTCAAAGGCCTTAATAGCCTCTGGGGACCATTCTTTACAATCTTGCCCCTTTCTAGTGAGTGACGTAAGGGGAGTAGTGATAGTAGCAAATCCTTTGATAAATTTCCTGTAATAACTGGCGAAGCCAAGAAACCGTTGTAGGGCCTTAAGAGAATCAGGTCTAGGCCAGTCCAAAAGGGAAGAGAGTTTAGCTGGATCCATTTAAAATCCAGATTCAGATATTACATAACCCAAGAAAGGTATGGATTTTTGATGAAATGAACATTTCTCCAATTTGGCAAATAGATGATTGTCTCTTAACCGTTGCAAAACTTTCCTGACGTGGTGTACATGATCTTGATAATTGTGGGAAAAAATTAGAATATCGTCAAGGTTAATAATAACGAAGGAGTTCAAAAAATCCCGAAAGATCTCATTCACAAAGTGTTGAAAAACAGCAGGGGCATTACATAACCCAAAGGGCATGACCAGATATTCATAATGCCAAAATCGAGTGTTAAAGGTTGTTTTCCATTCATCACCCTTGCGCATGCGAATAAGATTATATGCACCACGAAGATCCAGTTTGGTAAATAATGTAGCTCCTTGAAGATAAGTAAACAGTTCAGGAATAAGAGGCAAGGGGTAACTATTCTTGATTGTGATTTGATTCAAACCCCGGTAATCAATACAAGGTCGCAGACCTCCATCATTTTTCCCCACAAAAAAGAACCCTGCCCCTAGAGGAGAAGAGGAGGGTCGAATAAAACCTCTAGCCAAACTATCTTGGATATATTCCTCCAAAGCTACATTCTCAGGCCTTGAGAGCGGATACGTCTTGCCACGAGGGTAGGTAGCCCCAGGAAGCAGATCAATGGGACAATCAAAAGGACGGTGACAGGGAAGACGTTCTGCTTCTTTCTTGGAAAAAACATCAACAAAATCTTGATAAGGAAGAGTAGAGAGAGGGCGCCACAATAGCGTGATACCGTCTGGAATGCAGGTACAGATAAAAGTAAGTATTATGCTTACCAAATAGTGTGGCACTGTGCTGTGACCAGTGCAAAAGAGCAGGCTAGCACTTAACAGTGGTTAGTACACTGTGGAAGCCAAGCTCCAAAGGCACTTGTCCTGGTTGCAACTTGGTGTATGTCTCCTGTTGTCTGGACTTCAGGTGCTGCAAAGGTGTAATCTTTTGTGTGTTGTTCAGTTGGTATTGATAAACCACAACACAGACAACTTCAAATAAAAATGACTTTTAATACTTATGACGCGTTTCTCAACCTCCAGGGGTTGTTTCATCAGATATCACGCTATTGTGGCGCCCTCTCTCTACTCTTCTTTAACAGTTGTTCCACACTCTCTGGGATCAAGAGGAGCAGCCTGACTCACCATACCCATTAGGAGGATATCCATATCCCTTTAATTTACCACCAGCTTATGGACACTAAACAAGGACTAATACGGTAGATCTGATCTACTATATTTAAAGTGTATTACCTTGTTTTATATTGAATATTGTTTTCTTTTTTAAACATCAGCGCTCTTTTATATCCCTTTATTGGGATATGTTCAAAATCTTGATAAGGTGCGGGTAATGACCCAGAAGTGTCAGTAGTGAGAGCAATATTAAGAGGCACTTTAGTGGGTATTTGAAGACAACTATTTTGACATGCAGATCCCCAGGAAGTGAGTTCATCTTGAGTCCAAGAGAAGACAGGGTTATGTAACTGGAGCCAGGGAAGACCCAAAATTATGGGAAATTGAGGAGTCGAGATAACGTCAAAACATATTGTCTCCGAATGAAGAATTCCTACAGAAAAGAGAATGGGTCTAGTAGCAAACTGGATAAGTCCGGAACCCAAAGGATCTCCACTAACAGTAGAGACAGGAATAGAATACTCCTTTCTACTTAAGGGAATAGAGTGAGTAGTTACAAATGTGGAATCGATGAAGACTCCTCCAGCACCCGAGTCAATAAGGGCTTGAGTATGAATCTTGTCTCCTCCAATTTGAAGAGAAACTGGAACAAAAAAGTTTATTATTGAGGGAATGAAATCCTATTTGGCTTAACTCAGTTCCCTGAACAGAAGTTAAGCCTTGGCTTTTACTGGTCTGGTAGGACAATCCTTTAATAAATGTCCTTTAAGGCCACAGTACAAACACAGTCCAAGAGAGTGTCTCCTCGGACGTTCAGTTTCGGTTAGTCTAATGGTGCCTATTTCCATTGGTTCAGCCTGATCGGAAGGTGGAGAAGCGGGAGTTACAGGGTTTGAGAGGCGAGGAACCAGACGAAAAGGTCGATTTGAAGGTTTCTGACTTCTTTCCCTTTCTTGTTGGCGTTCGCGGTATCTGGAATCGAGGCAAATACAAAGATTTATCAGAGCTTCTAGAGATTCTGGAAGTTCACGATACACCAACTCATCTTTGAGACGTTCAGAGAGTCCTTACGAAAAGCTGCTCTAAGAGCTCCCTGATTCCAAGTAGTCTCTGAAGCTAGGGTGCAAAATTCAATGGCATATTGAGATACAGATTGACCACCTTGTCGTAAGTCTAGGAGGGAAGCTTCAGCAGCGGCGGACCTCCCCGGTTTATTGAAGACATTTGAAAATACAGAGAGGAATGTATCCACATCCTGGAGTATTGGATCATTCTTTTCAAGCATAGGTGATACCCAGGCTAAGGCTCTACCTTTCATTAAGGATATAAGGAAAGTGATTCTAGAAGAGGGAGTTGCAAAGAGAACAGGACTATTCCGAAAATGAAGGCGACACTGATTCAGAAAACCCCTACAATCTTCAGGATTCCCATCATATTTGTCCGGAAGGGGTATCCTCGGACTGAGTTGACCTTGTGACTGATTGGTAGGATTCGTAGGAGGAGAGGGCTCCAAAGGAATAGGATTAGGAGGTATAGGAGCAGCCATATTCTGTAGTAAAGTAGTTATCTGATCCAACTTTGCGTCCAAGGATTGCAAGTGAGTAGCATGAGATCCCAATAACTGTCCCTGGTGGGTCACGGCCATGGATAATTCAGTGGGGTCCATTTTGGCCCGTTTGTAATATCAGCCGTAAAGGATCAGCCCAGGATTCAACCCAACTGCGTGACCCACTCAGGTATTCCTTATAGCAGGTTTGGATAAAGCAAATGTCCCTTTAAGCAGGCTAGCAAACAAACTGAGAGAGGTATTCCTTTTAGCAGGTTTGGATAAAGCAAATGTCCCTTTAAGCAGGTTAGCAAACAAACAAAGTCAAGTATTCCTTTTAGCAGGTTTGGATAAAGCAAATGTCTTTTTAAGCAGGTTAGCAAACAAACAAAGTCAGGTATTCCTCTTAGCAGGTTAGAATAAAGCAAATGTCCCTTTAAGTAGGTTAGCAAACAAACTGAGAGAGGTATTCCTTTTAGCAGGTTTGGATAAAGCAAATGTCCCTTTAAGCAGGTTAGCAAACAAACAAAGTCAAGTATTCCTTTTAGCAGGTTTGGATAAAGCAAATGTCCCTTTAAGCAGGTTAGCAAACAAACAAAGTCAAGTATTCCTCTTAGCAGGTTAGAATAAAGCAAATGTCCCTTTAAGTAGGTTAGCAAACAAACTGAGAGAGGTATTCCTTTTAGCAGGTTTGACTCCAGGAATCAGATTAAGGACAAGAGTCTCCATAAACAGAAGAGAGGATCAGGCAAAGGAAAGTCTGACAGGGAAGGATCAGACTTCAGAATAATACTCACTCAGGTCCGGTCCGGCATGAAGAGAGAGAACAAACGGGCCCCGAGTAAGATCTCCCGCCGAGATTTGAAGGCAGAGAGACTCTGACGTCAGGAGGTGTGTCAGATACCGTGTCACGTTGCTAGGCAACGTGACGTGAGACAGAGGAGATCCGTGAGCCAAGGCGACACAGCAATGAGTGGGTCAGATACGTGACAAATTGATCTGAACTGTTACCTTGGGCAGAGTTTGCTCGTAATGGTGCAATTAATGCTTCCTCCAAGTTATCCCTGTTCATGGCGAATTATGGGTTTCAACCATCTTTGTTGCCCGATTCATTCATGTCTCAGGGTATTCAGGCTTTGGAGGAGCATCTCCGGCAACTCCGTTCCACGTGGGTGCAGATTCAGGATTGCCTTCATCGTTCTATGCAGCGCCAAATATTCCAGGCTGATCGTAGGTGTCTGCCTGCGCCTTCCTACCAGGTTGGTGAGAGAGTTTGGCTTTCCTCCCGCAACTTGAACCTTTGTGTGCCTTCCAATAAACTGTCTCCATATTATGTTGGTCCTTTTCGAATACTCTGACGGGTCAATCCTGTGGCCTATGCTCTTGACCTTCCTCCTGCAATGCGCATCTCCAATGTTTTTCATGTCTCCCTCTTCAAAACATTGGTTTATAATTGGTTTACCACTGTGTTGCCTCGTCCCCGTCCTATCTTTGTTGACAACCATGAGGAGTATGTCAGCAGCATTATTGACTCTCGTATGTCCAGGGGCCGCGTACAGTATTTGGTTCACTGGAGGGGCTACGGTCCGGAGGAGCGTTCATGGGTTCCCTCCCCTGATGTTCATGCTCCCGCCCTCCTCCGTGCCTTCCATGCCCGTTTTGTCCTCCCGCGGGGGAGGGGGTCATTGAGGGGAGGGTACTGTCAGGGTTTTTTCCCTGTTTTATTGGCCATGTGCTGCTGGCAGCCATTTTACTCACCTCTTTTACTGAATCTGGTACAGAGTGTGTGATGCTGCTCATTTCAAGGACTTCCTTTTATGGCCAGACTGGTGTACATCATCCGTGTGAGACAGGATGTAGTCTCAGAATTGTGATGTCATCACATATTATTTAAAGGGCCTCTGTTCAGTATGCTTTGCCCTTGCGTTGTCTCAGACCTGTTTGTGAGAGCTCCTGTGTATTACCTGGCTGTCTGACGTCCCTCCTGGTTCCTGATCCCTGGCTTGTTCCTGACTCTGTTGTTCTCCTTGTTCCTGATTCCGGCTCGTCTGACTACTTGCTTTGGCTCCTGACTCGGCTCGTCTGACTATTCGCTTTGGCTCCTGACTCGGCTCGTCTGACTACCAGCTCTGGTTTTGATTCCTGGCTTGTTACTTGACTTATGGACTTTTTATTAATAAAGGTGTGATTATTTTTGCACTTCTCGTCTCAGTCTGATTCCTGGCATCCTGACACTGCGCTAGAAATAAGCTTTATGCGCACGTCAGGATGAACTTGTATTACAAGTTAAAAGTAAACTGTTTTCACTCGCGTGCTCACCTAACGCGCGTAAAAAGAGAAACTTACAATATCACGTGCACAATAACGCATTCTCCCATAGAAGTCAATGTAACAAAAAAGTGGAAAAAAAACACCCTACTCACACAAAAACACCATCGCATATATCACTAACCAAAATTGGAAATATAAATATTTCCCATTCCAAAGTTTTTCGCATAGCACAAAATGTTCTATTTATTCATAAATATATATTTTTACATATATCTGATAGTATTTTTGTACAATATATATCTATACCTATAAATGCATACATACATATATATCTTTAGACATGTATATGTAGGTATCTCTATGTTAAAGCCATTTGCTCGCCTTTTTTTTTCTAACACCTGGGACCTCATAACGTTTGTGTGCAATATTTTTTTTAATCATTTTTATTAGATAGTGTTATTGTGAGTGTAACTATACTTTGTAAAGTATTTTTGATATTTTTAGAGACAATTTTTATTTTCGCGAAACAGCTAACAAGAGTTATGAAGTCTCAGTAATCATCGTGATTGTGCTCAAGCGATCTTGTTTACTTTCAACTCGTAAAACGAGCGATAAGTCCAACGAGCGCAAACCCCTGCGATCAAGCCCTTATCGCTTGCACACACGTTTGCACTCCACCTGTAATCTGGCCATAATGTCATCTTCGCGGAGGCGGACTTCAGCAGCCTCTTCCGCCTCCACTCCGCACATCTTCTGTTCTTCAGCTCTCTTTGGGGAGTCCTGGTCTTCATGTGATCACCTCCGCAGTGAAACCTGAAAATGTGGAAACCCAATATATAGGGGTATCACTTACTTCCGATTGGCTGACTTCAAATCAGTCTATACCTATTGGCTGATTTGTATTAGCCAATAGAAAGAACTTTTTTTCTATTGGCTAATTTAAATCAGCCAATAGGGATTGACTGATTTGAAGTCAGCCAATCGGAAGTAAGTGGTACCCCTATATATTGGGGTTTCATGCTACCAGGTTTCAGTGTGTGGCGGTGATCGCATGAAGACCAGGGCTCCCCAAATAGAGCTGAAGAACAGAAGATGCGTGGAGCAGAGGTAGCGGAAGAGGCTGCCAAAGTCCCTTGCCGTGAAGATGGTCCCCTGGCCCCATGGAGGATGGATGAAGATAGGTCCCACCGGTGATGAATACTGCAGAGCGGAGGCAAGGAAGAGGCTGTCAAAGTCTGCCTCCGCTGCCCTGAAGATGGGCCCCCGGTGCCTGGACCCATGGATGAAGATGGCCCATGACAGATCAAGAGGAGCCGGAGTCCTCATCAACCGTGAGTAACACTTTTGGGGTTAGTTAGGGTCATTTTTTGTGCCTTTTTTACTTTTTAGACTAGGCTTTGTTTTCCTTTTTTTTTTTTTTTTTTTGTAAGCTAGGTTTTAAGGTTAATCTTTTTTTTATTTTAAAGGGTTCCTTTAATGTAAGTTTGGGGTTTTATAACTTTTTTATTTTATTTGCAAAAGAGTTGTGATCACTTTAGGCCAATCCCCTACAAAAGGTTCTTTTAAGGGCTATTGTAATTTTACTTAGTATTAGGGTTTAGGTTTTTATTTTTATTTTAGGGGGGCATTTTATTTTATTGGCAATTAGTTTAGTGTTGGGTATATTTGTTTTATTTCTGATAATTTGTTTATTATTTTCTGTAGCTTACTTTTTTTCTTTTTGTGCAACTTAGTGGGGTTAGTTTAGGGGGGGTGTTAGTTTTTAGTGTAGTTCTAGTCTGCATTGGGAGGTGGGGGTTTAGGCTTTAATCTCCTAACCACCCCCATACCTGTAAGGGGGTTGAATAGGTGATTATTGTTAATATTGTGTAGGCACCCCCCATACCTGTATATGGGTTGATTAGATGATTATTGATGGCACCATTTATTAGGCCTTAATCAACTAACCACTCCTCATACCTGTATGGGGGTTGATTAGGTGATTAGATTATGGCATTTTAGGGATTAATAGTGCATTTATCTACAATTTTTAAAATATTATGCATTCTTATGTATGATGCATATTATTTTAACTATTGTATATAAATTAATACATATTTATTTTTTCTTGTGTTTTTTATTTTAAATATAAATATATTTTTAAAAATGTATATTCATGTTGTCTATTTTAAAAATATATATTTATTTACAATAAATGCATCAAGCAAGAATATCTACATATTAATTTATATATTCCATACTTAAACTAATATTCATTATACATGACCATGCATTTTATTTCAAAGATTATAGATATAAAGTAGTCAGGCCTTGCATTGATATTCAATATATAAACAGTTATGCATGTATAGTGCATAATGGTTTAACTATTAAATATAAATTAAAATGCATCAAGGTAAGCTTGTTGTGCTTATTAGGGATAGCATAGCTATATATGTTAATATATATTTATGTTACAATAATCAGTATCATTAAATTATATATTTACATAATAGGCATGCCGTTATGGAGATCTATAATATTAATTATACTGTCTTTAATTATAAATAATAAACACAACAAGAAACATTAATCACATTTTAATTTATATGCAAATATTTAAACATTTGAAAATAACAATACATTATTTAAATATTGAATATTTATGTGTAGGGCCTTAGCTTACACAGTTGGTTTTAGGTTATGGCAGATTAGAGGTCAATGTTTAAATAATAATAAACAGTACCCTTAGTCGTCGACGTTGTTGTCGCCTCGGCCCGTCTGACTCAGTCTTCCAGTCCTCAGCAGCTCAGCTCCTAAGAATCACGTGTGGCCACTGTCTGTCTGCTGCCACCTAAGCCTCTAATGCGCAGTTAAAATTGCATACGCACGGCGTGTGGAGGTGGAGCTGAGCAGTCAGACAGAGCCAGGGCAGCTGGGCAGGTGTGATCATTAATATGTGGACCGGATTCCGGATTTATACACACCGGACAGTCTACATATTGCAGGGCAGGCTGCCGCTTACTACACCGGTTCCAAACGCTCCAGTCCAGTCTTTTGTTCACATTACCTACTAGGCTAACCGGCTCCTGCTTGAGCTAACTTCCTGGCTGCCTTGACTTCATGTATTTACACGAGTGATGTCACGTCTCCTCCACCACCGCACTGCACCACAGTCTCAAGGTAGCTGCAAAGTTCCTTGAGAGAGTTGATAGAAAAAGCACTAACACCAACACTGCATCATAACACACATTTTCATGATCTGAGATAATAGATTGCCTGGTATTTCGGGGCTGGACTGTACTGTTAAGTCAGGATCAGACTGATATGCTTCAGGAAAGTTCTTCTCTGTGAAAGACACATGTTGAGCAAAAACACAATTTATGCTTACCTGATAAATTTATTTCTCTTGTGGTGTATCAAGTCCACGGATCATCCATTACTTGTGGGATATTCTCATTCCCAACAGGAAGTTGCAAGAGGAAACCCACAGCAGAGCTGCAATATAGCTCCTCCCCTAACTGTCATAGCCAGTCATTCGACCGAAAACAAGCTGAGAAAGGAGGAACCATAGGGTGCAGTGGTTACTGTAGTTTAAATTTAAAAATTACCTGCCTTAAAATGACAGGGCGGGCCGTGGACTGGATACACCACAAGAGAAATAAATTTATCAGGTAAGCATAAATTGTGTTTTCTCTTGTAAGGTGTATCCAGTCCACGGATCATCCATTACTTGTGGGATACCAATACCAAAGCTAAAGTACACGGATGAAGGGAGGGACAAGGCAGGAACTTAAATGGAAGGAAACACTGCCTGTAAAACCTTTCTCCCAAATATAGCCTCCGAAGAAGCAAAAGTATCAAATTTGCTAAATTTTGAAAAAGTATGAAGCGAAGACCAAGTCGCCGCCTTGCAAATCTGTTCAAAAGAAGCCTCATTTTTAAAGGCCCAAGTGGAAGCCCCAGCTCTAGTGGAATGAGCTGTAATCCTTTCAGGAGGCTGCTGTCCAGCAGTCTCATAGGCTAAGCAGATTAAGCTTCTTAGCCAAAAAGAAGGAGAGGTTGCCGAAGCCTTTTGATCTCTCCTCTGTCCAGAGAAGACAACAAACCAAGCAGATGTTTGACGATAATCTTTAGTTGCTTGTAAATAAAAACTTTAAAGCATGGACCACGTCCAGATTGTGAAACACAAGGATGGAACAACAATCTCTTGATTGATATTCTTGTTAGATACCACCTTAGGTAAAAACCCAGATTTGGTACGCAGGACTACCTTATCCTTATGAAAAATCAGATAAGGAGAATCACATTGTAAGGCAGATAACTCGGAGACTCTACGAGCCGAGGAAATAGCTACCAAAAGAAGGACTTTCCAAGATAAAAGTTTGATATCTATGGAATGCAGAGGTTCAAACAGAACTTCTTGAAGAACCTTAAGAACCAAGTTTAAGCTCCATGGTGGAGCAACCGGTTTAAACACAGGCTTGATTCTAACTAAAGCCTGACAAAATGCCTGAACGTCTGGAACATCTGCCAGACGCTTAACTAGCTGACAATCCTTTTTCCAAACCTTCTTGGAGAAAAGATAATATCCTAGGAATCCTGACCTTACTCCATGAGTAACCCTTGGATTCACACCAATAAAGATATCTACGCCATACCTTATGGTAAATTTTCCTGGTGACAGGCTTTCGTGCCCGTATTAAGGTATCAATAACTGACTCGGAGAAGCCACGCTTTGATAAAATCAAGCGTTCAATCTCTAGGCAGTCAGCCGCAGAGAAATTAGATTTGGATGGTTGGAAGGACCCTGAAGTAGAAGGTCCTGTCTCAGAGGCAGAGACCATGGTGGAAAGGATGACATGTCCACTAGATCTGCATACCAGGTCCTGCGTGGCCACGCAGGTGCTATTAGAATCACCAATGCTCTCTCCTGCTTGATCTTGGCAATCAGTCGAGGGAGCAGAGGAAACGGTGGAAACACATAAGCCAGGTTGAAAGACCAGGGCACTGCAAGAGCATCTATCAGTGTCGCCTTGGGATCCCTGGACCTGGATCCGTAACACGGAAGCTTGGCGTTCTGGCGAGACGCCATGAGATCCAGTTCTAGTTTGCCCCAACGATGAATCAGTTGTGCAAATACCTCCGGATGGAGTTCCCACTCTCCCGGATGAAAAGTCTGACGACTTAGAAAATCCGCCTCCCAGTGCTCTACACCTGGGATATGGATAGCTGATAGGTGGCAAGAGTGAATCTCTGCCCAGCAAATTATTTTTGAACTTCTAACATCTCTAGGGAACTTCTTGTTCCCCCTTGATGGTTGATGTAAGCTACAGTCGTGATGTTGTCCGACTGAAATCTGATGTACCTCAGAGTTGCTAACTGAGGCCCAGCCTGAAGAGCCTTGAATATCGCTCTTAGTTCCAGAATATTTATTGGACGGAGAGACTCCTCCTGAGTCCACGATCCCTGAGCCTTCAGGGAGTTCCAGACTGCACCCCAACCTAGAAGGCTGGCATTTGTTGTTACAATTGTCCAATCTGGCCTGCGAAAGGTCATACCTTTGGACAGATGGACCCGAGATAGCTACCAGGGAAAATAATCCCTGGTCTCTTTGTCCAGATTCAGCTGAGGGGACAAATCTGTGTAATCCCCGCTCCACTGACTGAGCATGCATAGTTGCAGCGGTCTGAGATGTAAGCGTGCAAACGGCACTATGTCCATTGCCGCTACCATTAAGCCGATTACTTCCATACACTGAGCCACCGAAGGGCGCGGAATGGAATGAAGAACCCGGCAGGAATTTAGAAGCTTTGATAACCTGGACTCCGTCAGGTGAATTTTCATTTCTATAGAAACTATCAGAGTCCATAGAAAGGAAACTCTTGTGAGTGGGGATAGAGAACTCTTTTCCTCGTTCACTTTCCATCCATGCGACCTCATAAATGCCAGTACTACGTCCGTATGAGACTTGGCAATTTGGAAGTTTGACGCCTGTATCAGGATGTCGTCTAAATAAGGGGCTACTGCTATGCCCCGCGGCCTTAGGACCGCCACAGGCGACCCTAGAACCTTTGTAAAGATTCTTGGGGCTGTAGCTAATCCAAAGGGAAGAGCTACAACTGGTAATGCCTGTCTTGAAAGGCAAACCTGAGAAACCGATGATGATCTTTGTGTATTGGAATGTGAAGATAAGCATCCTTTAGATCCACTGTAGTCATATATTGACCATCCTGGATCAGTGGTAGGATGGTACGAATAGTTTCCATCTTGAACGACGGAACTTTGAGGAATTTGTTTAAGATCTTTAGATCCAAAATTGGTCTGAAGGTTCCCTCTTTTTTGAGAACCACAAACAGATTTGAGTAAAAACCCTGTTCCTGTTCACTCCCATAACTAGGAGGTCTCGTACACAGTGTAAGAATGCCTCTCTCTTTATCTGGTGTGCAGATAATTGTGAAAGGCGAAATCTCCCTTTTGGGGGGGAAGCTTTGAAGTCCAGAAGATATCCCTGGGATATAATTTCCAATGCCCAGGGATCCTGAACATCTCTTGCCCACGCCTGGGCGAAGAGTGAAAGTCTGCCCCCTACTAGATCCATTACCGGATAGGTGGCCGTTCCTTCATGCTGTCTTAGAGGCAGCAGCAGGCTTTATTGACCTGCTTACCTTTTTTCCAGGTCTGGTTTGGTCTCCAGACCGTCTTAGATTGAGCAAAAGTTCCCTCTTGTTTATTATTAGAGGAAGTTGATGCCGCACCTGCCTTGAAGTTTTGAAATGCACGAATATTAGACTGTTTGGCCCTAGATTTGGACCTGTCCTGAGGAAGGATATGACCTTTTCCTCCAGTGATATCAGCAATAATCTCCTTCAAACCAGGCCCGAATAGGGTCTGCCCCTTGAAGGGAGTGTTAAGTAGCTTAGATTTTGAAGTCATGTCAGCTGACCATGATTTAAGCCATAGCGCTCTGCGCGCCTGTATAGCAAAACCAGAATTCTTAGCCGTTAGTTTAGTCAAATGAACAGTGGCATCAGAAATAAAAGAATTGGCTAGCTTAAGTGCTCTAAGTTTGCCAAGTATGTCATCCAATGGAGTCGCTACCTGTAAAGCCTCTTCCAGAGACTCAAACCAGTACGCCGCAGAAGCAGTGACAGGGGCAATGCATGCAAGGAAGGGGCTGTAGGATAAAACCTTGTTGAATAAATATTTTCTTAAGGTAACCTTCTAATTTTTTATCCATTGGATCTAAAAAAAGCACAACTGTCCTCGACAGGAATAGTAGTACGCTTTGCTAGAGTAGAAACTGCTCCCTCCACCTTAGGGACTGTCTGCCATAAGTCCCGTGTGGTGGCGTCTATTGGAAACATTTTTCTAAAAATAGGAGGGGAAGAGAACGGCACACCTGGTCTATCCCATTCCTTATTAATAATTTTTGTAAACCTTTTAGGTATTGGAAAAACATCAGTACACACCGGCACTGCAAGTATTTATCCAGTCTACACAATTTCTCTGGCACTGCAATGGAAACACGGTCATTCAGAGCAGCTAAAACCTCCCTAAGCAACACGCGGAGGTGTACAAGCTTAAATTTAAATGTAGAAATATTAGAATCAGGTATCTTCCTGAGTCATTAACATCACCCACTGACTGAAGCTCTCTTTCCTCAGCTTCTGCATATTGTGAGGCAGTATCAGACATGGTTCTTAAAGCGTCAGTATGCTCTGCATTTTGTCTCACCCCAGAGCTATCTCGCTTACCTCTAAGTTCAGGTAGTCTGGCTAATACCGCTGACAGTGTATTATCCATGACTGCCGCCATGTCTTGTAAAGTAAACGCTATGGGCGCCCTAGATGTACTTGGCGCCATTTGAGCGTGAGTCCCTTAAGCGGGAGTCAAAGGGTCTGACACGTGGGGAAAGTTAGTCGGCATAACTTCCCCCTCGTCAGATTCCTCTGGTGATAAAAATTTTTAAAAGACAGAAAATGATCTTTATTGCCGAAAATGAAATCAGTACATTTGGTATACATTCTAAGAGGGGGTTCCACCATGGCTTTTAAACATAATGAACAAGGAGTTTCTTCTATGTCAGACATGTTTATACAGACTAGCAATGAGACTAGCAAGCTTGGAAAACACTTTAAATCAAGTAAACAAGCAAATATAAAAAATGGTACTGTGCCTTTAAGATAAAAAAATGTTGTCAGAATTTGAAAAACAGTGAAAAACAGTGAAAAAATGCAGTAAATCAAACGAAATTTTTACAGTGTATGTAATAGACTAGCAGAGCATTGCACCCACTTGCAAATGGATGATTAACCCCTTAGTTCAAAAAACAGATCAAAAAAACTAAATAGACGTTTTTTAACAGTCACAACCAACTGCCACAGCAAGCTGTAGCCCTACCTTCCCCAATAAACGACTTTGGAAAGCCTTTGGGCCCTTTAGAGATGTCCTATAGCATTCAGAGGGCCTTTGAGGGAATCTGGATTTCATAGTTTGTAATTTTAACTGCACAAAAAAACGTTAAAATAGGCTCCTCCCACTCATAGTAACACAGTGGAAAGCCTCAGGAAACTGTATCTAGGCAAAATTTAAGCCAGCCATGTGGAAAAAACTAGGCCCCAATAAAGTTTTATCACCAAAGTATATATAAAAACGATTAAACATGCCAGCAAACGTTTTATATTGTAAATATCATAAGGGTATTACCCCTGGGCGTAAGCATGATACCAGTCGTTATTAAATCACTGTATTCAGGCTTAACTTACATTAATCCGGTATCAGCAGCATTTTCTAGTGTTTTTCATCTCTAGAAAAAATTATAACTGCACATACCTGATAGCAGAATAAACTGCACGCCATTCTCTCGCTGAAGTTTTACCTCATCTGTGTAATCCCCTCAGACATATGTGAGAACAGCAATGGATCTTAGTTACAACCTGCTAAGATCATAGAAACCTCAGGCAGATTCTTCTTCTATTTACTGCCTGAGATAAAATAGCACAACTCCGGTACTATTTAAAAATAACAAACTTTTGATTGAAGAAAATAAACTAGCTATATTTAACCACTCTCTCTTACGACCTCCTTGCTTGTTGAGAGTTACAAGAGAATGACTGGCTATGACAGTTAGGTGAGGAGCTATATTGCAGCTCTGCTGTGGGTTTCCTCTTGCAACTTCCTGTTGGGAATGAGAATATCCCACAAGTAATGGATGATCCGTGGACTGGATACACCTTACAAGAGAAAAGAGGCTGCTTCTTGGGTGGTAACTAGCCATAGAGCAAGCTATAAAGTAAATGTTCGTTTCCAGGTTGAGAGCTTCTCTCTTTTTATTTATGCAAATTGTGACTCTTAGGGAAGTCTCCCTAAGCGGGATGCGGGAATCGAGACATGGACCCGTTGTTCAGTGTGTCTAGAGGGATATAGCTTAACCTCACTGACGAGGCCCACAATAGGCTGAAACTTACGTCTGGGGTTTTGCTTTTTCTCTTGTTCAGAGAGGGATTGCCTGGTATTTTGGGGCTGTACTGTACTGTTAAGTCAGGATCAGACTGATATGCTACAGGACAGTTCTTCTGTGTGAAATGTGCATGTTGAGCAAAAAGAGGCTGCTTCTTGGGTGGTAACTAGCCATAGAGCAAGCTATTATGCTAATGTTCGTTCCCAGGTTGAGCGCTTCTCTCTTTTTATTAATGAAAGCTGTATGCAGTAGTGGGCCCAAACAGTGCTTGTACAGGTAAAGCAGAGGATATAAGAGGAAAAAAATGAATCCCACAGGGGAAGGCTAAGGACAAGTCCCTGTGACGCCTGAGGGTAGATATGGCTGAAGTCCCATAGGGAAATACTGTGCACATAACAAGGTATTCCTATGGTCCTGTATTATTCAGTTGCTGTGAATTCTCTTCTGTCTTCTTTTGTAAATGATATGTCTTTTGTAAATGATAAGGGTCTCAGCTTGGTCTGAGCTCCAAAACATTAATCCATAAGCAAGTAGCTTAAACACCTCTATTCTCAACCTTCTCTTGAGAGGCCAAAAACTAAAAAATGAGAGATGGGAGGTGGGAGGGAATTTAAACTCCTGTGTGGGTTCTTGCCCTCCTCCTAGTGCAGGAATTATATTCCACGTTATAGAGCCCTATGGTCTATCATCATTAATTAAAAAAATAAAAGCAACTAAACAGAGTGCAGGCAAAAAGAAAGGTCCAGGTAACAGGATGAGGTCAAAACAGGTAAAGCTGAACAGGAGCAGGAACACTAGGAACTTTATAACAGAATAACCAAGAATCTCATTCCTCTTGCATCTAAAGCCACCACCCCCTTCACTTGTGCAGTCTGGAACTCTTGCTGTTTGCAACAAGCTCACTTCTATCCATGACCTCTTTATCTCCCACTCTTTCAATCTTCTGGCTCTCACAGAAACCTGGCTCTCTCCTTCAGACACAGCTTCCTCTGCTGCACTGTCACATGGGGGTCTCCACTTCAGCCACACTCCTAGGTCTGATAATAGACAAGGAGGTGGTGTTGGTATTTTACTTTCCTCTCATTGCACCTTTCAACAAATACAACTCTTCTCTTCCCTCACATTTTCTTCATTCGAAATCCACATGATTCACTTATTCTCTCCCCTCTCTATACGTGTTGCAGTCATATACCGCCCCCCTGGCTCCTCAACTCTATTTCTAGATCACTTTGCCACTAGTGATGTCGCGAATAGTTCACCGGCGAATAGTTCCCAGAGAACATAGCATGTTCGCGTTCGCCGCGGCGGGCGAACATATGCAATGTTTGATCCGCCCCCTATTCGTCATCATTGAGTAATACTTTGACCCTGTACCTCACAGTCAGCAGGCACATTCCAGCCAATCAGCAGCAGACCCTCCCTCCCAGACCCTCCTACCTCCTGGACAGCATCCATTTTAGATTCATTCGGAAGCTGCATTGTTAGTGAGAGGAGGGACAGTGTAGCTGCTGCTGATTTAGTAGGGAAATCTATAGCTAGGCTAGTGTATTCAGTGTCCACTACAGTCCTGAAGGACTCATCTGATCTCTGCTTTAATGACAGCCCCCAAAAAGCCCTTTTTAGGGCTGCTTTTTTTTTTCCTGTGTAATCTAATTGCAGTTGCCTGCCTGCCAGCGTGTGTGTCAGGCTCACAGCGTATACTGTGCCCACTTGCCCAGTGCCACCACTCATATCTGGTGTAACAGTAGTGTAGATTTAAAAAAACAACACTTTTTTGACTGTGTTAAATAATAGCAGTCAGTTTCCTTCACACGTGTGCGTTTCAGTGCCTGCCTGCCAGGGCACAGAGTCACCCCAGTGCCACCACTCATATCTGGTGTAACAGTAGTGTAGATTTAAAAAACAACAACACTTTTTTGACTGTGAAATAATAGCAGTCAGTTTCCTTCACACGTTTGCGTTTCAGTGCCTGCCTGCCAGGGCACAGTGTCACCCCAGTGCAACTCCTATCTGGTGTAACAGTAGTGTAGATTTAAAAAAAACAACACTTTTTTGACTGTGTTAAATAATAGCAGTCAGTTTCCTTCACATGTGTGCGTTTCAGTGCCTGCCTGCCAGGGCACAGTGTCACCCCAGTGCCACCACTCATATCTGGTGTAACAGTAGTGTAGATTTAAAAAAAAAAAAACTTTTTTCACTGTGTTAAATAATAGCAGTCAGTTTCCTTCACACATGTCATTTTCAGTGCCTGCCTGCCAGGGCACAGTGTCACCCCAGTGCAACTCATATCTGGTGTAACAGTAGTGTAGATTTAAAAAAAAAAAAAACACTTTTTTGACTGTGTTAAATAATAGCAGTCAGTTTCCTGCACATGTGTGTGTTTCAGTGCCTGCCTGCCAGGGCACAGTGTCACCCCAGTGCCACCACTCATATCTGGTGTAACAGTTGTGTAGATTTAAAAAAAACAACACTTTTTTGACTGTGTTAAATAATAGCAGTCAGTTTCCTTCACACGTGTGCGTTTCAGTGCCTGCCTGCCAGGGCACAGTGTCACACCAGTGCCACCACTCATATCTGGTGTAACAGTAGTGAAGATTTAAAAAAACAAAACACTTTTTTGACTGTGTTAAATAATAGCAGTCAGTTTCCTTCACACGTGTGCGTTTCAGTGCCTGCCTGCCAGGGCACAGTGTCACCCCAGTGCCACCACTCATATCTGGTGTAACAGTAGTGTAGATTTAAAAACCCCCCACTTTTTTGACTGTGAAATAATAGCAGTCAGTTTCCTTCACACGTGTGCGTTTCATTGCCTGCCTGCCAGGGCACAGTGTCACCCCAGTGCCATCACTCATATCTGGTGTAACAGTAGTGTAGATTTAAAAAAAACAACACTTTTTTGACTGTGTTAAATAATAGCAGTCAGTTTCTTTCACACGTGTGCGTTTCAGTGCCTGCCCGGGAACAGAGTCACCCCAGTGCAACTCCTATCTGGTGTAACAGTAGTGTAGATTTAAAAAAAACAACACTTGTTTGACTGTGTTAAATAATAGCAGTCAGTTTCCTTCACATGTGTGCGTTTCAGTGCCTGCCTGCCTGCCTGCCAGGGCACAGTATCACCCCAGTGCAACTCATATCTGGTGTAACAGTAGTGTAGATTTAAAAAAAAACAAAAACACTTTTTTGACTGTGTTAAATAATAGCAGTCAGTTTCCTTCACACGTGTGTGTTTCAGTGCCTGCCTGCCAGGGCACAGAGTCACCCCAGTGCCACCACTCATATCTGGTGTAACAGTAGTGTAGATTTAAAAAAAACAACACTTTTTTGACTGTGAAATAATAGCAGTCAGTTTCCTTCACACGTGTGCGTTTCAGTGCCTGCCTGCCAGGGCACAGTGTCACCCCAGTGCAACTCCTATCTGGTGTAACAGTAGTGTAGATTTAAAAAAAAAACACTTTTTTGACTGTGAAATAATAGCAGTTAGTTTCCTTCACACGTGTGCGTTTCAGTGCCTGCCTGCCAGGGCACAGTGTCACCCCAGTGTAACTCATATCTGGTGTAACAGTAGCGTAGATTTAAAAAAAAAAACACTTTTTTGACTGTGTTAAATAATAGCAGTCAGTTTCCTTCACACGTGTGCGTTTCAGTGCCTGCCTGCCAGGGCACAGTGTCACCCCAGTGCCACCACTCATATCTGGTGTAACAGTAGTGTAGATTTAAAAAAAACAACACTTTTTTGACTGTGTTAAATAATAGCAGTCAGTTTCCTTCACACGTGTGCGTTTCAGTGCCTGCCTGCCAGGGCACAGTGTCACCCCAGTGCAACTCATATCTGGTGTAACAGTAGTGTAGATTTAAAAAAAAACAACACTTTTTTGACTGTGTTAAATAATAGCAGTCAGTTTCCTTCACACGTGTGCGTTTCAGTGCCTGCCAGGGCACAGTGTCACCCCAGTGCAACTCATATCTGGTGTAACAGTAGTGTAGATTTAAAAAAAAACAACACTTTTTTGACTGTGTTAAATAATAGCAGTCAGTTTCCTTCACACGTGTGTGTTTCAGTGCCTGCCAGGGCACAGTGTCACCACAGTGCAACTCATATCTGGTGTAATAGTAGTGTACATTTAAAAAAAACAACACTTTTTTGACTGTGTTAAATAATAGCAGTCAGTTTCCTTCACACGTGTGCGTTTCAGTGCCTGCCAGGGCACAGTGTCACACCAGTGCAACTCATATCTGGTGTAACAGTAGTGTACATTTAAAAAAAAAAATACAATTTTGACTGTAATAGATTGAATAGCAGTTAGTTGTCTGCAAGCGTGTGTGTCAGGCCTACAGCGTCTACTCTGCCAAATTCTGCCAGTGCACAGTGCCACTCATATCTGTTGTCACAGTAGCTTGCACGCATAGTACCACTAATCGAAAAAAAATGACAGGCAGAGGCAGGCCACCCCGCTGGGGCCGTCATGTTCGTGGTGCTGTGATTCCCTTTGGCCCTAGAATAATGCCCAGTATTCAGAGGCCACGTACCCCTAACTCGAACATTTCTGAGGACATAGTTGACTGGATAACACAGGACACCCAATCTTCTACAGCTTCCGCTCGGAACCTTGAAGCACCATCCTCCTCCAGCTTAGCTTTGGGCACCTCTCAAGTTACCACTCGCCCGCCTGCCGCCGCCACCACCAACACTAGCACCACAGCCGCTTCACTTGATCTGTCAGAGGAGTTATTTACACATCAGTTGGAAGAAATGAGTGATAGTGATGCGCAACCATTATTGCCAGAGGATGTAGATAACAGGGATATGTCTCAGTCAGGCAGCATTACACACATGGACGTACGGTGTGATGATAATGAAGTTGTACCCGCTGCTGCTTCCTTTGTTGACTTGTCAGATACAAGTGAAGCGGTTGATGATGACGATGCATCCGTGGATGTCACGTGGGTGCCCGCTAGAAGAGAAGAAGAAGAGGGGGAAAGTTCAGATGGGGAGACAGAGAGGAGGAGGAGGAGGAGACGAGTTGGAAGGAGGGGGAGGTCGTCACCCAGGGTCAGCCAGACAGCACGCCAATCAACGCATGCTGTTGCCACCACCAGAATGCCGTCATTGCAGAGCTAAGCAGTGTGGCATTTTTTTTGTGTGTCTGCCTCTGACAACAGCGATGCCATTTGCAACCTGTGCCAAAAGAAACTGAGTCGTGGAAAGTCCAACACCCACCTAGGTACAACTGCTTTGCGAAGGCACATGATCGCACATCACAAACGCCTATGGGATCAACACATGAGTACAAGCAGCACACAAACTCAAAGCCGCCATCTTCCTCCTGGTCCAGCATCTTCAGCCATGTCAACCACTGCTGTCCTCCTTGCCCCCTCTCAACCATCCGCCACTCCGTGTCCTGCTCATCTGCCCACAGTCAGGTGTCTGTCAAGGACATGTTTGAGCGTAAGAAGCCAATGTCATAAAGTAACCCCCTTGCCCGGCATCTGACAGCTGGCTTGACTGAACTCTTAGCCCGCCAGCTTTTACCATACAAGCTGGTGGAGTCTGAGGCATTCAAAAAATTTGTAGCTATTGGGACACCGCAGTGGAAGGTACCCGACCGAAATTTCTTTGCAAAAAAGGCAATCCCCAACCTGTATTCGATTGTGCAAAAGGAAGTAATAGCATGTCTGGCACACAGTGTTGGGGCAAGGGTCAATCTGACCAATGATACCTGGTCTGCAAAGCATGGTCAGGGCAGGTATATCACCTACACTGCGCATTGGGTAAACCTGCTGACGGCTGCCAAGCATGGAATGCGTGGCTCTGCAGAGGAGTTGGTGACACCGCCACGACTTGCAGGCAGGCCTGCTGCCACCTCATCTACTCCTCCTACTCCATCCTCTTCCATAACCTCCTCGGCTAAGTCCTCTTCTGCTGCTGCGTCTTGCTCCACATCAACGGCACCCCCCAGCTCCCCAGGTACTATTCCACATCCCGGATACGGCAGTGTCACGCCGTCTTGGGGTTGACTTGCCTGAAAGCAGAGAGTCACACCGGACCAGCACTCCTGTCCGCCCTGAATGCACAGGTGGATCAGTGGCTGACTCCGCACCAACTGGAGATCGGCAAAGTGGTTAGTGACAACGGAAGCAATTTGGTGGCGGCATTGAATTTGGGCAAGTTGACACATGTGCCGTGCATGGCACATGTGTGTAATCTGATCGTACAACGCTTCGTGCATAAGTACCAAGGCTTACAGGACGTCCTGAAGCAGGCCAGGAAGTTGTGTGGCCATTTCAGGCGTTCCTACACGGCCATGGCGCACTTTTCAGATATCCAGCGGTGAAACAACTTGCCAGTGAGGCGCTTGATTTGCGACAGCCCGACACGTTGGAATTCAACACTCCTAATGTTTGACCGCCTGATCTAACAAGAAAAAGCCGTTATCGACTATTTGTATGAACGGGGTGCTAGGACAGCCTCTGCGGAGCTGGGAATTTTTTTGCCGCGTTACTGGACGCTCATGCGCAATGCCTGTAGGCTCATGCATCCTTTTGAGGAGGTGACAAACCTAGTCAGTCGCACCGAAGGCACCATCAGCGACATCATACCATTTGTTTTCTTCCTGGAGCGTGCCCTGCGAAGAGTGCTGGATCAGGCCGTAGATGAGCGTGAAGAGGAAGAGTTGTGGTCACCATCACCACCAGAAACAGCCTTATCAGCATCGCTTGCTGGACCTGCGGCAACGCTGGAAGAGGATTGTGAGGAAGAGGAGTCAGAGGAGGAATGTGGCTTTGAGGAGGAGGAAGACCAACCACATCAGGCATCCCAGGGTGCTCGTTGTCACCTATCTGTTGTACGTGGCTGGGGGGAAGAAGATACCTTGAGTGAGATCACTGAGGATGAGTAACGGGACATGAGTAGCTCGGCATCCAACCTTGTGCAAATGGGGTCTTTCATGCTGTCGTGCCTGTTGAGGGACCCGTGTATAAAAAGGCTGAAGAAGAATGACCTGTACAGGGTGTCCACGCTACTAGACCCCCGCTATAAGCATAAAGTGCCTGAAATGTTACCGAATTACCGCAAGTCGGAAAGGATACAGCAGTTCCAAAATAAATTAAAAAGTATGCTTTACACAGAGTATAAGGGTGATGTCACAGCACAACGGGAATCTAACAGGGGAAGAGGTGAAAGTAATCCTCCCACGACCACGCCAGCAAGGACAGGATGCTTTACAGACGTGTTGTTGATGGAGGACATGCAGAGCTTTTTAAGTCGCCACAGCCCTTCGGGGTCCACCCTCATAGAACGACTCGACCGACAGGTAGCAGACTACCTCGCTTTAACTGCAGATATCGACACTCTGAGGAGCGATGAACCCTTTGACTACTGGGTGTGCAGGCTTGACCTGTGGTCTGAGCTATCTCAATTTGCGATAGAACTTCTGGCCTGCCCCGCTTCAAGTGTCCTGTCAGAAAGGACCTTCAGTGCAGCAGGAGGTATTGTCACTGAGAAGAGAAGTCGCCTAGGTCAAAAAAGTCTAGATTACCTTACCTTTATTAAGATGAATGAGGGATGGATCCCGAAGGGACTGATAGTGGGCGATACATTCGACTAAAAAAGGCCTGATGAGATAAGCTGCCTTGGGCTAAAAATGGTCCACACGCTGCTGTATTTTATCTCTGAATGCCGGATGACTTGCGTCACTTATCCGCCACCAACTAGGGTTCAAGCCGCAATGTTTTAGGGCACTTTCTGCATGGGAAACAAACATCAAACATCAGCGGCTGCAACAATACCTAATTTTTCAGCCATGTGTACATGCCTAATTTTTCTGGCCTCTGGTGCTGCACTGTGGCTTCAAAAACCAAACCAAAAAAAATGCACATAACAGGGATTAAACTGATAGGAATAGTACTACTTAACACACCACTCCTATCTGGTGGCATATTAGATTGCATGCGCAGTGCCCCAAATTTGAAATAGGAGGACCGACCAAGCATCTTAATGTAACAGGGATTAAACTGATAGGAATAGTACTACTTAACACACCTTATAATAATGCAGAGAGAGGCAACGCAGAGAGAGGAGTCTGAAGAAGAGGAGTCAGAGGAGGAAGGTGGCTTTGAGGAGGTGGAAGACCAAACACAGCAGGCGTCCCAGGGGGCTTGTTGTCACCTTTCGGGGACCCTTGGTGTTGTACGTGGCTGGGTGGAGGAAGAGACCTTCAATGACATCAGTGAGGACAAGGAACGGGACATGGATAGCTTGGTATCCAACCTGTACATGCCTGATTTTTCTGGCCTCTGGTGCTGCACTGTGGCTTCAAAAACCAAACCAAAAAAAAGGCACATAACAGGGATTAAACTGATAGGAATAGTACTACTTAACACACCACTCCTATCTGGTGGCACATTAGATTGCACGCGCAGTGCCCCAAATTTGAAGTAGGAGGACCGACCAAGAGTCTTTTTCCATCTCCTGGTTCCTAAAATCGATGCCATATACACGTCCCCTGATAGAGGACGTAACAGGGATTAAACTGATAAGAATAGTACTACTTAACACACCACTCCTATCTGGTGGCACATTAGATTGCACGCGCAGTGCCCCAAATTTGAAATAGGAGGACCGACCAAGAATCTTTTTCCATCTCCCGGTTCCTAAAATCGATGCCATATACACGCCCCCTGATAGGGGACGTAACAGGGATTAAACTGATAAGAATAGTACTACTTAACACACCACTCCTATCTGGTGGCACATTAGATTGCACGCGCAGTGCCCCAAATTTGAAATAGGAGGACCGACCAAGAATCTTTTTCCATCTCCCGGTTCCTAAAATCGATGCCATATACACGTCCCCTGATAGGGGACGTAACAGGGATTAAACTGATAAGAATAGAACTACTTAACACACCACTCCTATCTGGTGGCACATTAGATTGCACGAGCAGTGCCCAAAATTTGAAGTAGGAGGACCGACCAAGAATCTTTTTCCATCTCCCGGTTCCTAAAATCGATGCCATATACACGTCCCCTGATAGGGGAAGTCACAGGGATTAAACTGATAAGAATAGTACTACTTAACACACCACTCCTATCTGGTGGCACATTAGATTACACGCGCAGTGCCCAAATTTGAAATAGGAGGACCGACCAAGAATCTTTTTCCATCTCCCGGTTCCTAAAATCGATGCCATATACAAGTCCCCTGATAGGGGACGTAACAGGGATTAAACTGATAAGAATAGTACTACTTAACACACCACTCCTATCTGGTAGCACATTAGATTGCACGCGCAGTGCCCCAAATTTGAAGTAGGAGGACCGACCAAGAGTCTTTTTCCATCTCCCGGTTCCTAAAATTGATGCCATATACATGTCCCCTGATAGGGGACGTAACAGGGATTAAACTGCTAAGAATAGAACTACTTAACACACCACTCCTATCTGGTGGCACATTAGATTGCACGCGCAGTGCCCCAAATTTGAAGTAGGAGGACCGACCAAGCATCTTTTTCCATCTCCCGGTTCCTAAAATCGATGCCATATACACGTCCCCTGATAGGGGACGTAACAGGGATTAAACTGATAAGAATAGTACTACTTAACACACCACTCCTATCTGGTGGCACATTAGATTGCACGCGCAGTGCCCCAAATTTTAAGTAGGAGGACCGACCAAGAGTCTTTTTCCATCTCCCGGTTCCTAAAATCGATGCCATATACACGTCCCCTGATAGAGGACGTAACAGGGATTAAACTGATAAGAATAGTACTACTTAACACACCACTCCTATCTGGTGGCACATTAGATTGCATGCGCAGTGCCCCAAATTTGAAATAGGAGGACCGACCAAGAATCTTTTTCCATCTCCCGGTTCCTAAAATCGATGCCATATACACGCCCCCTGATAGGGGACGTAACAGGGATTAAACTGATAAGAATAGAACTACTTAACACACCACTCCTATCTGGTGGCACATTAGATTGCACGCGCAGTGCCCCAAATTTGAAGTAGGAGGACCGACCAAGAATCTTTTTCCATCTCCCGGTTCCTAAAATCGATGCCATATACACGTCCCCTGATAGGGGACGTAACAGGGATTAAACTGATAAGAATAGAACTACTTAACACACCACTCCTATCTGGTGGCACATTAGATTGCACGCGCAGTGCCCCAAATTTGAAGTAGGAGGACCGACCAAGAGTCTTTTTCCATCTCCTGGTTCCTAAAATCGATGCCATATACACGTCCCCTGATAGAGGACGTAACAGGGATTAAACTGATAAGAATAGTACTACTTAACACACCACTCCTATCTGGTGGCACATTAGATTGCACGCGCAGTGCCCCAAATTTGAAATAGGAGGACCGACCAAGAATCTTTTTCCATCTCCCGGTTCCTAAAATCGATGCCATATACACGCCCCCTGATAGGGGACGTAACAGGGATTAAACTGATAAGAATAGTACTACTTAACACACCACTCCTATCTGGTGGCACATTAGATTGCACGCGCAGTGCCCCAAATTTGAAATAGGAGGACCGACCAAGAATCTTTTTCCATCTCCCGGTTCCTAAAATCGATGCCATATACACGTCCCCTGATAGGGGACGTAACAGGGATTAAACTGATAAGAATAGAACTACTTAACACACCACTCCTATCTGGTGGCACATTAGATTGCACGAGCAGTGCCCCAAATTTGAAGTAGGAGGACCGACCAAGAATCTTTTTCCATCTCCCGGTTCCTAAAATCGATGCCATATACACGTCCCCTGATAGGGGAAGTCACAGGGATTAAACTGATAAGAATAGTACTACTTAACACACCACTCCTATCTGGTGGCACATTAGATTACACGCGCAGTGCCCAAATTTGAAATAGGAGGACCGAACAAGAATCTTTTTCCATCTCCCGGTTCCTAAAATCGATGCCATATACAAGTCCCCTGATAGGGGACGTAACAGGGATTAAACTGATAAGAATAGTACTACTTAACACACCACTCCTATCTGGTAGCACATTAGATTGCACGCGCAGTGCCCCAAATTTGAAGTAGGAGGACCGACCAAGAGTCTTTTTCCATCTCCCGGTTCCTAAAATTGATGCCATATACATGTCCCCTGATAGGGGACGTAACAGGGATTAAACTGCTAAGAATAGAACTACTTAACACACCACTCCTATCTGGTGGCACATTAGATTGCACGCGCAGTGCCCCAAATTTGAAGTAGGAGGACCGACCAAGAGTCTTTTTCCATCTCCTGGTTCCTAAAATCGATGCCATATACACGTCCCCTGATAGAGGACGTAACAGGGATTAAACTGATAAGAATAGTACTACTTAACACACCACTCCTATCTGGTGGCACATTAGATTGCACGCGCAGTGCCCCAAATTTGAAATAGGAGGACCGACCAAGAATCTTTTTCCATCTCCCGGTTCCTAAAATCGATGCCATATACACGCCCCCTGATAGGGGACGTAACAGGGATTAAACTGATAAGAATAGTACTACTTAACACACCACTCCTATCTGGTGGCACATTAGATTGCACGCGCAGTGCCCCAAATTTGAAATAGGAGGACCGACCAAGAATCTTTTTCCATCTCCCGGTTCCTAAAATCGATGCCATATACACGTCCCCTGATAGGGGACGTAACAGGGATTAAACTGATAAGAATAGAACTACTTAACACACCACTCCTATCTGGTGGCACATTAGATTGCACGAGCAGTGCCCCAAATTTGAAGTAGGAGGACCGACCAAGAATCTTTTTCCATCTCCCGGTTCCTAAAATCGATGCCATATACACGTCCCCTGATAGGGGAAGTCACAGGGATTAAACTGATAAGAATAGTACTACTTAACACACCACTCCTATCTGGTGGCACATTAGATTACACGCGCAGTGCCCAAATTTGAAATAGGAGGACCGACCAAGAATCTTTTTCCATCTCCCGGTTCCTAAAATCGATGCCATATACAAGTCCCCTGATAGGGGACGTAACAGGGATTAAACTGATAAGAATAGTACTACTTAACACACCACTCCTATCTGGTAGCACATTAGATTGCACGCGCAGTGCCCCAAATTTGAAGTAGGAGGACCGACCAAGAGTCTTTTTCCATCTCCCGGTTCCTAAAATTGATGCCATATACATGTCCCCTGATAGGGGACGTAACAGGGATTAAACTGCTAAGAATAGAACTACTTAACACACCACTCCTATCTGGTGGCACATTAGATTGCACGCGCAGTGCCCCAAATTTGAAGTAGGAGGACCGACCAAGCATCTTTTTCCATCTCCCGGTTCCTAAAATCGATGCCATATACACGTCCCCTGATAGGGGACGTAACAGGGATTAAACTGATAAGAATAGTACTACTTAACACACCACTCCTATCTGGTGGCACATTAGATTGCACGCGCAGTGCCCCAAATTTTAAGTAGGAGGACCGACCAAGAGTCTTTTTCCATCTCCCGGTTCCTAAAATCGATGCCATATACACGTCCCCTGATAGAGGACGTAACAGGGATTAAACTGATAAGAATAGTACTACTTAACACACCACTCCTATCTGGTGGCACATTAGATTGCATGCGCAGTGCCCCAAATTTGAAATAGGAGGACCGACCAAGAATCTTTTTCCATCTCCCGGTTCCTAAAATCGATGCCATATACACGACCTCTGATAGGGGACGTAACAGGGATTAAATTGATAAGAATAGTACTACTTAACACACCACTCCTATCTGGTGGCACATTAGATTGCACGCGCAGTGCCCCAAATTTGAAATAGGAGGACCGACCAAGAATCTTTTTCCATCTCCCGGTTCCTAAAATCGATGCCATATACACGTCCCCTGATAGGGGATGTAACAGGGATTAAACTGATAAGAATAGAACTACTTAACACACCACTCCTATCTGGTGGCACATTAGATTGCACGCGCAGTGCCCCAAATTTGAAGTAGGAGGACCGACCAAGAATCTTTTTCCATCTCCCGGTTCCTAAAATCGATGCCATATACACGTCCCCTGATAGGGGAAGTCACAGGGATTAAACTGATAAGAATAATACTACTTAACACACCACTCCTATCTGGTGGCACATTAGATTGCACGCGCAGTGCCCGCAAATTTGAAATAGGAGGACCGACCAAGAATCTTTTTCCATCTCCCGGTTCCTAAAATCGATGCCATATACACGTCCCCTGATAGGGGACGTAACAGGGATTAAACTGCTAAGAATAGAACTACTTAACACACCACTCCTATCTGGTGGCACATTAGATTGCACGCGCAGTGCCCCAAATTTGAAGTAGGAGGACCGACCAAGCATCTTTTTCCATCTCCCGGTTGCTAAAATCGATGCCATATACACGTCCCTTGATAGGGGACGTAACAGGGATTAAACTGATAGGAATAGTACTACTTAACACACCTTATAATAACGCAGAGAGAGGCAATGCAGAGAGAGGAGTCTGAAGAAGAGGAGTCAGAGGAGGAAGGTGGCTTTGAGGAGGTGGAAGACCAAACACAGCAGGCATCCCAGGGGGCTTGTTGTCACCTTTCGGGGACCCTTGGTGTTCTACGTGGCTGGGTGGAGGAAGAGACCTTCAATGACATCAGTGAGGACAAGGAACGGGACATGGCTAGCTTGGTATCCAACCTTGTGCAAATGGGGAGTTTGCGGTTGTGCAAATGGACTGTTTGCGGTTGTTTGCGGTGCGTTAAATGGACAGTCTAGGCCAAAATAAACTTTCATGATTCAGATAGAGCATGTAATTTTAAACAATTTTCGAATTTACTTTTATCACCAATTTTGCTTTGTTCTCTTGGTATTCTTAGTTGAAAGCTTAACCTAGGAGGTTCATACGCTAATTTCTTAGACCTTGAAGCCCAACTCTTTCAGATTGCATTTTAACAGTTTTTCACCACTAGAGGGTGTTAGTTCACGTATTTCATATAGATAACACTGTGCTCGTGCACGAGAAGTTATCTGGGAGCAGGCACTGATTGGCTAGACTGCAAGTCTGTCAAAAGAACTGAAAAAAGGGGCAGTTTGCAGAGGCTTAGATACAAGATAATCACAGAGGTTAAAAGTATATTATTATAAATGTGTTAGTTATGCAAAACTGGGAAATGGGTAATAAAGGGATTATCTATCTTTTAAAACAATAAAAACATAATTTATGCTTACCTGATAAATTTATTTCTCTTGTAGTGTATCCAGTCCAAGGATCATCCATTACTTGTGGGATATATTCCCTTCCCAACAGGAAGTTGCAAGAGGATCACCCACAGCAGAGCTGCTATATAGCTCCTCCCCTACATGTCATATCCAGTCATTCGACCGAAACAAAACAAGAAAGGAGAAACCATAGGGTGCAGTGGTGACTGGAGTTTTTAATTAAAATTTAGATCTGCCTTAAAAAGACAGGGCGGGCCGTGGACTGGATACACTACAAGAGAAATAAATTTATCAGGTAAGCATAAATTATGTTTTCTCTTGTTAAGTGTATCCAGTCCACGGATCATCCATTACTTGTGGGATACCAATACCAAAGCTAAAGTACACGGATGATGGGAGGGACAAGGCAGGAACTTAAACGGAAGGAACCACTGCCTGTAGAACCTTTCTCCCAAAAAGAGCCTCTGAAGAAGCAAAAGTGTCATATTTGTAAAATTTTGAAAAGGTGTGAAGCGAAGACCAAGTCGCAGCCTTGCAAATCTGTTCAACAGAGGCCTCATTTTTAAAGGCCCAGGTGGAAGCCACAGCTCTAGTAGAATGAGCTGTAATCCTTTCAGGGGGCTGCTGTCCAGCAGTCTCATAGGCTAAACGTATTATGCTACGAAGCCAAAAGGAGAGAGAGGTTGCCGAAGCTTTTTGACCTCTCCTCTGACCAGAGTAAACAACAAACAGGGAAGAAGTTTGACGAAAATCTTTAGTTGCCTGTAAATAGAACTTCAGGGCACGGACTACGTCCAGATTATGCAAAAGACGTTCCTTCTTTGAAGAAGGATTAGGGCACAATGATGGAACAACAATCTCTTGATTGATATTCCTGTTAGAAACTACCTTAGGTAAAAACCCAGGTTTAGTATGCAGCACTACCTTGTCTGAATGGAAAATCAGATAAGGAGAATCACAATGTAAGGCGGATAACTCAGAGACTCTTCGAGCCGAGGAAATAGCCATCAAAAACAGAACTTTCCAAGATAAAAGCTTAATATCAATGGAATGAAGGGGTTCAAACGGAACTCCTTGGAGAACTTTAAGAACCAAGTTTAAGCTCCACGGAGGAGCAACAGTTTTAAAAACAGGCTTAATCCTAGCCAAAGCCTGACAAAATGCCTGGACGTCTGGAACTTCTGCCAGACGCTTGTGCAAAAGAATAGACAGAGCAGAAATCTGTCCCTTTAACGAACTAGCAGATAAGCCCTTTTCCAAACCCTCTTGTAGAAAGGACAATATCCTAGGAATCCTACCCTTACTCCATGAGTAACTCTTGGATTCGCACCAATATAAGTATTTACGCCATATCTTATGGTAGATTATTCTGGTAACAGGCTTCCGTGCCTGTATTAAGGTATCAATAACTTACTCTGAGAAGCCACGCTTTGATAGGATCAAGCGTTCAATCTCCATGCAGTCAGCCTCAGAGAAATTAGATTTGGATGGTTGAAAGGACCTTGTATTAGAAGGTCCTGCCTCAGGGGCAGAGACCATGGTGCTCTCTCCTGTTTGATCTTGACAATCAGTCGAGGCAGCAGCGGAAACGGTGGAAACACATAAGCCATGTAGAAAACCCAAGGGGCTGCTAGAGCATCTATCAGCGCCGCTCCCGGGTCCCTGGACCTGGATCCGTAATGAGGAAGCTTGGCGTTCTGGTGAGATGCCATGAGATCCAGTTCTGGTTTGCCCCAACGATGAATCAGTTGAGCGAACACCTCCGGATGAAGTTCCCACTCCCCCGGATGAAAAGTCTGGTGACTTAGAAAGTCCGCCTCCCAGTTCTCCACGCCTGGGATGTGGATCGCTGACAGGTGGCAAGAGTGAGACTCTGCCCAGCGAATTATCTTTGAGACTTCTAACATCGCTAGAGAACTCCTGGTTCCCCCTTGATGGTTGATGTAAGCCACAGTCGTGATGTTGTCCGACTGAAATCTGATGAACCTCAGTGTTGCTAACTGAGGCCAAGCTAGAAGAGCATTGAATATTGCTCTTAACTCCAGAATATTTATTGGGAGGCGTTTCTCCTCCTGGGTCCACGATCCCTGAGCCTTCAGGGAGTTCCAGACTGCGCCCCAACCTAGAAGGCTGGCATCTGTTGTTACAATCATCCAATCTGGCCTGCGAAAGGTCATGCCCTTGGACAGATGGACCCGAGAAAGCCACCAGAGAAGAGAATCTCTGGTCTCCTGATCCAGATTTAGTAGAGGGGACAAATCTGAGTAATCCCCATTCCACTGACTTAGCATGCATAATTGCAGCGGTCTGAGATGCAGGCGCGCGAATGGCACTATGTCCATCGCCGCTACCATTAAGCCGATTACTTCCATGCACTGAGCCACCGTGGGGCGCGGAATGGAGTGAAGAACACGGCAAGCATTTAGAAGTTTTGATAACCTGGACTCCGTCAGGTAAATTTTCATCTCTACAGAATCTATAAGAGTCCCTAGGAAGGAGACTCTTGTGAGTGGTGATAGAGAACTCTTTTCCACGTTCACTTTCCACCCATGCAACCTCAGAAATGCCAGAACTATCTCTGTATGAGACTTGGCCATTTGAAAGCTTGACACCTGTATCAGGATGTCGTCTAGCCACCGCTATGCCTCGCGGTCTTAGAACCGCCAGAAGTGAGCCCAGAACCTTTGTAAAGATTCTCGGGGCCGTAGTCAACCCGAAGGGAAGAGCTACAAACTGGTAATGCCTGTCTAGAAAGGCAAATCTCAGGTACCGATAATGATCTTTGTGAATCGGTATGTGAAGGTAGGCATCCTTTAAGTCCACTGTGGTCATGTACTGACCCTCTTCAATCATGGGTAGGATGGTTCGAATAGTTTCCATTTTGAATGATGGAACTCTTAGGAATTTGTTTAAGATCTTTAGGTCCAAGATTGGTCTGAAGGTTCCCTCTTTCTTGGGAACCACAAACAGATTTGAGTAAAATCCCTGTCCTCGTTCCGTCCGTGGAACCGGGTGGATTACCCCCATTACTAGGAGGTCTTGTACACAGCGTAGGAATGCCTCTTTCTTTATCTGGTTTTCTGATAACCTTGATAGATGGAATCTCCCTCGAGGAGGAGAAGCTTTGAAGTCCAGAAGATATCCCTGAGATATGATCTCCAACGCCCAGGGATCCTGGACATCTCTTGCCCACGCCTGGGCGAAGAGAGAAAGTCTGCCCCCCACTAGATCTGTTTCCGGATAGGGGGCCGTTCCTTCATGCTGTCTTGGGGGCAGTAGTAGGTTTTCTGGCCTGCTTGCCCTTGTTCCAGGACTGGTTAGTTTTCCAGGCCTGTCTGTAACGAGCAACAGTTCCTTCCTGTTTTGGAGTGGAGGAAGTTGATGCTGCTCCTGCCTTGAAATTTCGAAAGGCACGAAAATTAGACTGTTTGGCCTTTGATTTGGCCCTGTCTTGAGGAAGGGTATGACCCTTACCTCCAGTAATGTCAGCAATAATTTCTTTCAAGCCAGGCCCGAATAAGGTCTGCCCCTTGAAAGGAATATTAAGTAATTTAGATTTAGAAGTCACGTCAGCTGACCAGGATTTAAGCCATAGCGCTCTCCGCGTCTGGATGGCGAATCCGGAGTTCTTAGCCGTTAGTTTAGTCAAATGTACAATGGCATCAGAAACAAATGCATTAGCTAGCTTAAGTGATTTAAGCTTGTCCATAATTTCATCCAATGGAGCTGTGTGAATGGCCTCTTCCAAAGACTCAAACCAGAATGCCGCAGCAGCAGTGACAGGCGCAATGCATGCAAGGGGCTGCAAGATGAAACCTTGTTGAACAAACATTTTTTAAACGTTTGCTGGCATGTTTAATCGTTTTTTTGAGGTACATTGGTGATAAAATTTATTGGGGCATATTTTTTCCACATGGCTAACTTAATTTCTGCATAGAAACAGTTAACTGAGGCTTCCCACTGTTGTAATAATAAGTGGGAGGGGCCTATTTTAGAGCTTTTTTGCGCAGTAAGGCTTTACTACATTACTTCAGTATTAGCAGCATTTTCTTAGTCAAATTCCATTACCTAGAAAATTATTTTACTGCACATACATTAATAAGCCTGATACCAGTCGCTTTCGCTGCATTTAAGGCTTTACTTACATTACTTCGGTATCAGCAGCATTTTCTTAGTCAATTCCATTCCTTAGAAAAATATTTTACTGCACATACCTTAGTTGCAGGAGACCCCGCACGCCATTCCCTTTCTGAAGTTACCCCACTCCTCAGAATGTGTGAGAACAGCCAGTGGTTCTTAGTTACTTCTGCTAAGATCATAGAAAACGCAGGCAGATTCTTCTTCCAAATACTGCCTGAGAAAAAAAAAGCACACTCCGATGCCATTTAAAAATAACAAACTTTTGATTGAAGAAATAATTAAGTATAAAACACCACAGTCCTCTCACGACCTCCATCTATGTTGAGGGTTGCAAGAGAATGACTGGATATGACATGTAGGGGAGGAGCTATATAGCAGCTCTGCTGTGGGTGATCCTCTTGCAACTTCCTGTTGGGAAGGGAATATATCCCACAAGTAATGGATGATCCGTGGACTGGATACACTTAACAAGAGAAAATTCTGGTGTAGACTGTCCCTTTAAACGGGGAGTTTGGTCTGTCACTCTGAAGCGGGCGTAACCCTTACACTACCTGATTGATACAACATCATACCTGATGTTTTAAAGCACGTTATTCCAAACAATTTAGGAATGTTAGGTGATTTATGCCCTTTATGGCTTAAAAACAGACTCTGCATCAACTATATAATTTTCCATGGGAGTTTTGCCATGGATCCCCCTCCGGCATGCCACAGTCCAGGTGTTAGTCCCCTTGAAACAACTTTTCCATCACTATTGTGGCCAGAAAGAGTCCCTGTGGGTTTTAAAGTTCGCCTGCCTATTGAAGTCTATGGCGGTTCGCCCGTTTGCGAACAGTTGTGGAAGTTCGCGTTCGACGTTCGCGAACCAAAATTTTTTATGTTCCCCGACATCACTATTTGCCACCTGGCTACCTTATTTCCTTTCCTCAGATACCCCTGCACTCATTCTTGGCAACTTCAACCTCCCTGTTGACAATCCCACTGCCTCCTCTGCAAAACAACTTCTGCGACTCACTTCCTCTTTTGGCCTGTCACAATGGACTGACTCTCCCACTCACAAAGATGGTCACTCCCTTGATCTGATTTTCAGCTATTGATGCACTATCTCAAACTTCACAAACTCCCCTTTTCCTCTTTCGGACCATCATCTCCTCACTTGTAACATCACTTCCCTCCCTACAACTCTCCCTCCTTCTACCCCTCACACCAAACTTCACAGAAGAATCAAGTCATTAGATCAGCAACAACTCGCTAGCTCTCTTGAACCTCTTCTCTCTTCCATCCCCTCCTTTTACTGCCTTGATGAATCTATCTGCCTCTATAACTCCACCCTTACATCGGCCCTTGACAATCTTGCCCCACCTACCATAGCTCAGAAATCATAAACTCATCTTCAGCCCAGGTATACTCCTCTGACACAGAACCTACGCAGATGTTCCTGTACTGCTGAGCGACACTGGAGAAAATCTCAGAGTTCAGATGACTTTCTTCACTATAAGTTCATCTTGAACTCTTACTATTCTGCCCTTAATCTATATAAGCAACATTACTTCTCTACTCTGATCTCTACTCTTTCTTCAAACCCAAAACCTCTGTTCTCCACGTTCAATACTCTTCTCTCCCCACCCCCACCTCCTACTACAACTTCTCTCTCAGCTCAAGATTTTGCCAGCTACTTCAAAAACAAAATCGACTCCATCAGAAATGAAATCAGCTCTCAACATACTACTGGTCTCCCACCCCCTCAAAGCTCACAATAATCCAAAACCCACATAGCCATAAATGTAGCTCTTTTGCCCCTGTTACAGTGCAAACATGTTCTGCCCTTATACTGTACTTTTGACTCACTACCTGTACCCTTGACCCCATCCCCTCAAAGCTACTCCCATCCCTCTCTTCTACCCTTACCCCTATACACACATCATCAACCTCTAACTCAGCACTGGTATATTTCCCTCATTGTTAAAAAATGCACTGGTCACACCTATCCTCAAAAAAACTTCTCTTGATCCAACCTCCCCATCCAACTACCGCCCTATTTCCCTACTCCCTCTTGCCTCAAAGCTTCTTGAAAAGCTAGTATATGCATGTCTATCCCATTTCCTTACATTAAACTCCCTCCTTGACCCACCCACGGGTTTCAATATTATTTGTATCCCGATGACACCCAAATCTACCTCTCTGCACCAGACCTATCTCCTTCCTTGCTAACCCGTGTCACTAACTGTCTCTCTCATATCTCATATTGGATGTCCTCTCACTACCTCAAGCTAAATCTCTCCAAAACTGAGCTCCTTATTTTTCCCCTTTCTTTCAAAATCTCCACCCCCCATATCTCGATAACTGTTGATAACTCCATCATTACCCCTACCCCACATGACCGATGTCTTGGTTTCACACTTGACTCTGATCTTTCTTTCACTCCTCACATTCAGTCCTTGGCTAAAGCCTGCTGCTTTCACCTTAAAAAATCTCTAAAATTAGACATTCCAATACACAAGACACAACTAAGATTTTAATCCACTCTCTCATCCTTTCCAGCCTCGATGACTGCAACTCCATCCTCCCTAGCTGCTGCCTAGCTCCTTTACAATCCATAATGAATGCCTCTGTCAGGCTCATCTTCCTTACATGTCGCTCTTCACCTGCTGCACCTCTCTGCCAATCCCTCTCTGCCAATACCTCTCTTCTACCCTTACCCCTATACACACATCATCAACCTCTAACTCAGCACTGGTATATTTCCCTCATTGTTAAAAAATGCACTGGTCACACCTATCCTCAAAAAAACTTCTCTTGATCCAACCTCCCCATCCAACTACCGCCCTATTTCCCTACTTCCTCTTGCCTCAAAGCTTCTTGAAAAGCTAGTATATGCATGTCTATCCCATTTCCTTACATTAAACTCCCTCCTTGACCCACCCACGGGTTTCAATATTATTTGTATCCCGATGACACCCAAATCTACCTCTCTGCACCAGACCTATCTCCTTCCTTGCTAACCCGTGTCACTAACTGTCTCTCTCATATCTCATATTGGATGTCCTCTCACTACCTCAAGCTAAATCTCTCCAAAACTGAGCTCCTTATTTTTCCCCTTTCTTTCAAAATCTCCACCCCCCATATCTCGATAACTGTTGATAACTCCATCATTACCCCTACCCCACATGCCTGATGTCTTGGTTTCACACTTGACTCTGATCTTTCTTTCACTCCTCACATTCAGTCCTTGGCTAAAGCCTGCTGCTTTCACCTTAAAAAATCTCTAAAATTAGACATTCCAATACACAAGACACAACTAAGATTTTAATCCACTCTCTCATCCTTTCCAGCCTCGATGACTGCAACTCCATCCTCCCTAGCTGCTGCCTAGCTCCTTTACAATCCATAATGAATGCCTCTGTCAGGCTCATCTTCCTTACATGTCGCTCTTCACCTGCTGCACCTCTCTGCCAATCCCTCCACTGCCTTCCTCTTGCCTCCAGGATGAAACACAAAATCCTCACTCTGAGATAGAAAGCCCTCAACTGCACTGCTCCCCCCCTACATCTCATACCTGGTCTCCAGATACTCTCCCTCCCGTCCCCTTCTCTCTGCCCATAATTTCCTACTCTCCTCCTCTCTTGTTACCTCCTCACATTCCCATTTACAAGACTTCTCCAGACTGGCTCCCATCTTATGGAACTCTCTGTCTCGCTCCACAAGACTCTCCCCTAGTTTTGAATGCTTCAAGTGCTCCCTAAAGACTCTACTATTCAGGGATGCATATAACCTATACTATCCTTCCTAGCTCCACTGCTATCCCCTTGAACCCCTTAGCATATAAGCCTATGAGCACAGCTGTTTGTAGTTCACCTTCATAAGAGCCGACTACAACAGTGAAACTCTCGGCAGGGCCCTCTACCCATTTGATCCCTGTAAATTTTATCTTTTATACCGGTTTGTAGTGCTGCAGAATCTGTTGGCGCTCTACAAATACCTGATAATAAAATAATGATAATAACCAAGCCCAAAATGGCACCACTACAGATCGTTTTAAAATGTCCTATGCCAACATCATTAATAATGGCATGGTGAAGATCTTCACCATGCTATCTTTAGAGCACCAAGTCTTTCACCATCGGGTTGGCAATAGCACACTTCACAGCTTTGGCTGCGCTAAGTCTTAAACTCGTCAATAGTGCACCAAGACTAATGGAGCAAATAAGGTAAGCTGGATTCTCACAGTGATCCAGCAGACTGATATTCCGCAATTAACCAATGGCAATGTCAGCAATCCTCCGACTGGCTCATATGCTTGATGTGGGGATAGTAATTATAAAGCAAGTGGATAAAATTAAAATACATTTAGTAAAAAACATTTTAAACATACATAACAAGCAACACATTTCTTAGCTCGATCAGCTGTTTCATCAGGCTGACATATGGTGTTAAGTCTATTTTGAGATACACCAAGGTGTCTCCTATCTATTTCTGTTTTTCTCTTCAACTGTGTGCCACACAAAACAGACTAAGCTAGCACTAGACCTCTTTTTAGTTCAACCGCTAGCATGCCCTGATAAATCTTTCAAACCTTAAGAAGCAGGTAAGCACTTTAGAAAAGCTTTACAATTTACTTTAATGGTGAATTTTGTATAAAAAAACTTTAAATAAGCTCAAAAGGATTGTGATGACCCCAACAGCTGCACCTGAATACCCTAAAGATACTTAGGGGTCTACTAGTTAACTTAGGGATCTGCATTTTGCTAACTGGCTAACAGAAGCACTGAGAGTTTCCAGCTATTTATTTAGGGATTCGACTGAAATATGAATCATTGTCACTGTTTATAAATCCCCAGTCAAATAAAAAAAATATTACTTTGCTAAACAACACAGTCTAAATTATCCTAGTAGTCTTACACAATCTAAAAAAACACAAGTCAATTAGTGGAAGAACAGGTTCAGTTACCAGATCTGAGTAATATAATGTAGACTCTGGTTAATGTTTCTAATAACAGACAATTTAAAGTCATAGTCACATTCATATTACTATTTTCATTACTGTATTTGCCATTGGCATGAAAGGTTCACTAATATTGCATAAAACATTGTCCGAGGTTATTCACGGTCAAAGATGTGTATTTTGAAACATTTCTCACACTGAAGAATGAGTTTTGTAAAAAACATAATTTATGTAAGAACTTACCTGATAAATTCATTTCTTTCATATTAGCAAGAGTCCATGAGCTAGTGACGTATGGGATATACATTCCTACCAGGAGGGGCAAAGTTTCCCAAACCTTAAAATGCCTATAAATACACCCCTCACCACACCCACAATTCAGTTTAACGAATAGCCAAGAAGTGGGGTGATAAGAAAAAAGTGCGAAAGCATATAAAATAAGGAATTGGAATAATTGTGCTTTATACAAAAAAATCATAACCACCACAAAAAAGGGCGGGCCTCATGGACTCTTGCTAATATGAAAGAAATGAATTTATCAGGTAAGTTCTTACATAAATTATGTTTTCTTTCATGTAATTAGCAAGAGTCCATGAGCTAGTGACGTATGGGATAATGACTACCCAAGATGTGGATCTTTCCACACAAGAGTCACTAGAGAGGGAGGGATAAAATAAAGACAGCCAATTCCTGCTGAAAATAATCCACACCCAAAATAAAGTTTAATGAAAAACATAAGCAGAAGATTCAAACTGAAACCGCTGCCTGAAGTACTTTTCTACCAAAAACTGCTTCAGAAGAAGAAAATACAACAAAATGGTAGAATTTGGTAAAAGTATGCAAAGAGGACCAAGTTGCCGCTTTGCAAATCTGATCAACCGAAGCTTCATTCCTAAACGCCCAGGAAGTAGAAACTGACCTAGTAGAATGAGCTGTAATCCTATGAGGCGGAGACTTACCCGACTCAACATAGGCAAGATGAATTAAAGATTTCAACCAAGATGCCAAAGAAATGGCAGAAGTTTTCTGGCCTTTCTAAAACCGGAAAAGATAACAAATAAACTAGAAGTCTTTCGGAAAGACTTAGTAGCTTCAACATAATATTTCAAAGCTCTAATAACATCCAAAGAATGCAACGATTTCTCCTTAGAATTCTTAGGATTAGGACATAATGAAGGAACCACAATGTCTCTACTAATGTTGTTGGAATTCACAACTTAGGTAAAAATTCAAAAGAAGTTCGCAACACCGCCTTATCCTGATGAAAAATCAGAAAAGGAGACTCACAAGAAAGAGCAGATAATTCAGAAACTCTTCTGGCAGAAGAGATGGCCAAAAGGAACAAAACTTTCCAAGAAAGTAATTTAATATCCAATGAATGCATAGGTTCAAATGGAGGAGCTTGAAGAGCCCCCAGAACCAAATTCAAACTCCAAGGAGGAGAAATTGACTTAATGACAGGCTTTATACGAACCAAAGCTTGTACAAAACAATGAATATCAGGAAGAATAGCAATCTTTCTGTGAAAAAGAACAGAAAGAGCAGAGATTTGACCTTTCAAGGAACTTGCGGACAAACCCTTATCTAAACCATCCTGAAGAAACTGTAATATTCTCGGTATTCTAAAAGAATGCCAAGAAAAATGATGAGAAAGACACCAAGAAATATAAGTCTTCCAGACTCTATAATATATCTCTCTGGATACAGATTTACGAGCCTGTAACATAGTATTAATCACAGAGTCAGAGAAACCTCTTTGACCAAGAATCAAGCGTTCAATCTCCATACCTTTAAATTTAAGGATTTCAGATCCTGATGGAAAAAAGGACCTTGAGACAAAAGGTCTGGTCTTAACGGAAGAGTCCACGGTTGGCAAGAGGCCATCTGGACAAGATCCGCATACCAAAACCTGTGAGGCCATGCCGGAGCTACCAGCAGAACAAACGAGCATTCCTTCAGAATCTTGGAGATTACTCTTGGAAGAAGAACTAGAGGCGGAAAGATATAGGCAGGATGATACTTCCAAGGAAGTGATAATGCATCCACTGCCTCCGCCTGAGGATCCCGGGATCTGGACAGATACCTGGGAAGTTTCTTGTTTAGATGAGAAGCCATCAGATCTATTTCTGGAAGTTCCCACATTTGAACAATCTGAAGAAATACCTCTGGGTGAAGAGACCATTCGCCCGGATGCAACGTTTGGCGACTGAGATAATCCGCTTTCCAATTGTCCATACCTGGGATATGAACCGCAGAGATTAGACAGGAGCTGGATTCCGCCCAAACCAAAATTCGAGATACTTCTTTCATAGCCAGAGGACTGTGAGTCCCTCCTTGATGATTGATGTATGCCACAGTTGTGACATTGCCTATCTGAAAACAAATGAACAACTCTCTCTTCAGAAGAGGCCAAGACTGAAGAGCTCTGAAAATTGCACGGAGTTCCAAAATATTGATCGGAAATCTCACCTCCTGAAATTCCCAAACCCCTTGTGCCGTCAGATACCCCCACACAGCTCTCCAACCTGTAAGACTTGCATCTGTTGAGATCATAGTCCAGGTCGGAAGAACAAAGAAGCCCCCTGAACTAAACGATGGTGATCTGTCCACCATGTCAGAGAGTGTCGTAAAATCGGTTTAAAGATATTATTTGAGATATCTTTGAGTAATCCCTGCACCATTGGTTCAGCATACAGAGCTGAAGAGGTCGCATGTGAAAACGAGCAAAGGAGATCGCATCTGATGCGGCAGTCCTAAGACCCAACATTTCCATGCATAAGGCTACCAAAGGGAATGATTGTGACTGAAGGTTTTGACAAGCTGATATCAATGTTAAACTTCTCTTGTCTGACAAGGACAGAGTCATAGACACTGAATTTATCTAGAAACCTAAAAAGGTTACCCTTGTCCGAGGAATCAATGAACTGATTGGTAAATTGATCCTCCAACCATGAACTTGAAGAAACAACACAAGTCGATTCGTATGAGATTCTTCGAAAATGAGAAGACTGAGCAAGTACCAAGATATCGTCCAAATAAGGAAATACCAAAACCCTATTCTCTGATTACAGAAAGAAGGGCACCAAGAACCTTTGAAAAAAATTCTTGGAACTGAGGCTAGGCCAAACGGTAGAGCCACAAAACTGGTAATGCTTGTCTAAAAAGAGAATCTCAGACACTAAAAGTGATCTGGATGAATCGGAATATGCAGATACACATCCTGTAAATCTATTGTAGACATATAATGCCCTTGCTAAACAAAAGGCAGGATAGTCCTACAGTAACCATCTTGAATGTTGGTATCCTAACATAACGATTCAATAATGATAGATCCGGAACTGGTCTGAAGGAATTGACCTTCTTTGGTACAATGAAGAGATAAAATAAAACCCCAGCCCCTGTTCCAGAACTGGAACTGGCATAAATACTCCAGCCAACTCTAGATCTGAAACACATTTCAGAAATGCTGAGCCTTTGCTGTGTTAACTGGGACACAGGAAATAAAAGAATCTCTTAGCAGGAGGCCTTAACTTGAAGCCAATTCTGTACCTTTCTGAAACAATGTTTCTGAAACCAGAGATTAAGAACGGAATTGATCCAAATTTCTTTGAAGAAAACGTAATCTGCCCCATACCAGCTGAGCTGGAATAAGGGCCGCACCTTCATAGGTACTTAGGAGCTGGCTATAGGTTTCTATAAGGCTTGGATATATTCCAAACTGGAAATAGTTTCCAAACTGATACCGCTCCTGAGGATGAAGGATCAGGCTTTTGTTCCTTGTTGTGAGGAAAGGAACGAAAATGATTATTTACCCTGGAAAGAAAGGGAAAGCAAAGTTGACTTAGAAGACATGTCAGCATTCCAAGTTTAATCCATAAAGCTTTTCTAGCTAAAATAGCTAGAGACATATACCTGACATCAACTCTAATGATATCAAAAGGTGGTATCACCAATTAAATTATTAGCAGGTTATAGAATAATAATAATGCTATAAAATTATGATCTGTTACTTGTTGCGCTAAAGCTTCTAACCAAAAAGTTGAAGCTGCAGCAACATCCGCTAAAAATATAGCAGGTCTAAGAAGATTACCTGAACATAAGTAAGCTTTTCTTAGAAAGGATTCAATTTTCCTATCTAAAGGATCCTTAAATGAAGTACTATCTGCCGTAGGAATAGTAGTACATTAGCAGGAGTAGAGACAGCCCCATAACCTTAGGGATTTTTGTCCCAAAAAACTCTTAATCTGACAGATGGCACAGGATATAATATGCTTAAACGTCTAGAAGGAGTAAATAAATTACCCAAATTATTCCATTCCCTGGAAATTACTTCAGAAATAGCATCAGGGAGATAAAACACTTCTGGAATAACTACAGGAGATTTAAAAACCTTATTTAAACGTTTACATTTAGTATCAAGAGGACCAGAATCCTCTATTTCTAATGCAAATAACACTTCTTTAAGTAAAGAACGAATAAATTCCATCTTGAACAAATACAAAGATTTATCAGCATCAACCTCTGAGACAGAAACCTCTGAACCAGAAGAACCATTATCAGTATCAGAATGATGATGTTCATTTAAAAATTAATCTGAAAAAAGAGAAGTTTTAAAAGACTTTTATGTATACTAGAAGGAGAAATAACAGACATAGCCTTCTTAATGGATTTAAAAAATAAAATCTCTTATGTTATCAGGAACACTCTGAAAATTAGATGTTGACGGAACAGCAACAGGTAATGTAACAGTACTAAAGGAAATTTTATCTGCATTAATAAGTTTGACATGACATGCAATACAAATAACAGCTGGAGAAACAGATACCAAAAGTTTATAGCAGATACACTTAGCTTGGTAGCTCCAGCACTGTGCAGTGATTTTCCTGAAGTATCTTCTGACTCAGTTGCAACGTGGAACATCTTGCAATATGTAATAGAAAAAACAACATATAAAGCAAAATTGATCAAATTCCTTAAATGACAGTTTCAGGAATGGGAAAAAAATGCCAGTGAACAAGCTTCTAGCAACCAGAAGCAATAAATAATGAGACTTAAATAATGTGGAGACAAAAATGACGCCCATATTTTTTAGCGCCAAAAAAGACGCCCACATTATTTGGCGCCTAAATGCTTTTGGCGCCAAAAATGACGCCACATCCGGAACGCCGACATTTTTGACGCAAAAAAACGTCAAAAAATGACGCAACTTCCGGCGACACGTATGACGCCGGAAACAGAAAAAAAATTTTGCGCCAAAAAAGTCCGCGCCAAGAATGACGCAATAAAATGAAGCATTTTCTGCCCCCGCGAGCCTAACAGCCCACAGGGAAAAAGTCAAATTTTTTAAGGTAAGAAAAAATGATTGAAACAAATGCATTTATCCCAAATATGAAACTGACTGTCTGAAAAATAAGGAATGTTGAACATTCTGAGTCAAGGCAAATAAATGTTTGAATACATATATTTAGAACTTTATAAATAAAGTGCCCAACCATAGCTTAGAGTGTCACAGAAAATAAGATTTACTTACCCCAGGACACTCATCTACATGTAGTAGAAAGCCAAACCAGTACTGAAACGAGAATCAGCAGAGGTAATGGTATATATAAGAGTATATCGTCGATCTGAAAAGGGAGGTAAGAGATGAATCTCTACGACCGATAACAGAGAACCTATGAAATAGACCCCGTAGAAGGAGATCACTGCATTCAAATAGGCAATACTCCCCTCACATCCCTCTGACATTCACTGCACGCTGAGAGGAAAACCGGGCTCCAACTTGCTGCGGAGCGCATATCAACGTAGAATCTAGCACAAACTTACTTCACCACCTCCATCGGAGGCAAAGTTTGTAAAACTGAATTGTGGGTGTGGTGAGGGGTGTATTTATAGGCATTTTAAGGTTTGGGAAACTTTGCCCCTCCTGGTAGGAATGTATATCCCATACGTCACTAGCTCATGGACTCTTGCTAATTACATGAAAGAAAGGTGCATTTTCCTACAATTGAAATGAATGGGCCACTTCTTTCTCACTATACCGACCTTGTTTATGTAAACTGCAGCACACTGTATGAAACGTGTTTATTAAAAGATAGGGATATTGTAACAGTGCTGTAATTAATGCTACAGTAAAGCCGATGGCATATCAACCAGGGATTTCCTCTATCCCTTTCAAATAAATGTATGCCTTTAAAAATAAAAGTGTAATACCTACAGCGCTACCTAAGTAGCTTAATGTATAGTCAATAATCTAAAAGAGTGCAGTAAATCTTGCAGTAAATTTATTTTCTAAAATGAATTCTCATAAAAGAATTCATATGAAAATCACATCAAATACACATAAAAATACACATAAAAATACACATAAAAATACACATAAAAATACACATAAAAATACACATAAAAATACACATAAAAATACACATAAAAATGCAAATAAAAATGCACATAAAAATGCACATAAAAATACACATAAAATAGCAAATACTGAGACGGAGAAAAGTTTTTTGTTTTACTATTCCAACCTATTACCAATGTGCATAGGATTTGTAAAGTTACAGTAATAACCATCTTCTTTCCTTGAGCCCATGCAAATAACTTTGTGACCGTTGGTAACAGCCCTAGAGAGGCCGATGTTGTCATCATTGGGCATGTTTTGGGTATACATAGGACTGAAATGAGAGGGAAGGATTATGGAGGATCTATCTGAGGATATAACTAGCCTTATAATGTAATGTAAGATCTTTTAAGCCATTGTATAACTCCCGCTGTTTGTTGTGCATTGTGTATTGTTTTTTTTTTCTCTTTCTCTGCAAATGATGTACATTTTGAATATACTTCAATAAAGCATTTACAACAAAAAAATATACATAAAAATAAATATCACACATAAAAAATGAATTCATACAAACTGTTAGAAATTAGCTTGGTTGAAAAAAATCCTTAATTGTTATTTAATATTCACAGTCTCTTAGCTCCGTGTTTGTCTTGTTATTTGAACACAGCTCCACAGGCAAATTCGCCTGAAACGACAAGATGTCCTTGTCACCATAACAATGCAGCCCAGTCAAATAAGGTGCACTATTTATTTACACCGTTGCCGTCTGGTCTGTCACTCAGTCCTGCAAACACCTCCGTTACGCTGTATTTTCAGCTCCTCCAGATCAGGTAGTTACTTTGTTTCAATGATGCCACCCTGGTTGACTTCAGCATACACACTACATAAGCTTGTAATGGACAAAAATAGAGCAATGCATTTCGGCATTCCTTGCCTTTCCCAAGCTCTAAGTTCATAGCAGTTCTCTGGTTCTCTTTATACTGGATTTTTAAAGGCATATTCACCATATTTTTATATATGAGTTCTTGTATTTAATTTTAAAATCCGGGCTTTTACAATAATTGAATAAATTCACTCATGGAGGCCTACTTATCATAGGTCTTGCGGACCTGATCCGACAGTGCGGATCAGGTCCGCAAGACCTCGCTGAATGTGGAGAGCAATACGCTCTCCGTATTCAGCATTGCACCAGCAGCTCACAAGAGGTGACTGAAGTTTGAAAACAAAAATATAATCTGTCTAAATGACAAGGAGGGCCGTGGACTTGTCGTATCGTAGAAGAAATCAATTTATCAGGTAAGCATAAATTTCCTTTGCTTCTACTAGATACGACGAGTCCACGGATTCATCCTTACTTGTGGGATACAATACCAAAGCAACAGGACACGGATGAATGGGAAGGACAAGACAGATACCTAAACTGAAGGCACCACTGCTTGAAGAACTTTTCTCCCAAAAATAGCCTCAGAAGAAGCAAAAGTATCAAATTTGGAAAATTTGGAAAAGGTATGAAGGGAGGACCAAGTCACAGCCTTACAAATCTGTTCAACAGAAGCATCGTTTTTAAAAACCCATGTGGAAGTCACCGCTGTAGTAAAGTGAGCTGTAATGTAACAAACGCTCCTTCTTAGAAGAAGGATTAGGACATAGAGAAGGAACAACAATTTCCTGATTAATATTCTTATTTGAAACAACCTTAGGAAGGAATCCAGGTTCAGTACGCAAAACCACCTTATGAGAATGGAATATAAGATAAGGCGAGTCGCATTGTAACGCAGAAAGCTCAGAAACTCTTCGAGCAGAAGAGATAGCAACTAAAAACAAAACTTTTCAAGATAAAGGGGCCTAGTTATCAAGCCGTCAACCTCAAATATGCTGGAATTCCGCATCGTATTTGTGGCGAGGCTGATACGCCTTAGTTATCAAAGGCTCGAGACCGGCAAAAGTAGAATTTTGTGACGTAAGCATCGATCCGCCGGACTCAGTCCGACACAGATCGATTCTTACGTCACTCCAGATGTTCCGCACACAAGTGCGGCACATTCTCACTACTTTTGCTAGTTATCAAAAAACTAGCAGGTACGCTCGGCACTTTTACGGCCCAGCGTACCTGGTTTTCAATCCGCCACCCCTGGAGGCGGCGGATCCCATAGGAATCAATAGGAGTCTGACCATAGCGAAAGTACAAGTTCGCTGCTGACAGACATCCCATTGATTTCTATGGGAGCTGGATACACCTAACACCCTAACATGTACCCCGAGTCTAAACACCACTAATCTGTCCCCCCCTACACCGCCGCAACTAAATAAAGTTATTACCCCCGCAAGCTACTCTATACATATTAACCCCTAAACCGCCGCTCCCGGAGCCCACAGCAACTATAATAAATGTATTAACCCCTAAACCGCCGCTCCCTGAACCCGCCGCAACCTATATTAAATGTATTAACCCCTAATCTGCCCCCCCTACACCGTCGCCACCTATAATAAATTTATTAACCCCTATCCTGCCCCCCCTACACCGTCGCCACCTATAATAAATTTATTAACCCCTAATCTGCCCCCCCTACACCGTCGCAACCTATAATAAATGTATTAACCCCTATCCTGCCCCCCACTACGCCGCCGCCACTGTAATAAAATTATTAACCCCTAAACCTAAGTCTAACCCTAACGCCCCCCTAACTTAAATATTAATTAAATAAATCTAAATAAATTAACTCTTATTAACTAAATGAATCCTATTTAAAACTAAATACTTACCTTTAAAATAAACCCTAATATAGCTACAATATAAATAATAATTATATTCTAGCTATCTTAGGATTTATTTTTATTTTACAGGTACCTTTCAATTTATTTTAACTAGGTACAATAGCTATTAAATAGTTATTAACTATTTAACAGCTTACCTAGCTAAAATAAAGAGAAATGTACCTGTTAAATAAATCCTAACCTAAGTTACAATTACACCTAACACTACACTATACTTTAATAAATTATTCCTATTTAAAAATAAATACTTACCTGTAAAATAAACCCGAAGATAGCTACAATGTAATTAATAATTATATTGTAGCTATCTTAGGATTTATATTTATTTTACAGGTAACTTTGTATTTATTTTAGCTAGTTAGAATAGTTATTAAATAGTTATTAACTATTTAATAACTACCTAGCTAAAAGAAATACAAAATTACCTGTAAAATAAATCCTAACTTAAGTTACAATTAAACCTAATACTACACTATCATTAAATTAATTAAATAAACTACCTACAAATAACTACAATTAAATACAATTACATAAACTAACTAAAGTACAAAAAATAAAAAAAGTTGTTACAAAAAATAAAAAAATAAGTTACAAACATGTTAAAAATATTACAACAATTTTAAGCTACTTACACCTAATCTAAGCCCCCTAATAAAATAACAAACCCCCCCAAAATAAAAAAATGCCCTACCCTATTCTAAATTAAATAAATTTCAAAGCTTTTTTACCTTACCAGCCCTTAAAAGGGCCATTTGTGGGGGCATGCCCCAAAGAAAACAGCTCTTTTGCCTGTAAAAGAAAAATACAACCCCCCCAACATTAAAACCCACCACCCACATACCCCTAATCTAACCCAAACCCCCCTTACAAAAACCTAACACTAATCCCCTGAAGATCATACTACCTTTAGTTGTCTTCACTCAGCCGAGCCACCGATGGAACTGAAGAGGACATCCGGAGCGGAAGAAGTTAATCCTGCAAGCGGCGCTGAAGAAATCGTCCATCCGATGAAGTCATCATCCAGGCAGCGCTGAAGAAAAGTCTTCGATCCGGCCGATGTCATCTTCAAAGAGGCGCTGAAGAGGTCTTCTATCCGGGCGAAGTCATCTTCCAAGCCGGGTCTTGAATCTTCCTTCCGCCGACGCAGAACCTCCTTCTTCACCGACGGACTACGACGAATGACGGCTCCTTTAAGGGACGTCATCCAAGATGGCGTCCCCTCAATTCCGATTGGCTGATAGGATTCTATCAGCCAATCGGAATTAAGGTAGGAAAATTCTGATTGGCTGATGGAATCAGCCAATCAGATTCAAGTTCAATCCGATTGGCTGATCCAATCAGCCAATCAGATTGAGCTCGCATTCTATTGGCTGATCGGAACAGCCAATAGAATGCGAGCTCAATCTGATTGGCTGATTCCATCAGCCAATCAGATTTTTCCTACCTTAATTCCGATTGGCTGATAGAATCCTATCAGCCAATCGGAATTGAGGGGACGCCATCTTGGATGACGTCCCTTAAAGGAGCCGTCATTCGTCGTAGTCCGTCGGTGAAGAAGGTGGTTCCGCGTCGGTGGAAGGAAGATTCAAGACCCAGCTTGGAAGATGACTTCGCCCGGATAGAAGACCTCTTCAGCGCCTCTTTGAAGATGACATCGGCCGGATCGAAGACTTTTCTTCAGCGCCGCCTGGATGATGACTTCATCGGATGGAAGATTTCTTCAGCGCCGCTTGGAGGATTAACTTCTTCCGCTCCGGATGTCCACTTCGGTTCCATCGGTGGCTCGGCTGAGTGAAGACAACTAAAGGTAGGATGATCTTCAGGGGATTAGTGTTAGGTTTTTGTAAGGGGGGTTTGGGTTAGATTAGGGGTATGTGGGTGGTGGGTTTTAATGTTGGGGGGGGGGTTGTATTTTTCTTTTACAGGCAAAAGAGCTGTTTTCTTTGGGGCATGCCCCCACAAATGGCCCTTTTAAGGGCTGGTAAGGTAAAAGAGCTTTGAAATTTATTTAATTTTGAATAGGGTAGGGCATTTTTTTATTTTGGGGGGGTTTGTTATTTTATTAGGGGGCTTAGATTAGGTGTAAGTAGCTTAAAATTGTTGTAATATTTTTAACATGTTTGTAACTTATTTTTTTATTTTTTGTAACTTAGCTTTTTTATTTTTTGTACTTTAGTTAGTTTATGTAATTGTATTTAATTGTAGTTATTTGTAGGTAGTTTATTTAATTAATTTAATGATAGTGTAGTATTAGGTTTAATTGTAACTTAGGTTAGGATTTATTTTACAGGTAATTTTGTATTTCTTTTAGCTAGGTAGTTATTAAATAGTTAATAACTATTTAATAACTATTCTAACTAGCTAAAATAAATACAAAGTTACCTGTAAAATAAATATAAATCCTAAGATAGCTACAATATAATTATTATTTATATTGTAGCTATATTAGGGTTTATTTTACAGGTAAGTATTTAGTTTTAAATAGGAATAATTTATTAAAGTATAGTGTAGTGTTAGGTGTAATTGTAACTTAGGTTAGGATTTATTTAACAGGTACATTTCTCTTTATTTTAGCTAGGTAAGCTATTAAATAGTTAATAACTATTTAATAGCTATTGTACCTGGTTAAAATAAATTGAAAGGTACCTGTAAAATAAAAATAAATCCTAAGATAGCTAGAATATAATTATTATTTATATTGTAGCTATATTAGGGTTTATTTTAAAGGTAAGTATTTAGTTTTAAATAGGATTCATTTAGATCATAATAGAAATATTATTTAGATTTATTTAATTAATATTTAAGTTAGGGGGGCGTTAGGGTTAGTGTTAGACTTAGGTTTAGGGGTTAATAATTTTATTACAGTGGCGGCGGTGTAGTGGGGGGCAGATTAGGGGTTAATAAATTTATTATAGGTGTCGACGGTGTAGGGGGGGCAGGATAGGGGTTAATAGGTTTAATATAGGTTGCGGCGGGTTCAGGGAGCGGCGGTTTAGGGGTTAAACTATTTATTTAGTTGCGGAGAGGTGCGGGATCAGCAGGATAGGGGTTAATAATTTTATAATAGAGGGCGACGGTGTAGGGGGGGCAGGATAGGGGTTACTAGGTATACTGTAGGTGGCAGCGGTGTCCGGGAGCGGCGGTTTAGGGGTTAATACATTTATAAGAGTTGCGGCAGGGTCTAGGAGCGGTGGTTTAGGGGTTAATACATTTATAAGACTTGCGGCAGGGTCTAGGAGCGGCGGTTTAGGGGTTAGTAACTTTATTCAGTTGCGGGGGGCTCCGGGGGCGCCGGTATAGGGGGTAGAACAGTGTAGTTTAGTGTGAGTGCTTAGTGACAGGCTAGCAATAAAGCTGAGAAAAAGCCGAAGAGCAGCGAGATCGGATGAGTGATAACTGTCACAGTCCGCTGCTCATCGCCCCACGGCTTTTTGACAGCTTTATTTGATAACTTAGGCGTATTTTTTCAGGTCCGCGGCGGCGATGTGAGGCGAGCTTAGGCGAGCGTATTGGGCCGGCGAAGCCAGAAAAGTAGACGGCTTGATAACTACCCCCCAAAAGCTTAATATCTATGGAATGCACGGGTTCAAACGGAACCCCTTGAAGAACATTTAAAACTAAATTCAAACTCCATGGCGGAGCAACAGGTTTAAACACAGGCTTGATTCTGACTAAAGCCTGACAAAAAGACATAGAGGCCTAGTTATCAACGTGTCAACTTTCCTGCCTTCGCCGGCCCAATACGCCCGCCTAAGCTCGCCTACCATCGCCGTTGCGGACCTGAAAAAATTCGCCTAAGTTATCAATAAATCTGTCAAAAAGCTGCGCACCAAGTACGGGGCGATGAGCAGCGGATTGTGATAGTTATCACTCATCCGATCTCGCTGCTCTTCGACTTTTTTACAGCTTTATTGCTAGCCTGTCACTAAGAACCCACACTAACTACACTGTTCTACCCCCTATACCGGCGCCCCCGGAGCCTCCACGCAACTCAATAAAGTTATTAACCCCTAAACCGCCGCTCCTAGACCCCGCCGCCACTCTAATAAATGTATTAACCCCTAAACCGCCGCTCCCAGACACCGCAGCACCTATAATAAATGTATTAACCCCTAAACCGCCGCTCCCGGACACCGCCGCAACCTACATTATACCTAGTAACCCCTATCCTGCCCCCTCTATACAGCCACCCTCTATAATAAAGTTATTAACCCCTATCCTGCTGATCCCGCACCTCGCCGCAACTAAATAAATAGTTTAACCCCTAAACCGCCGCTCCCGGACCCCGCAGCAACCTATATTAAACTTATTAACCCCTAATCTGCCCCCCCCCTACACCGTTGCCACCTATAATACATTTATTAACCCCTATCCTCCCCCCCCCTACACCGCCGCCACTGTAATAAATTTATTAACCCCTAAACCTAAGTCTAACACTAACCCTAACACCCCCCTAACTTAAATATTAATTAAATAAATCTAAATAATATTTCTATTATTAACTAAATTAATCCTATTTAAAACTAAATACTTACCTTTAAAATAAACCCTAATATAGCTACAATATAAATAATAATTATATTGTAGCTATCTTAGGCCTAGATTTAGAGTTTGGCGGTAGCCATGAAAACCAGCGTTAGAGGCTCCTAACGCTGGTTTTAGGCTACCGCCGGTATTTGGAGTCAGTCAGGAAAGGGTCTAACGCTCACTTTTCAGCCGCGACTTTTCCATACCGCAGATCCCCTTACGTCAATTGCGTATCCTATCTTTTCAATGGGATCTTTCTAACTCCGGTATTTAGAGTCGTGTCTGAAGTGAGGGTTAGAAAACGACAAAACTGGGGGGCGGAGCCAACTAAGCACTGAAACCAGTCGCACATTTCAGGAGCTCCTAACTTATCTCACCATCTTTAAAGATTTTAGGAATATTTTATCCTTTTATAACCTTCTTTCAGAGCCCTTTTTGGTGTACTATCATCCTGCTGTTGAGAAAGTGGCTTGCCAGGGCTGGATATTCCTGAAAGATCCCTTTCTCTAGCTTTGCTTATCACACCGCATTTGCAAAAGATATGGCGGCTCTCCTCTATAGACAACTGCAAGAGCTACTGGACAATCACAACGAAGCTATCTTACATGCAGTCTCTGAGGCTTTTAAGCCCCTCATCGCTCACAACACTTTCTCACCTACCCTGACCGACTGCGAGGAGAAGTGCTTGGGAGCTACAGATCAATCGCAGGAGCCGCCATTTTGGTTTACAAATACGGAGCACGCTTCATTGCCTCAAGACACTGTGGCCTTAGAGAAACAGGGAGCCGAACCTGCGCAGATCTCTGATTTGGAGTTGCATATCCTGCAAACAAAATCGCTCAACCTCAGAGAAGCTCCGCTGACTACCTGCACTTTAAAAATAATTCTAAGTGAACCCAAGGACAGTTGCGGTACGGATGAGGCCTTCTACTTGCCTTCGCACTCAGGTCTGCTTGTCTGGCTGGCGCAGCGCCCTAGAGAGGAGAGCCCACTGAGTCCTCTTTACCTGCACAAGGGACACTGTTACCGGAGATGCCCCACGCTTAGTCATTTTTGGCCTCTGGCTCAAAGCCCATGCTGTTACTGTCGTTATGCATACTTACTGAAGCTGCTGTGGGACCCCGGGGGTTTGTCTCTCTACCCTCTCCATGGCACACCTGCCGCAACTCAAAGCTTTAGCATGGTGACTCGGGGACTTTGTCCAGCTTTGTAAGGGACATGAAGTGATTTCAGCTCTATGTCCTGATGTGAGATGAAAGATCCTTGTTACTAAGCCTGCTCGAGGGTTAGCATGAGAAAACTGGTATTCCCTTGCAGAAACATACTATAGAATTTTTTTCATATATCATGGCAGACCATTTTTGAACTTGCTACCCTGCTTCACTTTAGATTAGTCATTTTATATATCATATTTGTTAGTGCATGCACCAAACACTGTTATGTCCCTAGACTTTCTATATGGACAGAGATCTATGTGGTTATCACATCTGGGCATGAACATAATACCTAGCAGTCTGTTTATATATCTTAGCCACTACTGTATTCTATTGAAATACTATACTCTGTTATGATATTTACCAGCTAAGTTATTGCTTGGCCCTGACCATATTTATTGGACGCATAGTAAGCTGTATCATTCTTGGTTTTTACTATATCATATCTGCTCCCTACCAGAAGCTCACTTTGCTCAGGTATTATTGCTCCTAAGTTGGACACAAGTTAAAGTGGGTCTGCATCCTTCTATTTGCCTCATAAACAAAACTCTTGTATTAAAGAGAGTGGGACTACTCAAATTAATATCCTAAGGCTACACCTTTTGGTTGCAGCCTGAATAGGCTTCTTAATTATCAAAGTTTCCTGCTGACTCGTTCAACTATGTTTTATATATGCTAACTAGATTGATTTCTGGGATGATAATATTGTTTATATTTTGTGTCATATCATATTCATAGGCTCCTTATTGTTTACACTCCTCGAGAGATTATTAGAACTTTAATATTTCACTGTATAGTTTTCCCAAATTTACAAGCTCTCATACTGTATATATACCCATTGTGCTTGGGTGCAATTTGTGTGTGTGACTTCTTGCCGCCAGCGGCCGGGGCGGCGGGATGTTATATTTACCAAACAGCCTCACAGAATAGTTCTGGATATAGCTTTGCAAGATAATACCGCCTGTAGCACATTAGCAATGTTCCAGCTCTTTATTGTGCACGATTGTAGTCTTGTTTCCTATATTTTATTAACAATTGATGTATGATCTTGACAAACTCAGATGATTTTAAGATTACTTATACTTGAGAATAGGAGTGCTTGAATCATACTGTTAAAGCCTTTTCTATGCCCTGATCCCAGGTACCTCAGGTTGTCCCACCTTCTAGCGCAGGCTGGACCTGCATTCATATCTAGTTGCACAACGTTTCACCCCTAAAATTATTACGAGTACTATATGGCTCTCCCTATTGGTTCCATAGGGAATTCTTAGGTTTTAGTATGTGGAATATAGCTTCCATCTATGCCTAACTAGTCCTCCCCACAGACGTAAAGTCCTGTTTTATTACAAAAACATAATTTATGCTTACCTGATAAATTCCTTTCTTCTGTAGTGTGATCAGTCCACGGGTCATCATTACTTCTGGGATATTACTCCTCCCCAACAGGAAGTGCAAGAGGATTCACCCAGCAGAGCTGCATATAGCTCCTCCCCTCTACGTCACTCCCAGTCATTCGACCAAGGACCAACGAGAAAGGAAAAGCCAAGGGTGAAGTGGTGACTGGAGTATAAATTAAAAAATATTTACCTGCCTTAAAAACAGGGCGGGCCGTGGACTGATCACACTACAGAAGAAAGGAATTTATCAGGTAAGCATAAATTATGTTTTCTTCTGTTAAGTGTGATCAGTCCACGGGTCATCATTACTTCTGGGATACCAATACCAAAGCAAAAGTACACGGATGACGGGAGGGATAGGCAGGCTCTTTATACAGAAGGAACCACTGCCTGAAGAACCTTTCTCCCAAAAATAGCCTCCGATGAAGCAAAAGTGTCAAATTTGTAAAATTTGGAAAAAGTATGAAGCGAAGACCAAGTTGCAGCCTTGCAAATCTGTTCAACAGAGGCCTCATTCTTGAAGGCCCAAGTGGAAGCCACAGCTCTAGTAGAATGAGCTGTAATTCTTTCAGGAGGCTGCTGTCCAGCAGTCTCATAAGCTAAACGAATTATGCTATGAAGCCAAAAAGAAAGAGAGGTAGCGGAAGCTTTTTGACCTCTCCTCTGCCCAGAGTAAATGACAAACAGAGAAGACGTTTGTCGAAATTCCTTAGTTGCCTGTAAGTAAAATTTTAGAGCACGGACTACATCCAGGTTGTGCAGTAGACGTTCCTTCTTTGAAGAAGGATTTGGGCATAAAGAAGGAACAACAATCTCTTGATTGATATTCCTGTTAGTAACTACCTTAGGTAAGAACCCAGGTTTAGTACGCAGGACTACCTTATCCGAATGAAAAATCAAATAAGGAGAATCACAATGTAAGGCTGATAATTCAGAGACTCTTCGAGCCGAGGAAATAGCCATTAAAAATAGAACTTTCCAAGATAACAACTTTATATCAATGGAATGAAGGGGTTCAAACGGAACGCCCTGTAAAACATTAAGAACAAGGTTTAAACTCCATGGTGGAGCAACAGTTTTAAACACAGGCTTAATCCTGGCCAAAGCCTGACAAAAAGCCTGGACGTCAGGAACTTCTGACAGACGTTTGTGTAACAGAATGGACAGAGCTGAGATCTGTCCCTTTAATGAACTAGCAGATAAACCCTTTTCTAAACCTTCTTGTAGAAAAGACAATATCCTAGGAATCCTAACCTTACTCCAAGAGTAACCTTTGGATTCACACCAATATAGGTATTTACGCCATATCTTATGGTAAATCTTTCTGGTAACAGGTTTCCTAGCCTGTATTAAGGTATCAATAACTGACTCAGAAAACCCACGTCTTGATAAAATCAAGCGTTCAATTTCCAAGCAGTCAGCTTCAGAGAAGTTAGATTTTGATGTTTGAAGGGACCCTGTATCAGAGGTCCTGTTTCAGAGGTAGAGACCAAGGTGGACAGGATGACATGTCCACCAGGTCTGCATACCAAGTCCTGCGTGGCCACGCAGGTGCTATTAGAATCACTGATGCTCTCTCTTGTTTGATTCTGGCAATCAATCGAGGAAGCAACGGGAAGGGTGGAAACACGTAAGCCATCCTGAAGTCCCAAGGTGCTGTCAGAGCATCTATCAGGACTGCTCCTGGATCCCTGGATCTGGACCCGTAACGAGGAAGCTTGGCGTTCTGTCGAGACGCCATGAGATCTATCTCTGGTTTGCCCCAACGTCGAAGTATTTGGGCAAAGACCTCCGGATGAAGTTCCCACTCCCCCGGATGAAAAGTCTGACGACTTAAGAAATCCGCCTCCCAGTTCTCCACTCCCGGGATGTGGATTGCTGACAGATGGCAAGAGTGAGACTCTGCCCAGCGAATTATCTTTGATACTTCCATCATAGCTAGGGAGCTTCTTGTCCCTCCCTGATGGTTGATGTAAGCTACAGTCGTGATGTTGTCCGACTGAAACCTGATGAACCCCCGAGTTGTCAACTGGGGCCAAGCCAGGAGGGCATTGAGAACTGCTCTCAATTCCAGAATGTTTATTGGCAGGAGACTCTCCTCCTGACTCCATTGTCCCTGAGCCTTCAGAGAATTCCAGACGGCACCCCAACCTAGAAGGCTGGCGTCTGTTGTTACAATTGTCCAGTCTGGTCTGCTGAATGGCATCCCCCTGGACAGATGTGGCCGAGAAAGCCACCATAGAAGAGAATTTCTGGTCTCTTGATCCAGATTCAGAGAAGGGGATAAGTCTGAGTAATCCCCATTCCACTGACTTAGCATGCACAGTTGCAGTGGTCTGAGGTGTAAGCGTGCAAAGGGTACTATGTCCATTGCCGCTACCATTAAGCCGATTACCTCCATGCATTGAGCCACTGAGGGGTGTTGAATGGAATGAAGGGTGCGGCAAGCACTTTGAAGTCTTGTTAGCCTGTCCTCTGTCAGGTAAATCTTCATTTCTACAGAATCTATAAGAGTCCCCAGGAAGGGAACTCTTGTGAGTGGAACGAGTGAACTTTTCTTTTCGTTCACCTTCCATCCATGTGACCTTAGAAATGCCAGCACTAACTCTGTATGAGACTTGGCAGTTTGAAAGCTTGAAGCTTGTATCAGAATGTCGTCTAGGTATGGAGCTACCGAGATTCCCCGCGGTCTTAGTACCGCCAGAAGAGCACCCAGAACCTTTGTGAAGATTCTTGGAGCTGTAGCCAATCCGAATGGAAGAGCCACAAACTGGTAATGCCTGTCTAGGAAGGCAAACCTTAGGTACCGATAATGATCTTTGTGAATCGGTATGTGAAGGTAAGCATCTTTTAAATCTACAGTGGTCATGTACTGACCCTCTTGGATCATAGGTAAAATTGTCCGAATAGTCTCCATCTTGAACGATGGAACTCTTAGGAATTTGTTTAGGATCTTTAAGTCCAGGATTGGTCTGAAAGTTCCCTCTTTTTTGGGAACCACAAACAGATTTGAGTAAAACCCCTGTCCCTGTTCCGATCGTGGAACTGGATGGATTACTCCCATTAACAAGAGCTCTTGTACGCAGCGTAGAAACGCCTCTTTCTTTGTCTGGATTGTTGACAATCTTGACAGATGAAATCTCTCTCTTGGAGGAGAGTATTTGAAGTCCAGAAGGTATCCCTGAGATATTATCTCTAGCGCCCAGGGATCCTGAACATCTCTTGCCCAAGCCTGGGCGAAGAGAGAAAGTCTGCCCCCCACTAGATCCGATCCCGGATCGGGGGCCCTCAATTCATGCTGTTTTAGGGGCAGCAGCAGGTTTCCTAGTCTGCTTGCCCTTGTTCCAGGACTGGTTAGGTTTCCAGCCTTGTCTGTAGCGAGCAACAGCTCCTTCCTGTTTTGGTGCAGAGGAAGTTGATGCTGCTCCTGCTTTGAAATTACGAAAGGAACGAAAATTAGACTGTCTAGTCTTGGCTTTGGCTTTGTCCTGAGGCAGGGCATGGCCTTTACCTCCTGTAATGTCAGCGATAATCTCTTTCAACCCGGGCCCGAATAAGGTCTGCCCTTTGAAAGGTATATTAAGCAATTTAGACTTAGAAGTAACATCAGCTGACCAGGATTTTAGCCACAGCGCCCTGCGTGCCTGAATGGCGAATCCTGAATTCTTCGCCGTAAGTTTAGTAAGATGTACTACGGCCTCCGAAATGAATGAATTAGCTAGTTTAAGGACTCTAAGCCTGTCCGTAATGTCGTCCAGAGTAGCTGAACCAATGTTCTCTTCCAGAGACTCAATCCAGAATGCCGCTGCAGCCGTGATCGGCGCAATGCATGCAAGGGGTTGCAATATAAAACCTTGTTGAACAAACATTTTCTTAAGGTAACCCTCTAATTTTTTATCCATTGGATCTGAAAAAGCACAGCTATCCTCCACTGGGATAGTGGTACGCTTAGCTAAGGTAGAAACTGCTCCCTCCACCTTAGGGACCGTTTGCCATAAGTCCCTTGTGGTGGCGTCTATTGGAAACATTTTTCTAAATATCGGAGGGGGTGAGAACGGCACACCGGGTCTATCCCACTCCTTAGTAACAATTTCAGTAAGTCTCTTAGGTATAGGAAAAACCTCAGTACTCGTCGGTACCGCAAAATATTTATCCAACCTACACATTTTCTCTGGTATTGCAACTGTGTTACAATCATTCAGAGCCGCTAACACCTCCCCTAGTAATACACGGAGGTTTTCCAGTTTAAATTTAAAATTTGAAATATCTGAATCCAGTCTGTTTGGATCAGAACCGTCACCCACAGAATGAAGTTCTCCGTCCTCATGTTCTGCCACCTGTGACGCAGTGTCTGACATGGCCCTAATATTATCAGCGCACTCTGTTCTCACCCCAGAGTGATCACGCTTACCTCTTAGTTCTGGTAATTTAGCCAAAACCTCAGTCATAACAGTAGCCATATCCTGTAATGTGATTTGTAATGGCCGCCCAGATGTACTCGGCGCTACAATATCACGCACCTCCCTCTGAGCGGGAGATGTAGGTACTGACACGTGAGGCGAGTTAGTCGGCATAACTCTCCCCTCGTTGTTTGGTGAAATTTGTTCAATTTGTACAGATTGACTTTTATTTAAAGTAGCATCAATACAGTTAGTACATAAATTTCTATTGGGCTCCACTTTGGCATTGCAACAAATGACACAGGTATCATCCTCTGAATCAGACATGTTTAACACACTAGCAAATAAACTTGCAACTTGGAAATACAATTCAATTAGAATAATATTAAAACGTACTGTGCCTTTAAGAAGCACAGAAGATCTATGACAGTTGAAAATTAATAAATTGAAACAGTTATAGCCTCAATCCTTGTAAACAACACAACTTTAGCAAAGGTTTAATCCCATTAGCAAAGATAACAAATTCTGAAAGCAGGAAACAAATTACAGAATAAACGTTTTTTATCTCAGTCAAACTATAATTCTCACAGCTCTGCTGAGAGAAATTACCTCCCTCAAAATAAGTTTTGAAGACCCCTGAGCTCTGTAGAGATGAACCGGATCATGCAGGGAATACAATGAGTTGCTGACTGAAATATTTGATGCATAGTAAAAGCGCCAAAAAACGGCCCCTCCCCCTCACACACAGCAGTGAGGGAGAACAGAAACTGTCAGAAAAACAGATTAAGCAACTGCCAAGTGGAAAAATAGTGCCCAAACATTTATTCACACAGTACCTCAGCAAATGAAAACGATTTTACATTCCAGCAAAAACGTTAAACATAATCTCTAGTTATTAAACAGCTTTATGTATTTCTTACAGTGTAATTCTAGTGAAGTACCATTCCCCAGAATACTGAAGTGTAAAGTATACATACATGACATTATATCGGTATGGCAGAATTTTCTCATCAATTCCATTGTCAGAAAATAAAAACTGCTACATACCTCTATGCAGATTCATCTGCCCGCTGTCCCCTGATCTGAAGTTTACCTCACTCCTCAGATGGCCGAGAACAGCAATATGATCTTAACTACTCCGGCTAAAATCATAGCAAAACTCTGGTAGATTCTTCTTCAAACTCTGCCAGAGAGGTAATAACACACTCCGGTGCTATTTTAAAATAACAAACTTTTGATTGAAGATATAAAACTAAGTATAATCACCATAGTCCTCTCACACATCCTATCTAGTCGTTGGGTGCAAGAGAATGACTGGGAGTGACGTAGAGGGGAGGAGCTATATGCAGCTCTGCTGGGTGAATCCTCTTGCACTTCCTGTTGGGGAGGAGTAATATCCCAGAAGTAATGATGACCCGTGGACTGATCACACTTAACAGAAGAAATAATATACTCCCTGCCAAGATGCAGTGCTTTATTACATTGTCTCTCTAAATTCAGTGTCCTCATCATAACTATTGTATGTATGGCTATTATTGTGCACATCTTATTTGATATAGGTCCACTTATTACATTCAAATTCCCACCTCCCCCCCCCCACCATCACCATTATCCCCCAATAATACACCTCCCTGTATGGGAGATTTTACTATGCGGTTTCTCTTGTACATACCGCACCTTAGATATTTTACCATATTCACACATCATATCACATTATTTAATCGAAAACGATAACTGTTGATGTTGCTTGAAATATAACGAGTTAATATACTCTATCTATAGGACCACATAAAGCACCTACTGTATGTGTAATAATGAAAATGAGGTTCCAATTTTCAGTCTCGTATTCCTTTTAATGTGAATCTTGCTTTTCTATATGGAAACCGTTTTATTGTGAGGTATTATATCTGTGTTATATTTGGTTTATCACCATGCATAAGTTGTATTGCTTTTTCCACAATCTCAATAAAAAAAAAAAAAAAAAAAAAAAAAAGAAAACGACAAAACTCCAGCCGCAGAAAAAAGTCAGTAGTTAAGAGCTTTTTGGGCTAATGCCGGTTTATAAAGCTCTTAACTACTGTGATCTAAAGTACACTAACACCCATAAACTACCTATGTACCCCTAAACCGAGGTCCCCCCACATCGCCGCCACTCGATTAAATTTTTTTAACCCCTAATCTGCCGACCGCCACTTACGTTATACTTATGTACCCCTAATCTGCTGCCCCTAACACCGCCGACCCCTATATTATATTAACCCCTAATCTGCCCCCCTCAACGTCGTCTCCACCTGCCTACACTTATTAACCCCTAATCTGCCGAGCGGACCGCACCGCTACTATAGAAAAAGTTATTAACCCCTAATCCGCCTCAATCCCGCCTCAATAACCCTATAATAAATAGTATTAACCCCTAATCTGCCCTCCCTAACATCGCCGACACCTAACTTCAATTATTAACCCCTAATCTGCCGACCGAATCTCGCCGCTACTGTAATAAATGTATTAACCCCTAAAGCTAAGTCTAACCCTAACCCTAACACCCCCCTAAATTAAATATAATTTAAATCTAACGAAATAAATTAACTCTTATTAAATAAATTATTCCTATTTAAAGCTAAATACTTACCTGTAAAATAAACCCTAATATAGCTACAATATAAATTATAATTATATTATAGCTATTTTAGGATTTATATTTATTTTACAGGTAACTTTGTATTTATTTTAACCAGGTACAATAGCTATTAAATAGTTAAGAACTATTTAATAGCTAAAATAGTTAAAATAATTACAAAATTACCTGTAAAATAAATCCTAACCTAAGTTACAATTAAACCTAACACTACACTAGCAATAAATGAATTAAATACAATATCTACAAATAAATACAATTAAATAAACTAACTAAAGTACAAAAAATAAAAAAGAACTAAGTTACAAAAAATAAAAAAATATTTACAAACATTAGAAAAATATTACAACAATTTTAAACTAATTACACCTACTCTAAGCCCCCTAATAAAATAACAAAGCCCCCCAAAATAAAAAAATGCCCTACCCTCAGTGGCGTATTTAGGTTTTGTGCTGCCCTAGGCACACAAAATTCTGCTGCCCCCCCCCCCCCACGCCCCTAGGTTTTAGGCTTTTTTTCCACCATAATATTTTTTGGTCAGGGTATAATTTGATTTTTTTTTTAGAAAATGATCACCCCAGGATATGCATGTATGTATATATATATATTAATTAATACTTTTTTTTTTAACCTCTTTGCTCCCAGAGGTGATGGGCTACTGCTGGAAATATTAGTTATGCTGTGTCTGTGTGCATTGTTTGTGTGTGTGTGTGTGTGTGTGTGTATATATGTATGTTGTGTGTGTATATATATATATATATATATATATATATATATATATAAACACACAACATACATATACACACACACAAACAATGCACACAGTCACAGACACAGCATAACTAATATTTCCAGCAGTAGCCCATCACCTCTGGGAGCAAAGAGGTTAAAAAAGCCTGTTTTTTTGCTGTGAGCAGGAAGGTGGGGGTATTTATGACCTGTCCTGCAGCAGCACACATGATTTACAAGGGTCAAGGCAGGGATTGCATTGCGTTACTATAACATCCCCCTTTTACCGGCTCATTCATATTCACTGCTGCTATAGTCTCCTGTCCTGTCCTATGCTCCTGTCCTATGCCCTGTTTTCAGCATGCCATTCACACTGCTACTGAGTGTCTTGAGCTGCGTGGCTGCGTTCAGATTAGGTCAGCAGGGCACTTGGGGGCCAAGAAGGGGGAGAGAAGGAAACGGCAGGCTATGCTGGGATATGCTAATTAGGCAGAAGGAAGCGGGAGCGGGACTGCTGGCTCAGTAATGCATTACAGTTACACACTGTCTTACACTTATAGACAGTAACTCTCCAGTCCTCGCTCCTTGTTGTCAGCCCTAGCCTACCAGCCCGCTCTCATTAGTGTGCACTGTGCGGCAGCTAACACTTAATGCCTCCTCTGCTAGTGACATTAATATTTTATTGCCTAATGATTAGGCAATAAAATCTTAATGTCGCTAGCAAAGGAGGCATTAAGTGTTAGCGGGCACAGTGCACACTAATGAGTCAGTCTACTCTACCTACTGTCAGCCCGCCCCTACCTGAGTTGAGTGACTTCGCTCCATCTACTGACTCTGCAGCTCCGCTCCATCCTGACTCCTCCACATCAGCCTCCGCAGCACCACTGACTGGACTCCGCCTTCTCCTAACCTCTATTGCCGCCTCAAGCCATGCGCGGCCGCGGATGCGCCAGTTACAGTGATTAAAAAAAAAACAATAAATCCAATTGCCTGAGCTGCTGAGTCTATGAAGCGGCTGTAGCACGCACTTTATCAAATTAATTTTTTTTTTTTTTAAATGACTAACTAGCCGCATATTCAGTCAGTGCAGCCACGGCAAGTGCCTCCCCCCAAAAGCTGCCGCCCTAGGCATGGGCCTTGTTGGCCTATGCCTTAATACGCCCCTGCCTACCCTATTCTAAATTACAAAAGTTCAAAGCTTTTTTACCTTACCAGCCCTGAACAGGGCCCTTTGCGGGGCATGCCCCAAAGAATTCAGCTCTTTTGCCTGTAAAAAAAACACATACAATACCCCCCCCCAACATTACAACCCACCACCCACATACCCCTAATCTAACCCAAACCCCCCTTAAATAAACCTAACACTAAACCCCTGAAGATGTTCCTACCTTATCTTCACCTCACCGGGTATCACACCGATCCGTCCTGGCTCCAAAATCTTCATCCAACCCAAGCGGGGGCTAGACATCCATCATCCGACGGCTGAAGAAGTCCAGAAGAGGGTCCAAAGTCTTCATCCTATCCGGGAAGAAGAGTAGATCTGGACCGGCAACCATCTTCTTCCAAGCGGCATCTTCTATCTTCATCCGATGAGGACCGGCTCCATCGTGAAGACCTCCAGCGCGGACCCATCTTCTTCCGGCGACGTCCAACTGAAGAATGACGGTTCCTTTAAGGGACGTCATCCAAGATGGTGTCCCTCGAATTCCGATTGGCTGATAGGATTCTATCAGCCAATCGGAATTAAGGTAGGAAAATTCTGATTGGCTGATGGAATCAGCCAATCAGAATCAAGTTCAATCCGATTGGCTGATCCGATCAGCCAATCAGATTGAGCTCGCATTCTATTGGCTGTTCATAGAATGCGAGCTCAATCTGTAGGAACATCTTCAGGGGCTTAGTCTTAGGGGTTTATTTAAGGGGGGTTTGGGTTAGATTAGGGGTATGTGGGTGGTGGTTTGTAATGTTGGGGGGGGTATTGTATGTGTTTTTTTTACAGGCAAAAGAGCTGAATTCTTTGGGGCATGCCCCGCAAAGGGCCCTGTTCAGGGCTGGTAAGGTAAAAGAGCTTTGAACTTTTGTAATTTAGAATAGGGTAGGGCATTTTTTTATTTTGGGGAGCTTTGTTATTTTATTAGGGGGCTTAGAGTAGGTGTAATTAGTTTAAAATTGTTGTAATATTTTTCTAATGTTTGTAAATATTTTTTTATTTTTTGTAACTTAGTTCTTTTTTATTTTTTGTACTTTAGTTAGTTTATTTAATTGTATTTATTTGTAGATATTGTATTTAATTCATTTATTGATAGTGTAGTGTTAGGTTTAATTGTAGATAATTGTAGGTATTGTATTTAATTAATTTATTGATAGTCTAGTGTTAGGTTTAATTGTAACTTAGGTTAGGATTTATTTTACAGGTAATTTTGTAATTATTTTAACTATTTCAGCTATTGTACCTGGTTAAAATAAATACAAAGTTACCTGTAAAATAAATATAAATCCTAAAATAGCTATAATATAAATATAATTTATATTGTAGCTATATTAGGATTTATTTAACAGGTAAGTATTTAGCTTTAAATAGGAATAATTTATTTAATAAGAGTTAATTAATTTCGTTAGATTTAAATTATATTTAATTTAGGGGGGTGTTAGTGTTAGGGTTAGACTTAGCTTTAGGGGTTAATACATTTATTAGAATAGCGGTGAGCTCCAGTCGGCAGATTAGGGGTTAATGTTTGAAGTTAGGTGTCGGCGATGTTAGGGAGGGCAGATTAGGGGTTAATACTATTTATTATAGGGTTAGTGAGGCGGATTAGGGGTTAATAACTTTATTATAATAGCGGTGCGGTCCGCTCGGCAGATTAGGGGTTAATAAGTGTAGGCAGGTGGAGGCGACGTTGTGGGGGGCAGATTAGGGGTTAATAAATATAATATAGGGGTCGGCGGTGTTAGGGGCAGCAGATTAGGAGTACATAGGGATAATGTAAGTAGCGGCAGTTTACGGAGCGGCAGATTAGGGGTTAATAATAATATGCAGGGGTCAGCAATAGCGGGGGCGGCAGAATAGGGGTTAATAAGTGTAAGGTTAGGGGTGTTTAGACTCGGGGTACATGTTACAGTGTTAGGTGCAGACGTAGGAAGTGTTTCCCCATAGCAAACAATGGGGCTGCGTTAGGAGCTGAACGCGGCTTTTTTGCAGGTGTTAGTTTTTTTTTCAGCTCAAACAGCCCCATTGTTTCCTATGGGGGAATCGTGCACAAGCACGTTTTTGAAGCTGGCCGTAAGCATCTCTGGTATCGAGAGTTGAAGTTGCGTTAAATATGCTCTACGCTCCTTTTTTGGAGCCTAACGCAGCCATTCTGTGGACTCTCAATACCAGAGTTATTTTAAAGGTGGGGCCAGAAAAAAGCCAGCGTTAGCTACGCGGGTCGTTACCGACAAAACTCTAAATCTAGCCGTTAGGATTTATTTTTATTTTACAGGTAACTTTCAATTTATTTTAACTAGGTACAATAGCTATTAAATAGTTATTAACTATTTAATAGCTACCTAGCTAAAATAAAGAGAAATTTACCTGTAAAATAAAAACTAACCTAAGTTACAATTACACCTAACACTGCACTATACTTTAATAAATTATTCCTATTTAAAACTAAATACTTACCTGTAAAATAAACCCTAAGATAGTTACAATGTAATTAATAATTACATTGTAGCTATTTTAGGATTTATATTTATTTTACAGGTAACTTTGTATTTATTTTAGCTAGTTAGAATAGTTATTAAATAGCTATTAACTATTTAATAACTACCAAGCTAAAAGAAATACAAAATTACCTGTAAAATAAATATAAATACTAAAATAGCTACAATGTAATTATTAATACATGTTAGGGTGTTAGGTGCAGACATCTCTCATAGGAATCAATGGGATATTAGGCAGCAGCGAACATGAGCTATGGTCAGACTCCCATTGATTCCTATGGGATCCGCCGCCTCCAGGGCGGCGGATTGAAATCCAGGTACGCTGGCCCAGAAAAGTGGCGAGCGTACCTGGTAGTAGTTTGATAACTACCAAAAGTAGTCAGATTGTGCCGAACTTGCGTTTGGAACATCTGTAGTGACGTAAGAATCGATCTGTGTCGGACTGAGTCTGGCGGATCGAAGCTTACGTCACAAAATTCTACTTTTGCCGGTCTCTAGCCTTTGATAACTAAGGCGAATCAGCCTCGCCACAAATACGCTGCGGAATTCCAGCGTATTTGAGGTTGACGGCTTGATAACTAGGCCCCAGAACGTCTGGGACATCTGCCAGACGCTTGTGTAGTAAAATTGACAAAGCAGAAATTTGTCCCTTTAAGGAACTAGCTGATAATCCCTTCTCCAATCCTTCTTGGAGGAAAGACAGAATTCTGGGAATCCTAACCCTACTCCATGAGTAGCCCTTGGATTCACACCAATAAAGATATTTACGCCATATCTTATGGTAAATTTTACTAGTGACAGGCTTCTGAGCCTGAATCAAGGTATCAATGACCGACTCAGAGAATCCCCGCTTAGATAAAATCAAGCATTCAATCTCCAGGCAGTCAGCTGCAGAGAATTTAGATTTGGATGTTGGAACCGACCTTGAATGAGAAGGTCTTGTCTCAGTGGCAGTTTCCATGGTGGCAGAGATGACATTTCCACTAGATCTGCATACCAAGTCCTGCGTGGCCACGCAGGCGCTATCAAGATTACCGAAGCCCTCTACTGTTTGATTCTGGCAATCAGACGAGGCAGGAGAGGAAAAGGAGGAAACACATAAGCCAGGTTGAACGACCAGGGTACTGCTAGAGCATCTATCAGTACTGCTTGGGGATCCCTTGACCTGGATCCGTAACAAGGAAGTTTGGCATTCTGACGAGATGCCATCAGATCCAATTCCGGTGTGCCCCATTGACGAATCAATGTTGCAAACACCTCCGGATGGAGCTCCCACTCCCCCTGGTGAAAAGTCTGATGAAAGTCCGCTTCCCAGTTCTCTACTCCTGGGATATAGATTGCTGATAGATGGCATGAGTGAGTCTCTGCCCATCGAATTATCTTGGAAACTTCCATCATTGCTAGAGAACTCTTTGTTCCCCCTTGATGATTGATATATGCTACAGTCGTGATATTGTCTGACTGAAATCTTATGAATTTGGCCGATGTCAGCTGAGGCCACGCTTGAAGCGCTTTGAATATTGCCCTCAGTTCCAGAATATTGATTGGAAGTAGGGACTCCTCCTGAGTCCAAAGACCCTGAGCCTTCAGGGAATTCCAGAATGCGCCCCAGCCCAAGAGGCTGGCATTCGTCGTCACTATGACCCATGCTGGTCTGCGGAAGCACATTCCCTGGGACAGATGATCCTGTGACAACCACCAAAGAATAGAGTTTCTGGTTTCTAGATCCAGATTTATCTGAGGAGATAGATCTGCATAATCCCCATTCCACTGTCTGAGCATGCACAGTTGCAGTGGTCTGAGATGTAAGCGAGCAAACGGAACAATGTCCATTGCAGCTACCATTAATCCAATGACCTCCATACACTGTGCCACTGATGGCCGAGGAGTGGACTGAAGTGTCCGGCAAGTAGTTAAGATCTTTGACTTTCTGACCTCCGTCAGAAATATTTTCATGTCTTAGAATGTAATAAATATCACAATTTTTGCATATATGTGTATAATCTTGTCAGCTAAGATTGCACCACAAGTAAGGAAAAGTTAACCCTTTATAGAAAAAAAACGTTACTTCAAAAACGTTTATTACAGTAATAAATCAACCCCCTGCACCTCGCCACAGCTCTGCTGTGGCACCTACCTGCCCTCAGGGGTCTGTAAGACACACTATCCTTCGTTTATTGTCTAAATCTGCAGCCTAGGCCCACCAGAGCTGGAGCTTACTGTCTTCAGAATCAATTCAACTGTGCATCTGAGGCGCTAAAATAGGCCCCGCCCATCAATATCGATGTCTCTTATGCCTAATGGGAACCGCTGTAAAGCGGTCTAGCAAACTAGCCATGTGGGTTTTCATATAACCCATAAATAAATGAAAGCCATGTGAACCCTTATAGTGCCATCATCACAAAAAACGTTTGTACATAAAACGTTAAATATCCGAGTTCCGGTGGGTGGAGCTACAGTGTGGATGCGCTTGCAACGAGCTCCGTGCATAATTCTGAATAAAACTCATATTTTGAGCTCCACACTAGCTCCCAAGCTTTTCCTTGGCTACATTAAGACTTAGTTTAGCCTGGAGGCCTCGTTTATTGTAGATGCTACGGTTTGAGAGGTGCAACAACTTCTAACCTCACCACTGGAGACATTGCAAAGACCGGTCGCCATCTTGACCACCCTCGTGGAGCGTACGACCATCTCTGCCTGATATCCGGATTACCCCTGCTCTTACTAGGCTACACGTCGCTATTAATAATAGTAAGCCACGCGGCCTGCTGAAGCCGATGTCGACTATAGAGGACAGATTGCCTTAACAAGTAACCGGAGGCTGCCAAATTTTTGAGTGGACTCTGGAGGGTCGGGGCTCCGCGCCGGAGCTATCCTCCACAGATCATTACGTAATACAGCTGGGTTTAGCAACCAGGAAAAACAGGCAGCATGACAGCGACTTGTGCATGGTGAATGCGGATACGTTAGCGATAACGGATGACTCCTCACCCATATGGGAGATAAAGGTAAAGAGCGACAACACATAAAGCACACAGCTTGTTAATATTCTAAAACACCTGGCTCATAATAACCCACAGATCCATAGACTGCTAAGATGGATATGACTCTATAATAACTTTTCTTTTCATAAAAGTAGGCTGCTTGTGTTGCTGTAAGGGAGCTTACTATCTAACTTGAAAAACTCAACTTTCCTACATTTGGCAGTTGTTTTGACCTCTATGCACCTGGCATAGCCAGCTAATAGCAAGGGGATTAAGCTACACCTACTGAACTGTAAGCACAGGAGACTGCTGTGTTCCCCTGTACTATTCTACCTTGTTATTGCACATACTTTGAGGACCATATATTCAAGCAGGAATATTTTCTACACTAATATGCGGACACTAACACGTTGGTATTGAGATCATTATAACCTCACTTAGGCAACTGCCTGTCCTGACTGAGTGTACCTTGCTGCAGCCCTATATAGCTTAATCCCTCACAGAGCATATATGCCGCGCTGCTGCTCTCTACCTCTGTGGTGAACGAGGTTTTAACTCTGTACATCCACCCTGCCAAATAATATAACACCTGAAGCATAGCCTTAGAGCTGCCATATATTGACAAAGCAGCCTAAGGCACCGCAAGAACTGTGACACAAGAAAGTAGGAGCTCATACGGATCAGGGACAGTATCTCTCCTGCCCCTTTCCCGCTCCACGGCTTGGAGTGGGTCATATCCTTTCTCCTTTTCCCGTCAGAGCCCAGTGGTGGCATACTCCCTGAGGAGAGATACGTGGTTACCTGCAAGCCTACTGGCCCCTCTCAAACTTGCTCGTCCATCTCTATGGACAAATTCCTAGCAGCTCCTAAAATGTCGAGCAGAAACAAGTCTCAACAGGAGAGAAAGCACAAGCAACCTCCAGACACCCAACAGCAGACTTCTCCTACAAAGTCCGCTTCTGCCCAGGAAGCTGAGAGCTCCAATTCAGGAGAGCAACAGTTAAACTCTCTGCTACTGTCCAAGCTGGATATCCTGCAAAAGGGTATGGATAATTTAACATCAGAAGTCAAACAATTCAACTCCAGGTTGGCGGGAGCAGAACAGAGAATCTCTGATTTGGAGGATGGCCATCACACTTCCTCCATTCAGGTTAAAGCGCTGCTCCAACAAAACAAATACCTGCACCAAAAACTGGACGACTTGGAGAATCGCTCATGCAGGAACAATGTCCGCTTGGTGGGCCTGCTGGAATCTGTCCGACCTTCAGAGCTACTGTATTTTGCTGAGCATTCTCTCCCCAATCTGCTAGGTATCCCTGCGGAGTGTATAAAGATGAAAGTGGAAAAAGCTCACTGCATTGGAAGCGACAGACCATCTGTGAATGGGAAAAAGTCTCCCCCTCGGGGGGTAATGATTAAATATCTAAATTTTCAATCTAAGATCCAACTCCTCAAAGCATATAGGAAAGTTGAAATGCTATTATATGAGGAAAAAAGAATCTACATTTTTCAGGATTACTCCTCAGAAGTTGCAAAAAAGAGGAAAGACTTTGCTCCGATATGCAGCTCCCTACAAACCCTCCTAAAAACGTCAAGCTATCCTTCTTTTTCCTGCACGCCTAAAACTCCGCACCCCAAAAGGCTTCAAATTCTTTGACTCACCCAGAGAGGCCCAGGATTTTCTGGATCGAGAAAGAGATACACCTGCCTGCCCCTCTCCAGGGCGAAGAGACTCTCCTGGCTGACCTGGACAACTTTGCCAGTAACTCTGCAGTTCCCCTGCTGGCTATACAGTTGAGGTATTGAGTTCATACCTCAGACTTTCTTTCATGGACTCAAGAAGATATCTAGATGGATAGGTATCGTATGGTAGTGTTCAGGAATGTTGATGTCCTTATTGTTATATGTAAATATGTTATGTTTTTGCTAAGTTTGATGAATGTATATATCTCATGTCTCATATGTCAAGAAAATGTCCAGATGGCTAGGTATAATCACGCAGTGTTCAGAAATGTCAATGTCCTGATTATAATGTGTAACTATGCTATATCTCTGTTGTGTTTGGCGTATATGTTGATGTTGTATGCCTCATGCTTAAGGTTTAACAAAAGTTTAGAACAACTACAGATATATCTCCCCCCCCATCTCTCTTATAATAGGTTTTACAAAGATGAATTATGGGGTGCTAACAGATACCTGCCTCAATGGTTTGGAAAGCAAACTATCCATGTATCTAATTCCCTTTCTCCTCAGGCGTTGCCTTGGGTCGGCCGCAGGCAAACTAGGGGATTATTGGTGTCTAATCTTGTTAATACTTAAATGACCATGAAAATAATCTTGTGGAATGTAGGAGGGATTAACTCCCCGATCAAGAGAAAAACTGTATTGTCCCACCTTAAAAAATCGCAGGCTCATATAATGCTCCTGCAGGAGACGCACCTGACCGCCCCAGAACATGACAAATTCAAAACTAGATTGGTTTCAGAGGTCCTTAGTGCTCCCCATAACCGCTCTAGTAGAGGAGTAGCCATTTTAATACGACAAGGCCTAGATTATCAGTTGGGAGATGTGATAGCAGACCCTGAGGGCAGGTTCCTTATAGTTAAAATAAAATGGCAGGATGACTGGTATACCCTATGTAATATCTATGGTCCTAATAACAGAGCACCTGTATTCTGGAGATCACTGACTTCCTTATTGGCTCAGCACCTAGATACCAAACTCATTATAGCGGGTGACTTTAACCTAACACCAAATCCAGTTCTAGACAGATTTCGAAACCCGACTAATTCACGATTACCCCAGAAAAAAAGAGAGATGACGGTATACCCAACTAAAATTTTTAACGCCTTATATAGTTCATTAGGGCTACAAGACATATGGAGGCGACATAACCCCGCAGGCAGGGATTACACCTGTGCCTCCCGTGCACATAATTCTCTTTCCCGAATAGATATCTTCCTTACCTCCACCTCGTTAGACAGACAGAAAAGACTACAGACTAGTAAGGACGAACACTACAACACCCAATTAACTAATGCATACACTAATTATTGCCGAACTCCCTCTGCTCAGAACAGATCTTCTTACTTTGCGGCAAAGAAGGAGAGAGACACCTTTTTATTACAAAACACCATTCGCAGAGACAACAGAAATCAGGGATTCTTTTTGAGACATGGAAACAGGTCTGGTAGATTCTTGGCCTCATTGATTAAGATTAAGCAGACAAAGGAGTGCCAGTAATTGAAAGTCAAGGTCACCTAACTAGTGATAGAAACACTATAGTCTCAGAATTCACAAAATATTACACTAACTTATATCAATCACAGCCACCTCTGGAGGAGTCACAACACAAGTTTTGGGAGGGACTTGCTCTCCCCAAAATAACAGAGAATAAACTAGATATTTTGAATGCCCCGATAACTCCAGAGGAGGTAACCCATACTATTAATTCTCTTGCCCTAGGGAAAACACCAGGCCCTGATGGGCTTCCGACCGAATTCTACAGAATGCTCTCACACCAAACGGTTCCGATACTCACCACTCTGTTTAGCCACTATTTCACAGGCCAATGCACACCGGCGTATAGTTTTTCGGCGGCCAATATTACAGTGATATATAAGACAGGAAGGGACCCTACTAACCCAGCGTCATGTAGACCGATTTCCCTTTTAAACGTTGATTACAAGTTATTAACCAAGCTTTTGGCCAATCGTTTAAAAAATATACTCCCCCATATCCTACATCCAGATCAGACAGGTTTTACTCCCCAGCGCTCCTCGGTCACGAACATTCGGAAAGTCCTTCATGCAGTATCGCATTATTGGCTAGCTGGTCGAGGGGGAAGCCTTTCGTCTCTTCCGGAGGCCTTCCTGCTATCTTTAGATGCAGAGAAGACCTTCGATAGAGTGGAGTGGACCCATCTTTTCCGTTCTATGGAAACCTTTGGCATATCAGGCCGCTTCACTACCTTCCTTAAAAATATCTACTCTAATCCTGTGGCGTACCTGGTGATAAACAATTCCTATTCTCCCCCGATCCCTCTGCATAGAGGGACCCGTCAGGGATGTCCTCTCTCCCCCCTCCTTTTTAACTTGGCATTGGAGCCGTTAGCGGCCCGACTTAGAGATATTTTCCCTGGAATCTGCATCAATTCCCATAGACTTCAGATAGCTCTATATGCGGATGATATGCTGCTTTTTATATCCGATCTCCAAACTCATGTTCCAACTATTTTAGACACAATTGGACAATAGAATGCGAGCTCAATCTGATTGGCTGATTGGATCTTGAATCTGATTGGCTGATTCAATCAGCCAATCAGATTTTTCCTACCTTAATTCCGATTGGCTGATAGAATCCTATCAGCCAATCGGAATTCGAGGGACGCCATCTTGGATGACGTCACTTAAAGGAACCTTCATTCGTCGGGTAGTCGTCGTTGAAGAAGGATGTTCCACGCCGGAGGTCTTGAAGATGGAGCCGCTCCTCATCGGATGGAAGATAGAAGATGCTGCTTGGATGAAGATGTCTGCCGGTCCGGATGTCCTCTTCTGCCCGGATAGGATGAAGACTTCTGCCGCTCCGGATGTCTTCTTTTGGTCCATCGGTGCCCGGCTGGGTGAACATGGCTCAAGATAGGGAGATCTTCAGGGGGGTAGTGTTAGGTTTATTTAAGGGGGGTTTGGGTTAGAGTAGGGGTATGTGGGTGGTGGGTTGTAATGTTGGGGGGTGGTATTGTGTTTTTTTTACAGGCAAAAGAGCTGATTTCTTTGGGGCATGCCCCGCAAAAAGCCCTTTTAAGGGCTGGTAAGGTAATAGAGCTGTTAACTTTTTTTAATTTAGATTAGGGTAGGGAATTTTTTTTTATTTTGGGGGGGTTTGTTATTTTATTAGGGGGCTTAGAGTAGGTGTAATTAGCTTAAAATTATTGTAATCTTTTTTTATTTTTTGTAATTTAGTGTTTGTTTTTTTTTGTAATTTAGTTTAGTTTATTTAATTAATTTATTGATAGTGTAGTGTTAGGTTTAATTGTAACTTAGGTTTGGATTTATTTTACAGGTAATTTTGTAATTATTTTAACTAGGTAGCTATTAAATAGTAAATAACTATTTAATAGCTATTGTACCTAGTTAAAATAAATACAAAGTTGCCTGTAAAATAAATATAAATCCTAAAATAGCTACAATATAATTATTCGTTATATTGTAGCTATATTAGGGTTTATTTTACAGGTAAGTATTTAGCTTTAAATAGGAATCATTTATTTAATAAGAGTTAATTTATTTCGTTAGAATAAAATTATATTGAACTTAGGGGGGTGTTAGGGTTAGGGTAAGACTTAGCTTTAGGGGTTAATACATTTATTATAGTAGCGGTGAGGTCCGGTCGGCAGATTAGGGGTTAATACTTGAAGTTAGGTGGCAGTGATGTTAGGGAGGGCAGATTAGGGGTTAATACTATTTATTATAGCAAAAAAACGTAGGGGGCGCCCTATCAAGAAATAACAGGGAACTTAACAGGTGGTAGTAATTAACCAATTAATGTACTAACCTCAGTGAGGATAATAATGTGTCTATAGAAAATATATATATACCTCCTAGGAGAAAGACAAGATATGGTAATATGTATAAAATATAAAACAACAATATTAATGGTAGCGTTAAAAACTCCCATATACCTCCTAAGAGAAAGAATTAAGATAGATATATAACCAGCCAAAATACAGGAGTATACAAATAATCAACACTCTAATGTGGAGTTACCACTGTGTAAATAGATAAGTCCAATTAGTAGAAAACAGCGGGTCCTATAATGATGATGGTGGTATTGGTGATGGATAATCACTGGGATGGGCACGGCAGCCAGGATCCAGAACAGCAATCTAAGAAGACAAGAAGAGACAGAAGCGCCACATGGCCCAATATTGTCTGGTCCAGAAGATAGATATGTGTGAATATTCAATATAAACTCACATTTAGAAAAGCACCTCAAATAGTGCTATTGCAGCAGTCTGGGATTTCTATTAGTCACCCAGGAGACCAAATTCCGTTGTAGATGTGATGTCTAGATGAACAACACAAAGGGACAAAGGTGCCTATATGGCCTAGTATTGTCTTGACAAATATGAGTCAATAAGTTATTGAGAAGGGTACTCACATTTGTTGTAGCATCTCCTTTGATGCTATAGAAGCAGGATGGGATCAATATGGTCACCCACCAGACTTAATCAAGTGCTTACAGGATACCAGGAAATCAGCAAAAAGTAATGTGGTAACAAAGAAAAATAGCAAGTGTCCCAATATATATATATATATATATATATATATATATATATATATATATATATTGGCTGAAGTGAGCATTGGCTGAAGTGAGCATTAGACCCTCTACCGACAAGACTTCATCTGCAGAAAAAAGTCAGTAGTTAAGAGCCATAAACTACCTATGTACCCCAAACCGAGGCCCCCCCACATCGCTGCTACTATAATAAAAAAATGTAACCCCTAATCTGCTGACCACACATCGCCGCCACCTACATTATACCTATGTACCCCTAATCTGCTGCCCCTAACATCGCTGACACCTACATAATATTTATTAACCCCTAATCTGCCCCCCCCCAACGTCGCCGCTACCTTACCTACACTTATTAACCCCTAATCTGCCTACCGGACCTCGCCGCCACTCTAATAAATGTATTAACCCCTAAACCGCCGCACTGCCGCCTTGCAAACCCTATAATAAATAGTAATCTAAGAAGACAAGAAGAGACAGAAGCGCCACATGGCCCAATATTGCCTGGTCCAGAAGATAGATATGTGTGAATATTCAATATAAGCTCACATTTAGAAAATCACCTCAAATATGGTCACCCACCAGACTTAATCAAGTGCTTGCAGGATACCAGGAAATCAGCAAAAAGTAATGTGGTAACAAAGAAAAATAGCAAGTGTCCCAATATAAAAAAAGAGTTTTTATTTAAAAATATAAAAACAAAGCTGCACGTTTCTCAGCTCAAGGCTGTTTTATCAGGCTTAATCTGAAACAGCCTTGAGCTGAGAAAAGCGCAGCTTTGTTTTTATATATTTAAATAAAAACTCTTTTTTTATATTGGGACACTTGCTATTTTTCTTTGTTACCACATTACTTTTTGCTGATTTCCTGGTATCCTGCAAGCACTTGATTAAGTCTGGTGGGTGACCATATTGATCCCATCCTGCTTCTATAGCATCAAAGGAGATGCTACAACAAATGTGAGTACCCTTCTCAATAACTTATTGACTCATGTTTGTCAAGACAATACTAGGCCATATAGGCACCTTTGTCCCTTTGTGTTGTTCATCTAGACATCACATCTACAACGGAATTTGGTCTCCTGGGTGACTAATAGAAATCCCAGACTGCTGCAATAGCACTATTTGAGGTGATTTTCTAAATGTGAGTTTATATTGAATATTCACACATATCTATCTTCTGGACCAGACAATATTGGGCCATGTGGCCTCGGTTTAGGGGTACATAGGTAGTTTATGGCTCTTAACTACTGACTTTTTTCTGCGGATGAAGTCTTGTCGGTAGAGGGTCTAATGCTCACTTCAGCCAAGACTCTAAATACCGGCGTTAGGAAGATCCCATTGAAAAGATAGGATACGCAATTGGCGTAAGGGGATCTGCGGTATGGAAAAGTCACGGCTTGGAAGTGAGCGTTAGACCCTTTCCTGGCTGACTCTAAATACCAGCGGGCGGTAAAAAGCAGCGTTAGGAGCCCTTAACGCTGCTTTTGACGGCTACCGCAGAACTCTAAATCTAGGCATTAGTGTTTTAGTTAGTGTCAGCGATGTCGGAGAACTGCGGTTTAGGGGCTAATAGGTTTAGTTAGTGTTGGCGATGTTTGGGAATGGCGGTTTAGGGGTTAATATGTTTAGTTAGTGTCGGTGATGTCAGGGAACTGTGGTTTAGGGGTTAATAGGTTTAGTTAATGTTGGTGACTTTGGGGAACTGCGGTTTAGGGGTTAATAGGTTTCGTTAGTGTCAGCGATGTCAGGGACGGCTGTTTGGGGGTTAATAGCTTTGTTTAGTGATTTAGTTAGTGTCGGCGATGTCAGGAAACTTCGATTTAGATTAGAACAATGAAAAATTCTGAATATGAATAAAGAATTGATCAGAAAATTCAGAAACTAATAGCTAGATTACGAGTTTTGAGCGCTATAGGTAAAGTGAAGAACGCAACAAATGTTTAACACCCTATAGTGCAGCCATCACAAGTTTGAAAAAACCCGGCTTGTGCGTGTAATATGGCTCTGTTGAGCTCCATACCGCAGACAAAACAAGCGTTATGTTTGACGTGCTCGTGCAAGCTTTCCCCATAGACATCAATGGGGAGAGCGGGTCAGAAAAAAGCCTAACACCTGCGATCGCGGAATGAAAAGCACCGTAACGCAGCCCCATTGATGCCTATGGGGAAAGAAAGCTAATGTTTATACCTAACACCCTAACATAAACCCTGAGTCTAAACAACCCTAATCTGCTGCCGCCGACATAGTCGCCACCTACATAATGTTATTAACCCAAAATCTGCCGCTCCCGATATCAATGCCGCGTAAATAAATCTATTAACCACTAATCTGCCGCTCTCGATATCGTCGCCACTATACTAAAGTTATTAGGTATTCCACCGCTCCCTGACATTGCTGCAACTAAATATTAACCCCTAAACTTCTGGCCTCTCACATCACTACCACTAAATAAATCTATAAAACCCTAAACCGCCAGCCCCCCACATCGCAAAAATCGAAATTAAACTCTTAACTCCTAACGTAACCCTAACCCTAACATAACCCTAACCCTAATGTAACCCTAACGTAAACCTAACCCTAACACCCCCTAACTTTAACATAATTAAACTAGAGTTAAACTAAAGTCACAATTATTAACTAAATAATACCTATTTAAAACTAAATACATACTTACCTGTGCAATAAATCCTAAGCTATTAGTTATATTATAGCTAGCTTAGGTTTTATTTTTAATTCACAGGTAAGTATGTATTTATTTTAACTAGGTAGACTAGTTAGTAAATAGTTATTAACTATTTACTAACTACCTAGTTAAAATAAATACAAACTTACCTGTGAAATAAAACCTAACCTGCCTTACACTAAAACCTAAAATTACAAAAAAAAACCCACTAAATTACCAAAAATAAAAAAACGAAAATGATCAAAAATAAAAAAGAATTACACCTAATCTAATAGCCCTATCAAAATAAAAAAGCCCACCCAAAATAAAAAAAACCTAGCCTACAATAAACTACCAATGGCCCTTAAAAGGGCCTTTTGTGGGGCATTGCCCCAAAGATATCACCACTTTTACCTATAAAAAACACACAAAGACCACCCAACAGTAAAACACAACCACCCAATAGAATTAGCCAATAGAATGAGAGCTGCTTAAATCCTATTGGTTGATTTGAATAGCCAATAGGATTTAAGCAGCCCTAATTCTTATTGGCTGATTCAAAATTTTCAGCCAATAGGAATGCAAGGGACGCCATCTTGAATCGCGTCCCTTGCACTGAAGATTCAGTGTACAGAGGCGACCGTATAAAGAGGATGCTCCATGCCGGATGTCTTCAAGATGGACCTGCTCCGCGCCCCCGGGATTAAGATAGAAGATGCCGCCTGGATGAAGATTGAAGAGGCCGTCTGGATGAAGACTTTTCGCCGCTTGGATGAGGACTTCAATGCCAGGATGAAGATTGAAGAGGCCGTCTGGATGAAGACTTCCTGCCGTCTGGATGAGGACTTCAACTCTGGGATGAAGATCGTTCAAGCGGGACTTAAAAAACTGTAAGTGGATCCAGGGTCGGCTCTAAGGGGGGGCCTTTCGGGGGCAATGCCCCCCCCAAATGGAATGATGCGCCCCCCAGGGCAAAAGAAGTGATTTTAAAAAAAAATTATTTATTTTTTTTTACATTTTAAAAGTGACAGAATGTCCAGGGTCCCAAATGTCGCATCAACCATTTGCAGCCACTGGACCCTGGAGATCCGCCACTGGAGGGCCCAGCTAATCTCTTTACTCTCCTCTATTTACAACAGGATAACAAATAAAGTTGCATTTCCCTGCTGGTGCTCTCACAGTTTACCTGGGGCTTGCAATGCCCCTCCTCCTGCTAGCCCACATACTATAGAGCTGAAGTGAGATGATGACATCATCAGACCTCTGCAGGAAGTGCTGGGAGAAGTTAACAGTCAGTGAGAGGGAAGGCAGAAGTAATTTTGTGAAAACACAGCCGTATAACCAATGTGTGTGTGAGAGTAGTATCCCTTCCCTATTGTGCTTTATATCCTGGCAGCCACAGATAAAGAAGCAAATTGGGAATTCCTTGGTTTCCCCACTGCAGGTCACACAAAACAAGTGTGCATTGTGCCTGCTTTATCTGCAGCGATCAGTGTAAAATGTGTGTCAGATTATAGGTGCTCAAATACACACTCTTCAAATATAGCTGTATATACTGTGTGTGTGCTGGTAAATATCATTAATAATATCTGTACAAGTAATGTGCTGCTTGGCACTCAAACTTATTGTCATGTAAAAGCTTATTTGATCATTAGTAGGGTCTTTGGTAGAGCTACACATGCAAACAGTGTCCACTGGCTGTGTCATATGTGGGAGACATTCCTGAGATATGACAAATGTAACCCCTGCACTGCCATAAATCTGGTAAATGTAACCGCTGCAGCACTGCCATACATTTTATAAATGTAACCCCTATACTCCTTGAGATATGACACATGTAACCGCTGCACTTCCAGAAATATAAACAAATCGAACTCCTGCACAGCCAGAGATCTGATAAATGTAACCCCTGGACTGTCACAGTAGGTCTGCTCTTATTTTGACTCTCATACATGCTTTTTAAATGCGTGCCCCCTCGTGGAAAAAAAATGCCCCCCCATTTCATTCGTTCTGGAGCCGACCCTGAGTGGATCGTCGGGGGTTAGTGTTAGGCTATTTTTAAGGTTTTTTTTGGGTGTTTTATTTTTTTAGTTTAGGGTTTGGGCAGTACAAGAGCTAAATGCCATTTTAAAGGCAATGCCCATACAAAATGCCCTTTTCAGGGCAATGAGTAGCTTAGTTTTTTTTAGAATTAGGTTTTTTATTTTGGGGAGTTGGTTTTACTGTTGGGGGGTCTTTGTGTTTTTTTTACAGGCAAAAGAGCTTATATATTTGGGGCAATGCCCAACAAAAGGCCCTTTTAAGGGCCATTGGTAATTTATTGTAGGCTAGGTTTTTTTTAATAGGGCTATTAGATTAGGTGTAATTCTTTTCTATTTTGGATAATTTCATTTGTTATTTTCTATAATTTAGTATTTGTTATTTTTTGTAACTTAGTATTTTTTTGTTTTTGTAATTAGATACTTTGTAATTGTAAGAGTAGTGTTAGGATTTTTTTAATGTGTAGTTTAGTTTATTTAATTGGTAGTTAGTTTAATTTTAGTTTAATAATTATATTAGTTTAATTGTTAGTTTAAACTTAGTTTTTTTAATTTGACAGGTAAATTTTAATTTAATTTAAGATAGGGAAATTGTAAATTTAATATAAAGTTAGGGGGTTGTTAGGTTTAGGGGTGAATAGTTTAATTTAGTTTATTTCAATGTGGGGGCTTTCGGTTTAGGGGTTAATAGTTTAATTTAGTATATATCATTGTGGGGGGCTTGCAGTTTAGTGGTTAATAGGTTTATTATAGTGGGCTTAATAACTTTAGTATAGTGGGGGCGATGTGGGTGGATGGCAGATTAGGGGTTAATAATATTTAAATAGTGTTTTTGATACGGAAGGGTGGCGGTTTAGGGGTTAATAACTTTAGCATAGTGGTGACAATGTCAGGAGCGGCAGATTAGGGGTTGATACATTAATTATAGTGTTTGTGATGCGGGAGGGCCTCGGTTTAGGGGTTAATAGGTAGTTTATGGGTGTTAGTGTACTTTTTAACACTTTAGTTATGAGTTTTATGTTACAGATTTGTAGCGTAAAACTCATAACAACTGACTTTAGATGGCGTTATGGATCTTGTCACTTTAGGCTGTAACGCAGGTTTTTTAGCCAGAACGCAAAACTCGTAATGGCAGCGCTATGGGAATCCCATTAAAAAACGTAATTTTTACGAGTGTGGTACTGACGTTGCGTTACAGGCTAAAAGGCTTGCGGTACAGCTATACCGACAAGACTCGTAAGGGCTGCATTAGGGAAAATTATGCGTTATGGGCCACAATGCTGCTATTTGACTCATAACGCTCAACTCACAATCTAGCTATAATTTATTAATTTTTTGAATTTTTCAAGGCCTTTAGTTATGGTGCCGATTCTGAAATTCTGATTCATTCTAATCTCCAAATCGGCCAAAATTCGGACGAAAAATGAATTTGGACGAAACTAATTGCGCATATCTAGAAACTAAGGCCTAGATTTGGAGTTTGGCGGTAAAAGGGCTGTTAATGCTCCGCGGGCTTTTTTCTGGCCGCACCATAAATTTAACTCTGGTATCGAGAGTTCAAACAAATGCTGCGTTAGGCTCCAAAAAAGGAGCGTAGAGCATTTTTACCGCAAATGCAACTCTCGATACCAGAGTTGCTTACGGACGCGGCCAGCCTCAAAAACATGCTCGTGCACGATTCTCCCATAGGAAACAATGGGACTGTTTGAGCTTAAAAAAAACCTAACACCTGCAAAAAAGCAGCGTTCAGCTCCTAACGCAGCCCCATTGTTTCCTATGGGGAAACACTTCCTACGTCTGCACCTAACACTCTAACATGTACCCCGAGTCTAAACACCCCTAACCTTACACTTATTAACCGCTAATCTGCCGCCCCCGCTATCGCTGACCCCTGCATATTTTTTTTAACCCCTAATCTGCCGCTCCGTAAACCGCCGCAACCTACGTTATCCCTATGTACCCCTAATCTGCTGCCCTAACATCGCCGACCCCTATATTATATTTATTAACCCCTAATCTGCCCCCCTCAACGTTGCCGACACCTGCCTACACTTATTAACCCCTAATCTGCCGAGCGGACCTGAGCGCTACTATAATAAAGTTATTAACCCCTAATCCGCCTCACTAACCCTATCATAAATAGTATTAACCCCCTAATCTGCCCTCCCTAACATCGCCGACACCTAACTTCAATTATTAACCCCTAATCTGACGACCGGAGCTCACCGCTATTCTAATAAATGTATTAACCCCTAAAGCTAAGTCTAACCCTAACACTAACACCCCCCTAACTTAAATATAATTTACATCTAACGAAATAAATTAACTCTTATTAAATAAATGATTCCTATTTAAAGCTAAATACTTACCTGTAAAATAAATCCTAATATAGCTACAATATAAATTATAATTATATTATAGCTATTTTAGGATTAATATTTATTTTACAGGCAACTTGGTATTTATTTTAACTAGGTACAATAGCTATTAAATAGTTAAGAACTATTTAATAGTTAACTAGTTAAAATAATAACAAATTTACCTGTAAAATAAATCCTAACCTAAGATATAATTAAACCTAACACTACCCTATCAATAAAATAATTAAATAAACTACCTACAATTACCTACAATTAACCTAACACTACACTATCAATAAATTAATTAAACACAATTCCTACAAATAAATACAATTAAATAAACTAGCTAAAGTACAAAAAATAAAAAAGAACTAAGTTACAAAAAATAAAAAAATATTTACAAACATAAGAAAAATATTACAACAATTTTAAACTAATTACACCTACTCTAAGCCCCCTAATAAAATAACAAAGACCCCCAAAATAAAAAATTCCCTACCCTATTCTAAATTAAAAAAGTTACAAGCTCTTTTACCTTACCAGCCCTGAACAGGGCCCTTTGCGGGGCATGCCCCAAGAATTTCAGCTCTTTTGCCTGTAAAAGAATAAATACAATACCCCCCCCCAACATTACAACCCACCACCCACATACCCCTAATCTAACCCAAACCCCCCTTAAATAAACCTAACACTAAGCCCCTGAAGATCTTCCTACCTTGTCTTCACCATCCAGGTATCACCGATCCGTCCTGGCTCCAACATCTTCATCCAACCCAAGCGGGGGTTGGCGATCCATCATCCGGTGCTGAAGAGGTCCAGAAGAGGCTCCAAAGTCTTCCTCCTATCCGGCAAGAAGAGGACATCCGGACCGGCAAACATCTTCTCCAAGCGGCATCTTCGATCTTCTTCCATCCGGTGCGGAGCGGGTCCATCTTGAAGCAGGCGACGCGGATCCATCCTCTTCTTCCGTTGTCTCCCGACTAATGACGGTTCCTTTAAGGGACGTCATCCAAGATGGCGTCCCTCGAATTCCGATTGGCTGATAGGATTCTATCAGCCAATCGGAATTAAGGTAGGAATTTTCTGATTGGCTGATGGAATCAGCCAATCAGAATCAAGTTCAATCCGATTGGCTGATCCAATCAGCCAATCAGATTGAGCTCGCATTCTATTGGCTGATCGGAACAGCCAATAGAATGCGAGCTCAATCTGATTGGCTGATTGGATCAGCCAATCGGATTGAACTTGATTCTGATTGGCTGATTCCATCAGCCAATCAGAAAATTCCTACCTTAATTCCGATTGGCTGATAGAATCCTATCAGCCAATCGGAATTCGAGGGACGCCATCTTGGATGACGTCCCTTAAAGGAACCGTCATTAGTCGGGAGACAACGGAAGAAGAGGATGGATCCGCGTCGCCTGCTTCAAGATGGACCCGCTCCGCACCGGATGGAAGAAGATCGAAGATGCCGCTTGGAGAAGATGTTTGCCGGTCCGGATGTCCTCTTCTTGCCGGATAGGAGGAAGACTTTGGAGCCTCTTCTGGACCTCTTCAGCACCGGATGATGGATCGCCAACCCCCGCTTGGGTTGGATGAAGATGTTGGAGCCAGGACGGATCGGTGATACCTGGATGGTGAAGACAAGGTAGGAAGATCTTCAGGGGCTTAGTGTTAGGTTTATTTAAGGGGGGTTTGGGTTAGATTAGGGGTATGTGGGTGGTGGGTTGTAATGTTGGGGGAGGGGTATTGTATTTATTCTTTTACAGGCAAAAGAGCTGAAATTCTTGGGGCATGCCCCGCAAAGGGCCCTGTTCAGGGCTGGTAAGGTAAAAGAGCTTGTAACTTTTTTAATTTAGAATAGGGTAGGGAATTTTTAATTTTGGGGGTCTTTGTTATTTTATTAGGGGGCTTAGAGTAGGTGTAATTAGTTTAAAATTGTTGTAATATTTTTCTTATGTTTGTAAATATTTTTTTATTTTTTGTAACTTAGTTCTTTTTTATTTTTTGTACTTTAGCTAGTTTATTTAATTGTATTTATTTGTAGGAATTGTGTTTAATTAATTTATTGATAGTGTAGTGTTAGGTTAATTGTAGGTAATTGTAGGTAGTTTATTTAATTATTTTATTGATAGGGTAGTGTTAGGTTTAATTATATCTTAGGTTAGGATTTATTTTACAGGTAAATTTGTTATTATTTTAACTAGGTAACTATTAAATAGTTCTTAACTATTTAATAGCTATTGTACCTAGTTAAAATAAATACCAAGTTGCCTGTAAAATAAATATAAATCCTAAAATAGCTATAATATAATTATAATTTATATTGTAGCTATATTAGGATTTATTTTACAGGTAAGTATTTAGCTTTAAATAGGAATCATTTATTTAATAAGAGTTTATTTATTTCGTTAGATGTAAATTATATTTAAGTTAGGGGGGTGTTAGTGTTAGGGTTAGACTTAGCTTTAGGGGTTAATCAATTTATTAGAATAGCGGTGAGCTCCGGTCGTCACATTTGGGGTTAATAATTGAAGTTAGGTGTCGGCGATGTTAGGGAGGGCAGATTAGGGGGTTAATACTATTTATTATAGGGTTAGTGAGGCGGGTTAGGGGTTAATAACTTTATTATAGTAGCGCTCAGGTCCGCTCGGCAGATTAGGGGTTAATAAGTGTAGGCAGGTGTCGGCGACGTTAAGGGGGGCAGATTAGGGGTTAATAAATATAATATAGGGGTCGGCGGTGTTAGGGGTAGCAGATTAGGGGTACATAGGGATAACGTAGGTGGCGGCGCTTTGCGGTCGGAAGATTAGGGGTACATAAGTATAACGTAGGTGGCGGTCGGCAGATTAGGGGTTAAAAATTTTAATCGAGTGGCGGCGATGTGGGGGGAGCTCGGTTTAGGGGTACATAGGTAGTTTATGGGTGTTAGTGTACTTTAGGGTACAGTAGTTAAGAGCTTTATGAACCGGCGTTAGCCAGAAAGCTCTTAACTCCTGCTATTTTCAGGCGGCTGGAGTTTTGTCGTTAGAGCTCTAACGCTCACTTCAGAAACGACTCTAAATACCGGCGTTAGAAAGATCCCATTGAAAAGATAGGATACGCAAATGGCGTAGGGGGATCTGCGGTATGGAAAAGTCGCGGCTGAAAAGTGAGCGTTAGACCCTTTAATCACTGACTCCAAATACCAGCAGGCGGCCAAAACCAGCGTTAGGAGCCTCTAACGCTGGTTTTGACGGCTACCGCCGAACTCCAAATCTAGGCCTAAGAGATCTTGGTGGGGGCAGCTTGCAAATTGGCTTGAGTATGCTTAACTCGCTCACTTTATTCAAAGTCAGAATATAAATCTGATTTCCTTAGAACTCTCACCCCCTTTGAAATATTATGCTCAAAAAGAGAAGTGGTAAAAAGTCCACTCTCTCTGTCTTGTAAGCTTTTAAAAGCCCCAAAAGATATGGTATTACCCACAGTGGCGTCTTGTGGGTTACTCAAATTGGGGTTCACTGCCCTAGGAATAAACTTATACCGATTAGCTCCATGCCATGCAGCCTGAGTATAAGATGTAAACTTGTAGAGGACCGCCTACTGCTTCTGTCAATGGTGAGCATCAACACAGGCGACAGTGAATTCTGCCACCCCCCCAATAAAAAAAATAATTACACACACACATATACATATATATACACACACACACACACACACATATACACATATATACATATATACACACACACACACACACATATACACATATATACATATATATACACACACACACATATACACATATATACATATATATATATATATATATATATATATACATACAATAATTTCTATGCTCGAAGGGTCTACAAATAAGAGACAAAATCACTACTCTGTTGTAGCTAATTACAGAACCAAAAGAAAGCATGGCAGTAAAATAAAATAAAGCATATCAGTTTTAAAAGTGATAACTATATAATATATTAGGTTTCTCTGGGTCTGGTGGAGCTCCCTGCAACTTGCTCTCAGTTGTTCCAAATAAATGTGTCCCTTTTGTAATACATCAGGAAAATAAAGTGCCAGAGGAGTGATGTGCCATGCTTTGAAAATGCACACACACACACTGTCACCAACCAGGTGACACAATTATATAAAATAAAACTATAGTTCAAAATGTAATGGATTTGTGAGTTTTAAGTCCCTTTAAAATCTGTAATCTCTGACCTGAGTTAATGCTACAATGACTGACCAAGCATCCACTTTGCTATATGACCAGCAGTGGGTATTGTAGGCACATAGCTAATGTTGTTCCTCTTCAAATATATGGGTGTTCCTCATTGCCACACGTGGGGTAAAAGCCTACATGGAGAGTACAAATGAGTCTAACCTTTAGGGGCTGATTTGTCAATCTCGGTATGGAGCTTGATGCCCCTTGTTACCGGCGAGCCAAACAGAAGTTATGAGGCCTGCTCTGAGGCCACGGACAGAAATCAACCCGATCGAATACGATCGGGTTGATTGACACCCCTTGCTAGCGCCCGATTGGCCGCGAATCTGCAGGGGGAGGCATTGTACCAGCAGTTCACAAGAACTGCTGGTGCAATGATAAATGCAGACAGCGTATGCTGTCGACATTTATCGATGTGCGACGGACATGATAAGCTACATCGTATCATGTCGGCTCACACATTAATAAATATACCCCTTAGTGATTACCAATGGCTACAAAGTAGAATTTACTTATTTTCATTAATAATCCCCTCACTTGTATAGTATTTTGATGTATATTGTTTGTTTAAAAGGGGGAAACATGCAAAATTAAACACTTGAGAGCAAGTGGGGGTGTTAAGATATAAACTAAAAGTGTTCTTACAGTGTTGTAGCCTTTATACATTGTATAACAGAAGTGTAAATAAAGTTTCTTTTATGTTGTTACCTCCCCCTTCCTCCTGACACAGGAAGCGGAAGCAGTGTAGTAAAATAAAGCCATAAAGTTCAATTTATTATTGGCCGAATTGGGCCAATTCACCCTGTTTCCGCACGAGCCTATAGACCGCTGCTCCTTAACTCATACACCACCTCTGAGGCTGCCTACAGCAATCCGCCCGATCCTATATGATCAGGCTGATTTACACCCAATGCTAGCAGCCAATCTGTCCGCATTCATCGACGTCTGGTGGACAATGTCCGCCAGACTTTAATAAATTGACCCCATAGAAGCAAGAAGTGCCTGTGTGATTGTTCCTCCATCTTTATATAAAATTAGCATACAAAGAGAAGCTCCTCTACCAGGAACGAACAACAGCTCATCAGCTAGTTCTATGGCGATTTACCACCCAGAAGTAGCCTCTTTTAGACCAGTGTGCTTTTCACAAAGGAACACTTTCCTGAAGTATATCAGTCTGATCCCACCAATTAAGGTCAGTCCAGCCCCGAAATACCAGGCAATTCTCCTCTGAACAATGAACATGACAACTCCAGACGATTGTTTCGGCCTCCTACAGTGTGCTTAGAGGAATGTGGCTGCATCTCACTGACGAGGCCCATAGGAGGCCGAAACGATCGTTTGGGGTTGTCATGTTCCTTGTTCAGAGGAGAATTGCCTGGTATTTCGGGGCTGGACTGAGCGTATTGGCGGGATCAGACTGATATACTTCAGGAAAGTTTTCCTTTGTGAAAAGCACACTGGTCTAAAAGAGGCTGCTTTCGGGTGGTAAATCGCCATAGAACTAGCTGATGAGCTGTTGTTTGTTCCTGGTAGAACGCTTCTCTCTTCGTATGCAAATTTATATAAAATTAGTCTATATATCCGGTTATCCTACCCTAATAACAACAGAATGACAACATAAATAAAAAATAAAAAAAATGGTATACTCGTCTAACAAGGGTATTTTTAATAATATTATAATAATAAAGGTCATGAAAAATTTCCCAATGCAAAAAGGGGTCCCAGGTAAAAAATTAAAAAATTTAAGATGCTTTATTCTATCTGAACCTTGAAGGTTTAATTTTAGCTTTCATGTTGCTTTAATTTAAAAAAGGCTGTAATATATAGGTTAGTTTGAGTTTTCAATTTGATTAGGATGGCTTTAATATGAACACTCTATGAAACAAATGCAAGGAAAACAAGAATTCTCAAGAATCCAAATGGGAGTCAATGATAGACAGGCAGATAATTAGTAATCGATAAATAAATATTGTATAATTACAAGTTCCACTCTTACATGTTACCAGAACAAATGTTCAATAACACTAATACATGGTGTGAGTGACACACACTGCTCTGGTATCTCAGTTTAATGCCTGAGGTATGTACTAGAAATAGATTTATGTTCTCTTTCAGAAATAGAGGATTAGAGAATTATGCTGGATACATTTTAAAATACCTCCATACTCGTAAAAGTCTGTTCTATTGTATTTAAATTTAAAACGCCCAAATCCCTATTTGCAGTGTTTTTTGTATTCTCATTTTTTAAGATTGTTAAAATATTTTAAATATCCAAATAGAGGCTAAGCATGAAAATGTGTCACCGCTTAGCGCAATAATAGATCATTCTTTTTTTCTGTATGACACGCTAATTCGGCGAGTCCAAGACAGAAATATTACATATAATAAAGATTTAAGTGCTAGATTATTTTCTCATCATGGACATAAAATTGAGCCTTGAGATTTATTAAAGGAACACTGAACCCAAATTTTTTCTTTCATGATTCAGATAGAGCCCGCAATTTTAAGCAACTTTCTAATTTACTCCTATTATCAATGTTTCTTTGTTCTTTTGCTATCTTTATTTAAAAAGCAGGAATGTGATGCATAGGAGCCGGCCCATTTTTGGTTGAGAACCTGGGTTATGCTTGCTTATTGGTGGGTAAATGTCAGCCTCCAATAAGCAAGCGCTATCCATGGTGCTGAACCTAAAATGGGCTGGCTGCTAAGATTTACATTCCTGCTTTTAAAATAAAGATAGCAAGAGAACAAAGAAAAATTGATAATAGGAATAAAATAGAAAGTTGCTTAAAATTTCATGCTCTATCTGAATCATGAAAGGAAAAATTTGGGTTCAGTGTCCCTTTAACAAAGAATATTCATTTAAGCTGTATCATTTAAGAGACATTGGCCTGGTGAAGATAAGGTAGGAAGATCTTCAGGGGCTTAGTGTTAGGTTTATTTAAGGGGGTTTGGGTTAGATTAGGGGTATGTGGGTGGTGGGTTGTAATGTTGGGGGGGGGGTATTGTATGTTTTTTTTTACAGGCAAAAGAGCTGAATTATTTGGGGCATGCCCCGCAAATGGCCCTTTTCAGGGCTGGTAAGGTAAAAGAGCTTTGAACTTTTTTAATTTAGAATAGGGTAGGGCATTTTTTTATTTTGGGGGTCTTTGTTATTTTATTAGGGGGCTTAGAGTAGGTGTAATTAGTTTAAAATTGTTGTAATATTTTTCTAATGTTTGTAAATATTTTTTTATTTTTTGTAACTTAGTTCTTTTTTATTTTTTGTACTTTAGTTAGTTTATTTAATTGTAGTTATTTGTAGGTATTGTATTTAATTAATTTATTGATAGTGTAGTGTTAGGTTTAATTGTAACTTAGGTTAGGATTTATTTTACAGGTAATTTTGTAATTATTTTAACTAGGTAACTATTAAATAGTTATTAACTATTTAATAGCTATTGTACCTGGTTAAAATAATTACAAAGTTGCCTGTAAAATAAATATTAATCCTAAAATAGCTACAATATAATTATTCGTTATATTGTAGCTATATTAGGGTTTATTTTACAGGTAAGTATTTAGCTTTAAATAGGAATAATTTATTTAATAAGAGTTAATTTATTTCGTTAGATTTAAATTATATTTAACTTAGGGGGGTGTTAGTGTTAGGGTTAGACTTAGCTTTAGGGGTTAATCCATTTATTAGAGTAGCGGCGAGATCCGGTCGGCAGATTAGGGGTTAATAATTGAAGTTAGGTGTTGGCGATATTAGGGAGGGCAGATTAGGGGTTAATACTATTTATTATAGGGTTATTGAGGCGGATTAGGGGTTAATAACTTTATTATAGTAGCGGTGAGGTGCGGTCAGCAGATTAGGGGTTAATTATTGTAGGTAGCTGGCGGCGACGTTGTGGGGGGCAGAGTATGGGTTAATAAATATAATATAGGGGTCGGCGGTGTTAGGGGCAGCAGATTAGGGGTACATAAGTATAACGTAGGTGGCGGCGGTGTGCGGTCGGCAAATTAGGGGTTAAAAAAAATTAATCGAGTGGCGGCGATGTGGGGGGACCTCGGTTTAGGGGTGCATAGGTAGTTTATGGGTGTTAGTGCACTTTAAAGCACAGTATTTAAGAGCTTTATGAACCGGCGTTAGCCCAGAAAGCTCTTAACTACTGACTTTTTTCTGCGGCTGGAGTGTTGTCATTAGATTTCTAACGCTCACTTCAGCCAAGACTCTAAATACCGGCGTTAGAAAGATCCCATTGAAAAGATAGGATACGCAAATGGCGTAGGGGGATCTGCGGTATGGAAAAGTCGCGGCTGGAAAGTGAGCGTTAGACCCTTACCTACACGACTCTAAATACCAGCGGTAGCCCAAAACCAGCGTTAGGAGCCTCTAACGCTGGTTTTGACGGCTAACGCCAAACTCTAAATCTAGCCGATTGAAAGTAATTGTATATGTGTACATATAAGCACTATATAGCATGAGATTTGCATACAAAATAAATGTATCTAAAGAAATGTTAACTGTCATCTTTTTGAAATGGATTTTCAGTCCAGTTATATATACTCTGAAACCTTCAAAAAGGGACACATTAAACATATTAAAAATATTTTCACGTAAATAGGTTAAGTTTAAGCTGTTTGAATTTAAAGGGCTATAATAGTTGAAAAATTGGGGAAACTGCTACTGCTCGCATTCAGCGAGGTCTTGCGGACCTGATCCTCATTGTCGGATCAGGTCCGCAAGACCTTTGATAAATAGGCCTCATAATAATCATGAGTACAGGGAGTGCAGAATTATTAGGCAAATTAGTATTTTGACCACATCATCCTCTTTATGCATGTTGTCTTACTCCAAGCTGTATAGGCTCGAAAGCCTACTACCAATTAAGCATATTAGGTGATGTGCATCTCTGTAATGAGAAGGGGTGTGGTCTAATGACATCAACACCCTATATCAGGTGTGCATAATTATTAGGCAACTTCCTTTCCTTTGGCAAAATGGGTCAAAAGAAGGACTTGACAGGCTCAGAAAAGTCAAAAATAGTGAGATATCTTGCAGAGGGATGCAGCACTCTTAAAATTGCAAAGCTTCTGAAGCGTGATCATCGAACAATCAAGCGTTTCATTCAAAATAGTCAACAGGGTCGCAAGAAGCGTGTGGAAAAACCAAGGCGCAAAATAACTGCCCATGAACTGAGAAAAGTCAAGCGTGCAGCTGCCAAGATGCCACTTGCCACCAGTTTGGCCATATTTCAGAGCTGCAACATCACTGGAGTGCCCAAAAGCACAAGGTGTGCAATACTCAGAGACATGGCCAAGGTAAGAAAGGCTGAAAGACGACCACCACTGAACAAGACACACAAGCTGAAACGTCAAGACTGGGCCAAGAAATATCTCAACACTGATTTTTCTAAGGTTTTATGGACTGATGAAATGAGAGTGAGTCTTGATGGGCCAGATGGATGGGCCCGTGGCTGGATTGGTAAAGGGCAGAGAGCTCCAGTCCGACTCAGACGCCAGCAAGGTGGAGGTGGAGTACTGGTTTGGGCTGGTATCATCAAAGATGAGCTTGTGGGGCCTTTTCGGGTTGAGGATGGAGTCAAGCTCAACTCCCAGTCCTACTGCCAGTTTCTGGAAGACATCTTCTTCAAGCAGTGGTACAGGAAGAAGTCTGCATCCTTCAAGAAAAACATGATTTTCATGCAGGACAATGCTCCATCACACACGTCCAAGTACTCCACAGCGTGGCTGGCAAGAAAGGGTATAAAAGAAGAAAATCTAATGACATGGCCTCCTTGTTCACCTGATCTGAACCCCATTGAGAACCTGTGGTCCATCATCAAATGTGAGATTTACAAGGAAGGAAAACAGTACACCTCTCTGAACAGTGTCTGGGAGGCTGTGGTTGCTGCTGCACGCAATGTTGATGGTGAACAGATCAAAACACTGACAGAATCCATGGATGGCAGGCTTTTGAGTGTCCTTGCAAAGAAAGGTGGCTATATTGGTCACTGATTTGTTTTTGTTTTGTTTTTGAATGTCAGAAATGTATATTTGTGAATGTTGAGATGTTATATTGGTTTCACTGGTAAAAATAAATAATTGAAATGGGTATATATTTGTTTTTTGTTAAGTTGCCTAATAATTATGCACAGTAATAGTCACCTGCACACACAGATATCCCCCTAAAATAGCTAAAACTAAAAACAAACTAAAAACTACTTCCAAAAATATTCAGCTTTGATATTAATGAGTTTTTTGGGTTCATTGAGAACATGGTTGTTGTTCAATAATAAAATTAATCCTCAAAAATACAACTTGCCTAATAATTCTGCACTCCCTGTATATAAAAATAATAATAATGATGATAATACTTATTATATAATAGTAATTACTATTTGGGGTTTGTATTGGGGATATGACCCAAAACATACACTGACCGCAGTTAGCTTCTGTGACTCCGGGAGTATGATTGATTTGCTTAATAGATATGCTTGGAAGATCTTGGCTTCTGGCAGGTAAAAACTCTCCCGCTCTGTTTGGTCAATGGTGCAGCTTCTCCATTAACTGAACACTAAGGAGTGTTCAGACTAAGAAATACTGGAAACACAAGAACAAAAAAGAGCGCAACCACGACTCAAGGGTCTGAACTAAAAATGAGCCAGCTCCTAAGCTTTACACTACTGCTTTTTAAATAAAGATAGCAAGAGAACAAAGAAAAATAGATAATAGGAGTAAATTAGAAAGTTGCTTAAAATTGCATGCACTATCTGATCCATTAAAGAGAACATTTGGGTTTAGTATTTCTTTAAAATTACATGCTTTAACAAATTAGAGCACTGCTTCTTAACTTTCGTTTCAGGCAAGCCTGACATGATGGGCCTCTGGAGCAGCATTACATTCTTGATAAATGGAGCCCTAGGACTCTTTTGCTCAATGGCTGAAAAGTGGCAAGTACCACAGAAAAAATAAGTTAATTTATTTAGAACATTTTTCAAAAAAACAAAGCTCTGTAATGTATTTTGAAACATTCTCTTTTAGACAGAACAGAGAAAAACAACTATCATATGGATATGCTGCGACGTGAGTCACCAAGATGTGAGGGCCTGTTATGGAGCATTCTTTGGGCAGGAGGTACATGGGCTTAAGGATACCCAGAGACTGCATGGAAATGTGGAATTTTATATGCTGGACACCCCATGTACTTTCATAACTCTGTCTTATGTCCATAAATACAGGATGGGTACAGGGTTTGAGTGCCCCTTGAGGGAGCAATTTTGACTCTATAAACCAAGTGGGCATAAAGGACTTAATAGTTAATAACAGAATTTATGCTTACCTGATAAATTACTTTCTCCAACGGTGTGTCCGGTCCACGGCGTCATCCTTACTTGTGGGATATTCTCTTCCCCAACAGGAAATGGCAAAGAGTCCCAGCAAAGCTGGTCACATGATCCCTCCTAGGCTCCGCCCACCCCAGTCATTCAACCGACGGACAGGAGGAAATATATATAGGAGAAACCATATGATACCGTGGTGACTGTAGTTAGAGAAAATAATTAATCAGACCTGATTAAAAAACCAGGGCGGGCCGTGGACCGGACACACCGTTGGAGAAAGTAATTTATCAGGTAAGCATAAATTCTGTTTTCTCCAACATTGGTGTGTCCGGTCCACGGCGTCATCCTTACTTGTGGGAACCAATACCAAAGCTTTAGGACACGGATGAAGGGAGGGAGCAAATCAGGTCACCTAAATGGAAGGCACCATGGCTTGCAAAACCTTTCTCCCAAAAATAGCCTCCGAAGAAGCAAAAGTATCAAATTTGTAAAATTTGGCAAAAGTGTGCAGTGAAGACCAAGTCGCTGCCTTACATATCTGGTCAACAGAAGCCTCGTTCTTGAAGGCCCATGTGGAAGCTACAGCCCTAGTGGAGTGAGCTGTGATTCTTTCAGGAGGCTGCCGTCTGGCAGTCTCATAAGCCAATCGGATAATGCTTTTAAGCCAAAAGGAAAGAGAGGTAGAAGTCGCTTTTTGACCTCTCCTTTTACCAGAATAAACAACAAACAAGGAAGATGTTTGTCTGAAATCTTTAGTAGCCTCTAAATAGAATTTTAGAGCACGGACTACGTCCAAATTGTGTAACAAACGTTCCTTCTTTGAAACTGGATTCGGACACAAAGAAGGTACAACTATCTCCTGGTTAATATTTTTGTTGGAAACAACTTTCGGAAGAAAACCAGGCTTAGTACGCAAAACCACCTTATCTGCATGGAACACCAGATAGGGCGGAGAACACTGCAGAGCAGATAACTCTGAAACTCTTCTAGCAGAAGAAATTGCAACCAAAAACAAAACTTTCCAAGATAATAACTTAATATCTACGGAATGTAAGGGTTCAAACGGAACCCCTTGAAGAACTGAAAGAACTAGATTTAGACTCCAGGGAGGAGTCAAAGGTCTGTAAACAGGCTTGATCCTAACCAGAGCCTGAACAAATGCTTGAACATCTGGCACAGCTGCCAGTCTTTTGTGAAGTAAAACAGATAAAGCAGAGATCTGTCCCTTCAGAGAACTTGCAGATAATCCTTTCTCCAAACCTTCTTGTAGAAAGGATAGAATCTTAGGAATTTTTATCTTGTTCCATGGGAATCCTTTAGATTCACACCAACAGATATATTTTTTCCATATTTTATGGTAAATTTTTCTAGTTACAGGCTTTCTAGCCTGAATCAGAGTATCTATTACAGAATCTGAAAACCCACGCTTTGATAAAATCAAGCGTTCAATCTCCAAGCCGTCAGTTGGAGGGAAACCAGATTCGGATGTTCGAATGGACCCTGAACAAGAAGGTCCTGTCTCAAAGGTAGCTTCCATGGTGGAGCCGATGACATATTCACCAGGTCTGCATACCAAGTCCTGCGTGGCCACGCAGGAGCTATCAAGATCACTGAGGCCCTCTCCTGATTGATCCTGGCTACCAGCCTGGGGATGAGAAGAAACGGTGGGAATACATAAGCTAGGTTGAAGGTCCAAGGTGCTACTAGTGCATCTACTAGGGTCGCCTTGGGATCCCTGGATCTGGACCCGTAGCAAGGAACCTTGAAGTTCTGACGAGACGCCATCAGATCCATGTCTGGAATGCCCCATAATTGAGTTATTTGGGCAAAGATTTCCGGATGGAGTTCCCACTCCCCCGGATGGAATGTCTGACGACTCAGAAAATCCGCTTCCCAATTTTCCACTCCTGGGATGTGGATCGCAGACAAGTGGCAGGAGTGATCCTCCGCCCATTGAATTATCTTGGTCACTTCTTTCATCGCCAGGGAACTCCTTGTTCCCCCCTGATGATTGATATATGCAACGGTCGTCATGTTGTCTGACTGAAACCTTATGAATTTGGCCTTTGCTAGTTGAGGCCAAGCTCTGAGAGCATTGAATATCGCTCTCAGTTCCAGAATGTTTATCGGGAGAAGAGACTCTTCCCGAGACCATAGACCCTGAGCTTTCAGGGATTCCCAGACCGCGCCCCAGCCCACTAGGCTGGCGTCGGTCGTGACAATGACCCACTCTGGTCTGCGGAAGCTCATTCCCTGTGACAGATTGTCCAGGGTCAGCCACCAACGGAGTGAATCTCTGGTCTTTTGATCTACTTGAATCGTCGGAGACAAGTCTGTATAATCCCCATTCCACTGTCTGAGCATGCACAGTTGTAATGGTCTTAGATGAATTTGTGCAAAAGGAACTATGTCCATTGTTGCAACCATCAATCCTATTACTTCCATGCACTGCGCTATGGAAGGACGAGGAACAGAATGAAGTACTTGACAAGAGCTTAGAAGTTTTGATTTTCTGACCTCTGTCAGAAAAATCCTCATTTCTAAGGAATCTATTATTGTTCCCAAGAAGGGAACTCTTGTTGACGGGGACAGAGAACTTTTTTCTTTGTTCACCTTCCATCCGTGAGATCTGAGAAAGGCTAGGACGATGTCCTTATGAGCCTTTGCTTTTGACAGGGACGACGCTTGAATCAGGATGTCGTCCAAGTAAGGTACTACTGCAATGCCCCTTGGTCTTAGAACCGCTAGAAGGGACCCTAGTACCTTTGTGAAAATCCTTGGAGCAGTGGCTAATCCAAATGGAAGTGCCATAAACTGGTAATGCTTGTCCAGAAAAGCGAACCTTAGGAACTGATGATGTTCCTTGTGGATAGGAATATGTAGGTACGCATCCTTTAAATCCACGGTAGTCATAAATTGATTTTCCTGGATAGTAGGTAGGATCGTTCGAATAGTTTCCATTTTGAACGATGGTACCCTGAGAAACTTGTTTAGGATCTTTAGATCCAAAATTGGTCTGAATGTTCCCTCTTTTTTGGGAACTATGAACAGATTGGAATAAAATCCCATTCCTTGTTCTCTTATTGGAACTGGATGTATCACTCCCATCTTTAACAGGTCTTCTACACAATGTAAGAATGCCTGTCTCTTTATTTGGTTTGAAGATAATTGAGACCTGTGGAACCTTCCCCTTGGGGGTAGTTCCTTGAATTCCAGGAGATAACCTTGAGAAACTATTTCTAGCGCCCAAGGATCCTGAACATCTCTTGCCCAAGCCTGAGCAAAGAGAGAAAGTCTGCCCCCCACTAGATCCGGTCCCGGATCGGGGGCTATCCCTTCATGCTGTTTTGGTAGCAGTGGTAGGCTTCTTGGCCTGCTTACCCTTGTTCCAGCCTTACATTGGTTTCCAGGCTGGTTTGGGTTGTGAAGTATTACCCTCTTGCTTAGAGGATACAGAATTAGAGACTGGTCTGTTTCTGCGAAAGGGACGAAAATTAGGCTTATTATTAGCCTTAAAAGACCTATCCTGTGGGAGGGCGTGGCCCTTTCCCCCAGTGATGTCTGAAATAATCTCTTTCAAATCAGGTCCAAATAATGTTTTACCTTTGAAAGGAATGTTAAGCAATTTTGTCTTGGAAGACACATCCGCTGACCAAGACTTTAGCCAAAGCACTCTGCGCGCCACGACAGCAAACCCTGAATTTTTCGCCGCTAATCTAGCTAATTGCAAAGCGGCATCTAAAACAAAAGTTAGCCAATTTAAGTGCTTGAACTCTGTCCATAACCTCCTCATACGAAGATTCTTTACTGAGCGATTTTTCTAGTTCCTCGAACCAGAAACACGCTGCCGTAGTGACAGGAACAATGCATGAAATTGGTTGTAGAAGGTAACCTTGCTGTACAAAAATCTTTTTAAGCAAACCCTCTAATTTCTTATCCATAGGATCTTTGAAAGCACAACTATCTTCGATAGGAATAGTAGTGCATTTGTTTAGAGTAGAAACCGCCCCCTCGACCTTGGGGACTGTCTGCCATAAGTCCTTTCTGGGGTCGACTATAGGAAATAATTTCTTAAATATAGGGGGGGGAACAAAAGGTATGCCGGGCCTTTCCCACTCTTTATTTACTATGTCCGCCACCCGCTTGGGTATAGGAAAAGCGTCGGGGGGGCACCGGAACCTCTAGGAACTTGTCCATCTTACATAATTTCTCTGGAATGACCAAATTGTCACAATCATCCAGAGTAGATAACACCTCCTTAAGCAGTGCGCGGAGATGTTCTAATTTAAATTTAAATGTCACAACATCAGGTTCAGCTTGATGAGAAATTTTTCCTGAATCTGAAATTTCTCCATCAGACAAAACCTCCCTCATGGCCCCTTGAGATTGGTGTGAGGGTATGTCAGAACAGTTATCATCAGCGTCCTCTTGCTCTTCAGTGTTTAAAACAGAGCAATCGCGCTTTCTCTGATAAGTAGGCATTTTGGATAAAAGATTTGCTATGGAGTTATCCATTACAGCCGTTAATTGTTGCATGGTAATAAGTATTGGCGCACTAGATGTACTAGGGGCCTCCTGTGTGGGCATAACTGGTGTAGACACAGTAGGGGATGATGTAGTATCATGTTTACTCCCCTCATTTGAGGAATCATCTTGGGCAATATCATTATCTGTTGCATTACTGTCCTTACTTTGTTTGGACACTATGGCACAATTATCACATAAATTTAAATGGGGAGACACATTGGCTTTCATACATATAGAACATAGCTTATCTGATGGTACAGACATGTTAAACAGGCTTAAACTTGTCAACAAAGCACAAAAAACGTTTTAAAATAAAACCGTTACTGTCACTTTAAATTTCAAACTGAAAACACTTTATTACTGAATATGTGAAAAAGTATGAAGGAATTGTTCAAAATTCACCAAAATTTCACCACAGTGTCTTAAAGCATTAAAAGTATTGCACACCAAATTTCAGAGCTTTAACCCTTAAATTAACGGAACCGGAGCCGTTTTTACATTTAACCCCTATACAGTCCCAGAATGAGGCTCTGTCTATAACTAGAAAGGCCCCCATCTGAAAAAGGTGTCCAACACAGTGCCTGCCGTTTTTCTAAACGTTCCCCAAGATTATAATACCAATAATTAGTTAGAATCTGCATAATATGCCTAGTAAAGCAATTGTTTTAGCCCAGAAAAATGTCTACCAGTTTTTAAGCCCTTTTTGAAGCCCTTTATTCTTTTATGTTTAACTAAGAAAATGGCTTACCGGTCCCCATGAGGGGAAATGACAGCCTTCCAGCATTACATGGTCTTGTTAGAAATATGGCTAGTCATACCTTAAGCAGAAAAGACTGCTAACTGTTTCCCCCAACTGAAGTTACTTCATCTCAACAGTCCTGTGTGGAAACAGCAATCGATTTTAGTTACTGTCTGCTAAAAATCATCTTCCTCTTACAAACAGAAATCTTCATCCTTTTCTGTTTCAGAGTAAATAGTACATACCAGCACTATTTTAAAATAACAAACACTTGATAGAAGAATAAAACTACAAAAAACTCTTAACCATCTCCGTGGATATGTTGCCTGTGCAACGGCAAAGAGAATGACTAGGGTGGGCGGAGCCTAGGAGGGATCATGTGACCAGCTTTGCTGGGACTCTTTGCCATTTCCTGTTGGGGAAGAGAATATCCCACAAGTAAGGATGACGCCGTGGACCGGACACACCAATGTTGGAGAAAAGAGCTGTTTTTATATTTTGCAATAAGATGTATTTTATTTACGTTTACAATCTGATTGTGCCTCAGGAGTCTGTCTGGGTAAACTGATTGTGTTCCTGTGTGATTATGTTAACTAGACTGCCCAACATCAGATTGTCTGAGTAAACTTTCCTCCCCAGTTAATTAACTTGATATGTTAATCTGTTTTATCTGTGAATAGACAATTGTTAGAGGTTTGCTGTATTGTTCATATGTTTGCTTTACTGTTTAACCAATGCCCTCTGTAACCTGAAGCTCTGTGACTCTGGAATGCAAGGGTGTATAAATATGTGTGCTGCTTTTAAATAAAGTGTTCATTTTTGTGCTCAGACAACTGAGTCTTGCATCAGTTCTGTCCACCTATATAACTTTAGACTGCGGTCAAAGGGAGATACCAGGAGTTATTGGTCTGGATAAAGGGATGTCCAGGACAAGGGAAGTGTTCTGACGGAGGTACTCATTCGGGGTACCAGTAGGGTTGCCACCTCAGCCATGTTTTACTGGACACTTATGAGTTACGCATGCTGCAGGATGTGCAGGGAGGAACATGTATTGTGTTTCTGGACAGCACAATTCCTATTCCTCCCTGCACACCCTGCAGCATGTATAACTCATAAGTGTTCTGTATTTTAAGGGACGGGTGGCAACCCTAGGTACCAGGCGGTCCGTCACATATTCCTTTTAATTATACTTGTTGTTTTACCTTTACTGCGTCCAGTTTAGAACAGATATAAATGAGTAGTGTTGCAGGGTTCTGCACTCCAGCCATGCTGCTGCTGGTGTAAAAAAACACAATTTTCAGAGTTAAATTACAGGAAGAGCAGTCAAAATCAATTAGTAAAGTATGTTGCATAGGTTGTTAGTTTGTTTTTGTTTTTTTATATGCAGGGGAGGGAGTTAAAGGGACAGTCCAGTTAAAATAAAACTTTTATGATTTAGACAGGGCATGTAATTTTAAACAACTTTCCAATTTACTTTTATCATCAACTTTGCTTTGTTCTCTTGGTATTCTTTTTTTAAAGCTAAACCTAGGTAGGCTCATATGCTAATTTCTAAGCCCTTGAAGGCCGCCTCTTATCTCAGTGCATTTTGACAGTTTTTTCACAGCTAGATGGTGTTAGTTCATGTTTGCCATATAGATAACATTGTGCTCACTCCTGTGGAGTTATTTATGAGTCGGCACTGATTGACTAAAATGCAAGTCTGTCAAAAGCACTGAGATAAGGGGGCAGTCTGCAGAGGCTTAGATACAAGGTAATCACAGAGGTAAAAAGTATATTAATATAACTGTGTTGGTTATGCAAAACTGGGGAATGGTAAATAAAGGGATTATCTATCTTTTTTAAACAACAAAAATTATGAGGAAGACCGCCTATTTAAATTTTGAGCTTAAGGAGACATTAAATACCTTATAATTGCAATTTTTTCTGTGTTGTTGAAATAAATTGTCATAGTAGATGGTAAGTTATTTTAAAGGGATCTGAAACCCCAACATTTTGTACAATTAAAAAAAACTAAATACATTTTGAATTTAATTCTATAATCAAATTTGCTTTGTTTTCATGGTATTCTTTGTTGAAGAGATACCTAGATAGGTAGCGTGCACATGTCAGGAGCACTACATGACAGGAAATAGTGCTGCTATCTAGTGATCTTAAAAACCAATAACATTCGTATGTACGTACAAATGTAGCCACCCATCAGCAAGCTATACCCAGGGTGCTGAACCAAAAATGGTCTGGCTCCTAAGCTTACATTCCAGCTTTTTAAATAAATATACCAAGAGAACAAAGAAAAATTGCTGTTCTATCTCAAGCATGAAAAAAAATGGGTTTTATTTCCCTTTAAGTTTTATTTCTTTTTATTGTATAATCAAACAACAGGAGCCAAAACAATATTTCACTGCTGTGATTTGGCTTCTTTTAAAACAAAAAAAATCAGCTTTATAAACCGCCGGGCGGTATTAACTTTGTAGACCGTCATTTTAAAGGGATATGGAACCTAAAAATGTTCTTTTGTGATTCAGACAGAGCAATTTTTAAAAAAGTTTCCAATTGACTTCTATGATCAAATTTGCTTCGTTCTCATGATATTCTGTGTGGAAGAGATACCTAGGTAGCATCTGGTGCACTATATAGTGCTCTAGCAAATGGATAACATTCTTGTAAAACTGCTGCTACAGATACATATGCACATTACTGAGCTTACCTTGCTGCTTTTTAACAAAAGATACCACGAGAACAAAGAAAATGTGATAATATAAATAAATTGGAAATTTGTTTAAAATCGCATGCTCTATCTGAATAATGAGAGATGTTAGGTTTCATGTCCTTTTAATGACTATTGGCTGCTAAAAATGATTAGCATCACCAGTGTAAACTCTGGCTATGTTTGCGAGATATAATTACTGGTATGATGACCATTTCTCATCACATTCTGCTTGTTGTTTTATTCTTGGAAACTGCTAACTTATATGAACTACCTTTTGTAGGTTCTATGTCAACAGACAATATGCAATAAAGCTTGTTTGATCTGTGATCCGTTACTATGAGACCTACAAGGTCAGGTCGTTTCTTTGCTGAATGTAAAAAAAAGGAGAAATCTCACCCTGAATGCGCTGTAGAGAATTTATAGGGGCCGATTTATCAAGGGCCAAATGGCACCTGATGCCCCTGTCTCCACGTGAGCCTTCAGGCTCACCGGAAAACAGCAGTTATGGAGCAGCGGTCTTAAGACCGCTGGTCCGCTGCCCCTGAGGCTGCGGTCTGCAATCCGCCCGATCCTATACGATCGGGTTGATTGACACCACTGTTAGCGGCCGATTGGCCGAGAATCTGCAGGGGGCGGCATTGCACAAGCATTTCACCAGAACTGCTTGTGCAATGTTAAATGCTGACAGCGTATGCTGTCAGCATTCAGCGATGTCTGTCGGAGATGATACGCTACAGCATATCATGTCGGACAGACAATGATAAATCGGCCCCCTAGTATTTCGTGTTGTCAGTCAGGTGGATAGCAATTTCATTTTTTCTTGCAAAGAGGTTTAATTTTAATTACTATTATAAACTGTGTAAACTTGTGGTAACATAAAACATCGTCACAGGCTTTCATGGGGATATCTGTTGTTATCACCAGCTTATACAATTTACAAAAACAATGGAAATTAGGCCTAAGTTGTGCTGTATTTGTGCATTATCATTTGTATTTATTGTCTGCAAAACCACCTTTCGCACAAGTAGAGAAGGGGGATACTCTACCAGAAAATGAGAGTTCACAAAATGTGAATCAATAAAAATGTATGTCAGCTGAAATTCCAATCAGAATCAAATCTTAATATATTGAAATAAATCAGTCTACTGCAGGCAGTTTCCGTTCTTGGAAAGAGGAAAAACAACTTAATCAATAGCAGAAAACAATTAGATTACATGGTTCATTCTATATTTTGTCTTAATCTTTGCCAATCAGGTGATCAGTATTCATTCAAAGTCCAGAGAGTGGAGGATGACAAAGTGTAGTCCTCTTTGGGGTCCCGTCTGCTCTGGCTCCTGGGGATGCCCCACTGCAGCCAGTAAAGAAGACTGTAGTCTTCCTCTTCATTGCCTGCCCACAAAACACCCAGATATGCCCACCAGACACGGCCACAATCCCAACCCTATTCACCTTTGACCACACCCCTATCCACTCTTGACTCCACCCCTATCCATCATTGACCCCACCCCCTTCCAACATATATATCAACTCTAAATACTTACACTTTCTACTTTCAGAGGTGTGTAGAAAACTCAGTTGTTCAATTAGCAGTCTATTAATAGTTAACTTAGCATCCTCTTCAGTGTACAATTTCTTTTCAGGCCGCCTTAAATATGCAACCCTAAAGGGACAAATAATGTGAAATTATTGTGTTGAAGCATCATATTTACTACTCACTAAAAACATTTTTACTGCATTCATTTATGATTACTGCATTACCTTTTTCGTGTTGCTACTCCCTAAAATATCTCTTTTTAATGTTGTTGTATTGTATAGAAATCTCAGCAGGTGTTCATTCAAAGGTTTGTAAAAACCTCTTTAATACTCAGTTGAAATGTAGAACAAAAATAAGAACATGTCACTCGTCAATATATTACTATATAAGCATTCCTGCTGGGTGACATTAGTGACACCCAACTATCCAAAAGTCATAACAAGTAAGCTTTCCTCCCAGGTGACATAGGTGATATCCTAACCTTTAGTAAACATAACATCTTTTCTCTCCCATATCTAAATACAGTGACCAATAAGTCCCTTACTCTATATATCCGGCTCTCCAAATGTTCCAGTTTTCAGGTTATTCCATGCAGTAGTTTAACTAAACCTCCATATATTTTAATTTTTTAGTAAATCAGCTCTGTAGCATAACAAAGGAACTAGCAAAGGGGGAGAGCCCCTAGTGAGGTTGACTAAGCTGGAGAGACCTCCAGTTATGAGTGTCCCTTACATACTATTTATTTTCTTTAGGTAGTTCATCAAAGATCACCTTTCCTGATTATCCACTCTCTCATTCAACTCTTTATTGATTATCATCTTTTGCAGGTCACCCACCCTCTCTTTGCCCCCCTTTTTAGATCATTACCCTTTGTAGGTCATTCACCCCCTTCCTGCATACCTGAAAGATAATCACCCCTTACAAATCATGTGCCCTCTCCTTGCACCCCTTATAAATAATCACCCCTTACAGATAATGTGCCCTCTTCTTGCACCCTTCCTAGATAATGACCCCTTACAGATTGTAGATGGTTTTCTTACACCCATCATAGATCACCCCTTGCAAGATTATATATCCCTTCCTTGCACCTCAAAATCCGGAGGAGGTCTTCAGTCAGGCTCATATACGCAGCTATCCTGGCTGATGTGTAACATGTTGCAGGAAAATATATGCAGTTGCAATATTTCACACTTCAGACAGCCATATTGGTATTCAAATGGTATTCAAAAAGCAAGAGATAATATAAACACGTTTGAATTCTCACTGCAAATCTTCTCCACCTACTTACTGGTGTGCACCATTGTAAGCAATAGAGGAAATAGAGCCAGACAGCAGTGCAGAAACAAAGTACTTGTATATACATAATACATCATTTTATTTTTGGTCCAATTAAAGATGTAATCTGTTTTTGTCTCTACGCATGCAAAAGACACATTCAGGCCCATTTATCAAGCTCCGTATGGAGCTTGAAGGGCCGTGTTTCTGGCGAGTCTTCAGACTCGCCAGAAACACAAGTTATGAAGCAGCGGTCTAAAGACCGCTGCTTCATAACCCTGTCCGCCTGCTCTGAGCAGGCGGACAGGAACCGCCGGAAATCAACCCGATCGAATACGATCGGGTTGATTGACAGCTCCCTGCTGGCGGCCGATTGGCCGCGAGTCAGCAGGGGGCGGCGTTGCACCAGCAGCTCTTGTGAGCTGCTGGTGCAATGTTAAATGTGGAGAGCGTATTGCTCTCCGCATTTAGCGAGGTCTTGCGGACCTGATCCGCAGTGTCGGATCAGGTCCGCAAGCCCTTTGATAAATGGGCCCCATTAAGTTTAGATACAAAAATAATACTGAAAATTAGAAAAAATGTTTAAAGGGACAGGAAACCCCAACATTTTTCAGTCATGATTTGGATAGAACATACAATTTTAAACAACTTTCTAATTTACTTCTATTATGAAATTTGCTTCAGTATCTTGTTATCCTTTGCTGCAGGATCAGCATTGTACTACTGGCAGCTAACTCAACACATCTAGTTAGCCAATCTCAAGAGACAAATGTGCGTAGGCACCAATCAGTAACTAGCTCCCACTAGTATTGGATATGTGTGTATTCTTCTTTAACAAGGGATACCAAGAGAATGAAGCACATTTGAAAGTAGAAGTGAATTTAAAAGTGTCTTAAAATGACCTGCTCTATCTGAATCATGCAAGTTTAATTTTGACTTTCCTTTTCCGTTAAGTGTCACTTCCCTTACCCATAACCCCCAGTCATTCAGCCGAAGGGAAATGGAAAAAGAAGATAACACAAAGGTGTAGAGGTGCCTGAAGTTTAACAAAAAATACTGTCTTAATTAAGGGTGGGGTCGTGGACTCTCCATGTCCGGAAATAATTTTTTTTATCAGGTAAGCATACATTTTGTTTTATTTTCTAAGACATGGAGAGTCCACAACGTCATTCCAATTACTAGTGGGAACCAATACCCAAGCTAGAGGACACGGAATGAACAGGGAGGGAGAACAAGACAGTAGGCCTAAACCAAAGGCACCACCACTTGAAGAACCTTTCTCCCAAAGGAAGCCTCAGCCGAGGCAAAAGTATCAAATTTGTAAAATTTAGAAAAACATAATTTATGCTTACCTGATAAATTTATTTCTCTTGTAGTGTATCCAGTCCACGGATCATCCATTACTTGTGGGATATTCTCCTTCCCAACAGGAAGTTGCAAGAGGATCACCCACAGCAGAGCTGCTATATAGCTCCTCCCCTCACTGCCATATCCAGTCATTCGACCGAAACAAGCCGAGAAAGGAGAAACCATAGGGTGCAGTGGTGACTGTAGTTTAATTAAAATTTAGACCTGCCTGAAAAGGACAGGGCGGGCCGTGGACTGGATACACTACAAGAGAAATAAATTTATCAGGTAAGCATAAATTATGTTTTCTCTTGTTAAGTGTATCCAGTCCACGGATCATCCATTACTTGTGGGATACCAATACCAAAGCTAAAGTACACGGATGATGGGAGGGACAAGGCAGGAACTTAAACGGAAGGAACCACTGCCTGTAGAACCTTTCTCCCAAAAACAGCCTCCGAAGAAGCAAAAGTATCAAATTTGTAAAATTTGGAAAAAGTATGAAGCGAAGACCAAGTTGCAACCTTGCAAATCTGTTCAACAGAGGCCTCATTTTTAAAGGCCCAGGTGGAAGCCACAGCTCTAGTAAAATGAGCTGTAATCCTTTCAGGAGGCTGCTGTCCAGCAGTCTCATAGGCTAAACGGATTATACTCCGAAGCCAAAAAGAAAGAGAGGTTGCCGAGGCCTTCTGACCTCTCCTCTGTACAGAGTAAACAACAAACAGGTTAGATGTTTGGCGAAAATCTTTAGTAGCCTGTAAGTAAAACTTCAAGGCACGGACTACGTCTAGATTATGCAAAAGACGTTCCTTCTTTGAAGAAGGATTAGGACATAATGATGGAACAACAATCTCTTGATTATGGGTAAAATGGTTCGAATAGTTTCCATCTTGAATGACGGAACTCTGAGGAATTTGTTTAGGATCTTTAAATCCAAAATTGGCCTGAAGGTTCCCTCTTTTTTGGGAACCACAAACAGATTTGAATAAAACCTCTGTCCTTGTTCCGCGGAACTGGATGGATCACTCCCATTACAAGGAGATCTTGTACGCAGCTTAGGAATGCCTCTTTCTTTATCTGGTTTGCAGATAATCTTGAAAGGTGAAATCTCCCTTGTGGAGGAGAAGCTTTGAAGTCCAGAAGATATCCCTGAGATATGATCTCCAACGCCCAGGGATCCTGAACATCTCTTGCCCACGCCTGGGCGAAGAGAGAGAGTCTGCCCCCTACTAGATCCGTTGTCGGATAGGGGGCCGCTCCTTCATGCTGTCTTAGAGGCAGCAGCAGGCTTTCTGGCCTGCTTGCCCTTGTTCCAGGACTGGTTAGGTTTCCAGGCCTGCTTGGATTGAGCAAAAGTTCCCTCTTGTTTTGAAGCAGAGGAAGTTGATGCTGCACCTGCCTTGAAATTTCGAAAGGCACGAAAATTAGACTGTTTGGCCTTTGATTTGGCCCTGTCCTGAGGAAGGGTATGACCCTTACCTCCAGTAATGTCAGCAATAATTTCTTTCAAATCAGGCCCGAATAAGGTCTGCCCCTTGAAAGGAATGTTGAGTAATTTAGACTTTGAAGTCACATCAGCTGACCAGGATTTGAGTCATAGCGCCCTACGCGCCTGGATGGTGAAACCGGAATTCTTAGCCGTTAGTTTAGTCAAATGAACAATGGCATCAGAAACAAATGAGTTAGCTAGCTTAAGAGTTCTAAGCTTGTCAACAATTTCAGTCAATGGAGCTGTATGGATGGCCTCTTCCAGGGCCTCAAACCAGAATGCCGCCGCAGCAGTGACAGGCGCAATGCATGCAAGGGGCTGTAAAATAAAACCTTGTTGAATAAACATTTTCTTAAGGTAACCCTCTAATTTTTTATCCATTGGATCTGAAAAAGCACAACTGTCCTCAACCGGGATAGTGGTACGCTTTGCTAAAGTAGAAACTGCTCCCTCCACCTTAGGGACTGTCTGCCATAAGTCCCGTGTAGTGGCATCTATTGGAAACATTTTTCTAAATATAGGAGGTGGGGAAAAGGGCACACCGGGCCTATCCCACTCCTTACTAATAATTTCTGTAAGCCTTTTAGGTATTGGAAAAACATCAGTACTCACCGGCACTGCATAGTATTTATCCAGCCTACACAATTTCTCTGGCACTGCAATTGTGTCACAGTCATTCAGAGCAGCTAATACCTCCCCAAGCAATACACAGAGGTTCTCAAGCTTAAATTTAAAATTAGAAATCTCTGAATCAGGTCTCCCCGATTCAGAGACGTCACCCACAGACTGAAGCTCTCCGTCCTCAGGTTCTGCATATTGTGACGCAGTATCAGACATGGCTCTTACAGCATCTACGCGCTCTGTATCTCGTCTAACCCCAGAGCTATCGCACTTGCCTCTCAATTCAGGCAATCTGGATAATACCTCTGACAGGGTATTATTCATGATTGCAGCCATGTCCTGCAAAGTAATCGCTATGGGCGTCCCTGATGTACTTGGCGCCATATTAGCGTGCGTCCCTTGAGCGGGAGGCGAAGGGTCCGACACGTGGGGAGAGTTAGTCGGCATAACTTCCCCCTCGACAGACCCCTCTGGTGACAATTCTTTTATAGATAAAGACTGATCTTTACTGTTTAAGGTGAAATCAATACATTTAGTACACATTCTCCTATGGGGCTCCACCATGGCTTTTAAACATAATGAACAAGTATCCTCTGTTTCAGACATGTTAGTACAGACTAGCAATGAGACTAGCAAGCTTGGAAAACACTTTAAAGCAAGTTAACAAGCAATATAAAAAACGTTACTGTGCCTTTAAGAGAAACAAATTTTGACAAAATTTGAAATAACAGTGAAAAAAGGCAGTTACACTAACGAAATGTTTACAGTGTATGTAACAAGTCAGCAGAGCATTGCACCCACTTGCAAATGGATGATTAACCCCTTAATACCAAAAACCGAATAATAAATGACAAAAACGTTTTTTTTTTGTTTGTTTTTTAAACACAGTCACAACAACTGCCACAGTCTACTGTGGTTGTTACCCTCCTCAAACACGACTTTGAAGCCTTTTGAGCCCTTCAGAGATGTCCTGTATCATGCAGAAGGAAGCTGAGTGTCTCAGTCTGTAATTCTAATAGGCCCCTCCCACTCATATTACAACAGTGGAAAGCCTCAGGAAACTGTTTCTAGGCAAAAATCAAGCCAGCCATGTGGAAAAAAACTAGGCCCCAATAAGTTTTGTCACCAAATATATATAAAAACGATTAACATGCCAGCAAACGTTTTATATTACACTTTTATAAGAGTATGTATCTCTGTTAATAAGCCTGATACCAGTCGCTATCACTGCATTTAAGGCTTAACTTACATTAATCCGGTATCAGCAGCATTTTTCTAGCAAATTCCATCCCTAGAAATATGTTAACTGCACATACCTTATTGCAGGAAAACCTGCACGCCATTCCCCCTCTGAAGTTACCTCACTCCTCTGAATATGTGAGAACGGCAGTGGATCTTAGTTACTTCTGCTAAGATCATAGAAATCACAGGCAGATTCTTCTTCTAATGCTGCCTGAGATGAAACAGTACACTCTGGTACCATTTAAAAATAACAAACTTTTGATTGAAGTTAAAAAACTAACTATAATACACCACTCTCCTCTTACTACGTCCATCTTTGTTGAGAGTTGCAAGAGAATGACTGGATATGGCAGTGAGGGGAGGAGCTATATAGCAGCTCTGCTGTGGGTGATCCTCTTGCAACTTCCTGTTGGGAAGGAGAATATCCCACAAGTAATGGATGATCCATGGACTGGATACACTTAACAAGAGAAAAGTATGCAGAGAGGTCCATGTAGCCGCCTTGCAAATCTGTTCCACAGAAGTTTAATTTTTAAAAGCCCAGGAAGAGGAGACAGCCCTAGTAGAATGAGCCGTAATTCTCTCAGGAGGCTGCTGTCCAGCAGTCTCATAAGCAAAACGAATCATACTTCTCAACTAGAGCTTTTAGGCAAAACAAACAAAAAGGGCCGAAGATTGGCGAAAATCCTTAGTAGCCTGTAGGTAAAACTTAAGAGCACGCACAACATCTAAGTTATGCAAAAGTCATTCCTTATGAGAAGAAGGATTAGGACAAAGAGAAGGAACAACAAGTTCCTGATTAATGTTTCGGTCCAAAACCACTTTAGGAAGAAATCCTAACCTAGTACGAAGGACCGCCTTATCCGCGTGATAAGGTAAGTCAAATGACACTGCAGAGCCGAGAGTTCAGAAACTCTGCGAGCAGAGGAAATAGCAATAAGAAACAAAAATTTCCAAAATAATAACTTAATATCTACGAAATGCATTGGCTCAAATGGAGCCTGTTGCAAAACCTTAAAGTGAATGTAAATTTTGACGCTAAAGTGCCCGGTTTTTAAAAATTCTATTAAAAACAGGGGCACTTTAATTCAATTTACATTTCACTTGTGTTGTGAAAAAAAATCCTTACCTTTTAATTTTGACAGCAGATCCAGCTTCCTCCACCCGTCGCAAAGCCTCTTCCTGGGTCTAAAATGAGGAATCCGGCTTCCTCCAATCACGGCATTGAATCAGACACTGATTCCCCCGGGGGGAAAGCCGTGATTGGAGGATGACCCATCCATCATTTCTAACATTAGAAATGGCTTGCGACGACCGGAGGAAGCTGGAGCAGCTGTCAAGTTTAAAAGGTAAGTTTTTTTTTCACAACAGGAGTGAAATGTAAATTTTGATGAATTAAAGTGCCCCTGTTTTTAATAAAAATTTTAAAAACCGGGCACTTTAGCATAAAAATTTACATTCACTTTAAGCACAAGGTTCAAGCTCCAAGGAGGCGCAACCGGTTTAAACACCGGCCTGATTCTGACCAGAGCCTGACAAAAAGATTGAACGTCTGGCATATCTGCCAGACGCTTGTGTAAAAGAATAGATAGCACAGAAATCTGACCCTTCAGAGAACTGACTGACAAACCCTTCTCCAGACCTTCCTTGACAAAATTCTAGGAATCCTGACCCTACTCCACGAGAAGCACTTCAATTCACACTAATAAAGGTATTTGTGCCATACCTTATGGTAAATCTTACGAAGCATAGTATCAATGACTGACTCCGAAAATCCACGTTTAGCCAAAACTAAGCATTCAATCTCAATGCAGTCAGCTTCAGAGAAACCAGATTTGGATGAAGGAAAGGACCCTGAGTTAGAAGGTCCTTCCTCAGAGGTGGAAGAGAAGACATCCTCACCAGGTCTGCAAGCCAGATCCTGCGAGGCCATGCAGGCGCTATCAGAATTACAGAAGCTCTCTCCTGTTTGATACAAGCAATGACTTGTAGAAGCAGTGCAAACGGAGGAAACAGGTATGTTAGAACAAAATCACAAGGAACCGCCAGAGCATCTATCAGGGCGGCCTGAGGATCTCTTGACCTTGAACCGTACCTTGGAAGCTTGGCATTCTGACGAGACGCCTTTAGATCCAACTCCAGCACCCCCCATTTGAGGGTTAACCTGGAGAACACCTCCGGATGGAGAGCCCACTCCCGGGATGAAAGCTCTGTCTGCTCAGAAAATCCGCCTTTTAGTTGTCCACTCCTGGAATGTGGATGGCAGATAGAAGACAATCGTGAGCTTCCGCACACTGAATAATCCGAGCCACCTGCTCACAATCACCCAGGAGGATCCCCGGAAGCATGTGCCCTGAGACAGATGATCCTGAAAAATCCACCACAAGAGAGAGTCTCTTGTCAACTGGTACAGATCTGAATGGTCTCCATTCCATTGTCTCAGCATGCATAATTGTAGAGCTCTCAAATGGAATAGAGCAAAGGGAATGATGTCCATGGAAGCGACCATCAGACCAATTACCTCCATGCATTGAGCCACTGATGGCCGAACAGTAGACAGGAGAAAGAGGCAAGAAGAGAGAAGTCAGAAACATTTTCCGTCAGAAAAATCTTCATAGATAGGGAATCTATGATGGTCCCTAAGAAACACACCCTTGTAGATGGAACAAGGTAACTCTTCTCCAGATTCACTTTCCATCCGTGGGAACGTAAAAAAGACAACAAGATCTCTGTATGAGAATTTGGTAGTTGAAAAGATGACGCCTGGACCAAGATGTCATCCAGGTAAGGAGCCACCGCAATTCCCTGAGACATGACTACTGCCAAGAGCGCCCCCAGAACCTTTGTGAAGATTCTGGAAGCCGTGGCAAGGCCAAACGGTAGAGCAACAAATTGAAAGTGCTTGTCTAGAAAAGCGAATCTCAGAAACTGACAATGATCCCTGTGAATGGGAACATAGAGATACGCGTCCTTCATGAACTGACCCTCTTGGACCAAAGGAAGAATGGACCTCCATCTTGAAGGACGGTACCCTGAGAAACTTGTTGAGACATTTTAGAACTGGAACAATCACTGCTGGGGAAGAAAGAGCCTGAACAGATATTAAGAATGCCTCTCTTTTTACCAGATCTGCAGATAATCTTGAGAGGATAAATCTGCCCCTGGGAGGACAAGTAACCTTGAGATACTATGTCCACAGCCCAAGGGTCTTAGACATCACATATCCAAGCTTGACAAAACAAGGAAAGTCTGCCCCCCACTTGATCCAATACTGGACCTGGCCGGATCCTTCATGCTAACTTAGTCTCAGATTAAGGTTTCTTTGACTGCTTCCCCTTATTCCAAGTCTCATTGGGTCTCCAAGAGGACTTGGACTACTCCGGCCTGGAGGAGGAAGACTTTTGACCCTTGAAGTTACCAAAGGAACGAAAATTGGAATTTTGACGTCCCTTAGGTCTATTCTTCTTGTCCTGTGACAGAAAAGACCCCTTTACACCTGTAATTTCAGAAATTATCTCAGCCAGACCAGGGCCAAACAGGATCTTGCCCTTGAAAGGTAGTGACAATAGCTTGGGCTTGGAGGTATCAGCTGACCAAGATTTTAGCCACAGAGCCCTGCGGGCTAGAACAGTGAAACCAGACATTGTGGCTCCCTGTCTAATGACTTGCATGTTGGCATCAAAGATAAAGGAATTAGCCAGTTTGAGAGCCTTGATCCTATCTTGAATCTCCTCTAACAAAGTCTCTTCTAAAATTAGCTAAGACAAAGCGTCACACCAATAAGATGCTGCGCTTGTTACCGTAGCAATACAAACGTCAAGCTGCCATTGTAGTCCCAGATGAACTTACATTTTCTTTAAATAAGCTTCCAGCTTTTTATCCATGGGATCTTTAAAGGAACAGCTATTCTCTATAGGAATCTTGGTTCTCTTGGCCAGAGTGGAAATAGCTCCTTCCACCTTAGGCACAGTGCGCCATAAGTCCCTAATAGAGTCAGCAACAGGAAACATCTTCTTAAAAACGGGAGAAGGGGAAAAGGGAACCCCTGGCTTATCCCATTCCTGAGAAAAGATCTACGACACACGGTCTGGGACAGGAAATACTTCCACGGCAGATGGAACATCATAGTATTTATTAAGCTTACTAGATTTTTTAGGGTTGACAGCAACCAGAGAGTCGGAGTCGTCCAAAGTAACTAGTAACACCTTTAGAAGTAAACAAAGGTGTTCAAGCTTAAATCTGAAGCTTACTTCTTCAGAATCAGTCAAAAAATGTATACTGTCCGAATCTGAGATCTCACCCTCAGAAGCTACAGAGGTATCCTCCTCATCAGAATTATGGGGGAGGTCAACCTTCGCAGCAGAAGATGGGACAGACACCTTACTATCAGAAAAAGTTTTGATTTCCTCTTGCACTTCCCCATCATGGGAAGAGCAGATAAAGCCGCAGATAACGCAGAAGATATCTGTGCAGCAAGATCTTATCTTTAAACTTAAGCGTCCAGGCTTAACATGAGGAACAAAATTGCATAGGCATAACAATTTGGGCCTCCAAACACAGTAAACATTTATTAAGAGAAACAGACTCCTGTTCAGAGTCCATAGCTTGGATTAATCCCCAAAAGAAACGTAATAAAAGGAAACTTGAAAATGACTACTGTCACTTTAAAAAGGAAAACGTTTTGTCAGAGCACAAAAACTCCAACAGAAAAAATCAAGAAAAAGATCAGGAAAAAACTTAGTATGCACCTCTACACTTCAGCCAGCCTGAGGTGCCCTATCTGAACCTTCACCAGTGTTCGATAAACTCCCCTGCAGATCGGTCAAACGAGCCATTACAGATGAGAGCTCACATAGAAATGACTCTGCTCTGCTCCGAATCTCAAACGGAAGGGCGGGGAGTCACATGACTGTCAGGAAAAGAAACTGTGCAGCAGAGTAAAAAGCGCTCATTTCTTATAATCCCTCAGAAACTGACAAAGAGAAAAAGATGTACTTGAATTTTATTTTGCGCATTTTCTTCCAAAATAAAATACTTTAGGGCATATTTATCAAGCTCCGTGTGGAGCTTGATGCCCCTTGTTTCTGGTGAGCCTTTAGGCTCGCAGAAAAAAGAAGTTATAAAGCAGCGGTCTAAAGACCACTGCTCCAAAACTTATCCACCTGCTCTGAGGCCTCAGACAGAAATCAACCCAATTGAATACAATCGGGTTGATTGACACCCCCTGCTAGCGGCCAATTGGCCATGAATCTGCAGGGGGCGGCAATGCACCAGCAGTTCACAAGAACTGCTGGTGCAATGATAAATGCCGACAGCGTATGTCATGTCCGCTCGCACCTTAGCTTATGCTCCTTAGATTGCCATTTAATAAATATAAAATTGAGCCCCAGAGATATTGTCCCAAATGCAGTAATGGAAGCTATTAACCCCTTGGTCTCCACACATACACAAGGGTCTGCACACTGCCCCAAGAAAATCCTACACCAAGGATTACATAAGTCCCAAATTAATAATGCAGGAATAATTCTCTTTTAATAAGCTAGAGACTTCTGGGTCACATCCTGTTCGGTGTGAAATGATTCTTCAGTAATGTTAGCTAAGGCAGACAAAGTGATATTGGCCCATTTATCCCAGTGACATAGCTAAAACGTGTATCCTGGTGAATTACTTTTATTGATGGAACTACAGGGGTAGAGCACCCTCAGCCTAGAAATCAAGAGATATCCGACATGAATTTTACTGCACAATCCCAGAGAAGTCTATTATACGAGGGATTTATTGCACCTGCGCTGTATGACATGCAGATGTTAGCGCATACTAGACTGTCGCTCGAGGGATAAAAAATAACTTTGGGTGTAAGAGTGCCCTCAATAAGGAATGGGTCCAATTAGAACATGATCTGGTAGGGTGTGTGCAATTGGGTGGAGCCTGTTGGCTGCCTCCAAGTCAAAGGCAGTTTTCTAGCACACCCTACTATATCATGTAGAAAACGTTTAAAATATGGGTTAAGTATCTGTGAAAATGTAAAAGCATCTTTTCAATTCCCTCTACACTATGCCCCATACTGAATAATCCATCATTTCCTATAGATAGTCCAATCAAAACTACGGTCACAAATACCCTACATCGCTTGTTACCGTGTTATTCAGTTTTACAAAACAGTCAATTTAAACATAAAGCAGCAATAATTGAGATGATAAACCCTAGGGGGCATATCTATCAAGCTCCGTATGGAGCTTGAAGCCCCGTGTTTCTGGCGAGCCTTCAGGCTTGCCAGAAACACCAGTTATGAAGCTGCTCCATAACCTGTCCGCCTGCTCTGAGGAGGTGGACAGAGATCACTGCAATTCAACCTGATCGAATACGATCGGGTTGATTGACACCCCATGCTAGCTAGCGGCCGCGAATCTGCAGGGGGCGGCGTTGCACCAGCAGTACACAAGAGCTGCTGGTGCAATGCTATTTATGAAAGGCCTGTCGGACATGATCCGACATTGCGGATCATATCCGACAGACCTCGCTGAATGCGGAGAGCAATACGCTCTCCGCATTCAGCGAGGTCTGTCGGACATGATCCGCAATGTCTGATCATGTCCGACAGGCCTTTCATAAATAGGCCCCTAGATGTGATCATTGGTATAAATATTTTAAATGATCTCACTTTCTCTCCTCTCATCCACATAAAATATGTATTAACAGCTCCTTAACAGCATTTGAAACCATATGTTACAGCACTGAACTGTTACAAGTCAAGCTTTCTATTACCTATAAAATGCATCTTGTATAGCACTTGGATACCCTGCCCTCGTATACTGTAATATGGGAGTGCAAATATCTAGGGTTGACAAATTGTTGGAGAGGATGTGCAGATAGGGGCACCTTCATACACATATGGTGGCTGTTCCCTATTATATTGGTCTGCTAGCAGAATTGAAATGGAAAATGTGCTATTGATTGGGTTACCTATTATTATTATTATTATCATTTATTTATAAAGCCCAAACAAATTACGCAGAGCTGTTACATTAAGGGCTAGATTACAAGTGAGGCACAAACGTTTTTGTGCAAGCAATATCATGTTTTTGTGATTAGTTTTAATTGCGCTTATATTGCAAGTTGAATGAAATTGCCATTGAGCTACAATTCTTACCGCAATCTCAGAGCTGTGGTTAACTGTTTTCCGAAAAAACCTCACTTGATAAAAAAAAGTCCACCCTAACATAAGTTAAAAAAGAAAACATTAAACAGGTTAATGAAACATAAAAATTAGGCAACTTTTTTAGATTTGCAACAGTGAGATACAACCATAAGGTGAAAAATGTCACAAAGGCAACAGACTCTTTAAAGGGACAGTCTAGTCAAAATAAACTTTCATGATTCAGATAGGTCATGCAATTTACTTTTATCATCAAATTTGCTTTGTTCACTTGGCATTCTTACTTGAAAGTTAAACCTAGGTAGGTTCATATGGTAATTTCTAAACCTTTGAGTACCGCCTCTTATCTGAATGCATTTGACAGTTTTTCACAGCTAGAGGGTGTTAGTTCACGTGTGCCGTATAGATAACATTGTGCTCACGCCCATGGAGTTACTTATAAGAGGGCACTGACTGGCTAAAATGCATGTCTGTCAAAACAACTGAAATAAGGGGACAATTTGCACAGGCTTAGATACAAGGTAATCAGACAGGTAACAAGTATATTAATATAATTGTGTAAGTTATGCAAAACTGGGGAATGGGTAATAAAGGGATTATCTACTGTATTTTTTCAAACAATAACAATTCTGGAGTAGACCGTCCCTTTAAGAATTCTGCATGATTGTGGTTAGTGTCGCTGAAAAATCCTAACCATTCCCCTGAAAATTCTCACGGCCAGCTTCTCGTTCTCTGATATATCTTTTGTTCTGTCAAGTGAATCCACTGTCTCATAATTTCACAATTACAGACCTTTACATCATAACATGACCTATATAATATATAGTATATGCAAAAACATAGATTGTGATCATCTCATGACACAAACATCTATAGATTGTAAGTATAACCAATTATTAAATAATGTATGTTACATTTACAACAAATATATCTGACATTTGTTCATATCATTACTTTCTTACATGATTAACAAATTTGCACATGAATATATTGCCCATATATACTATATATATATATATATATATATATATATATATATATATATATATATATATACAGTATATATACTTCCAGCAAAATCAGAGGAAGGGGAGTCGTATTCCCCCGAAACGTCAATAAATTTGACTTGTTTTCATTTGAAGAAATCCTGGTTTGCCTCTGATTTTGCTGGAAGTTATTATAGATATACGGAGGAACCGTGTGGTTCCTACAGGATATTTTTTCTCTGTGAAAATGCATTGAGGCCGAATTACCAAATGTCTGTCAGACCTGATCTGACAGTGCGGATCAGGTCCGATAGACATTGCTGAATGCGGAGAGCAACACGCTCTCCATATTCAGCATTGCACCAGCAGCTCACAAGAGCTGCTGGTGCAACGCTGCCCCCTGCAGACTCGCGGCCAATGGGCCGCCAGCAGGGAGGTGTCAATCAACCCGATTGTACTCGATCGGGATGAATTGTGGTGATTCCTGTCCGCCTCATCAGAGCAGGCGGACAGGGTTATGGAGCAGCGGTCTTTAGACCGCTGCTTCATAACTACTGTTTCTGGTGAGTCTGAAGAATCGCCAGAAACACGGGCCCACAAGCTCCATACGGAGCTTGATAAATGGGCCTCATAGTGTGATAAAAGAACGCGCACCCTGAGTTGCAATAGAAATGAACAGGCATGGAAGTTATTCTAGCTTTTGTTCTATCTCAGGAGTGCTGTTCTCTCTCTTCTAACATATAAATATACTGTATATATATTTATATATATATATATATATATATATATATATAAATATAATTATAGATACGTTGATAATATAACCCAACGCGTGCAAAATGCTGAACTTACAATATCGCAATCGCCTTAATGTATTCTCCCATAGACTTCAATGGAGCGTGAAAAGTAGGGAAAAATACTAATACCCTACTTGTGCATACACACGATCTCGTTTAACCAAGTGCGCTAACCTAATATGAGATATTAATATTTAAAATTTGCATTTCTCAATTAAGATCTTAACGTGGCTGGGTTAGCGCACATGAAAATTTAGGATTCTTAAGGCTCCTTATAAAAATATTACATATAAAATATAAAATAAAATCAATATAAATTATTAAAAGAGTGTAACTGTACTTTGTAATGCATTTTTGATGTGTTTTATGATGGTTTTTTGTTTCTTGAAACAGTTAACCAGAGCTCTGAGGACTTGCATTAACTTCTATTACGCTCAAGTGATCACGTTTACTTTCAACCTGTAATACGAGCGCACATCCAACGCGCACAAACACCCGCAATAAACCCAATATCGCTTGCGCATAACTGTTAGCGAGCACTTATAATCTGGCACATTGATACAGAGGGCAGGTATGTGTAAGGAAAGTTTGAAATTTGTCAATATAAAAGTCTACTGCTCATTTGAAATTCAGAGTAAGTGTTATTGCATAGGGGCCGATGCCCCTGTTTCTGCGCAAGCCTTCAGGCTTGCCGGAAACAGAAGTTATGAAGCAGCGGTCTAAAGATCGCAGCTCCATAACTTGTCTGCCTGCTCTGAGCAGGAGAGGGCATCTATGATTCTAATAGCTCCTGTTTGGCCTCGCAGGATCTGGTGAAGATGTCATCTCTTGCCCCTTGGAGGTTGCCTTTGAGGGACTACTTCAGGGTCCCTTCCTCCATCCAAATCTAAATTCTCTGAAGCTGACTGCTTGGAGATTGAACGCGTAGTTTTGGCTAGGCATGGTTTTTCTGAGAAGGTCATTGGTACCATGCTTCAAGCTCGTAAACCTGTTACTCGTGAGATTTACTATAAGGAATGGAGTAAATATCTTTATTGGTGTGAATCAAAAGGTTTCTCTTGGAGTATTGTGAGGGTTCCTCGAATTATCAGTTAGCACTCTGAAGGGTCAGATTTCTGCCTTGTCTATTCTTTTGCACAAGCGTCTGGCAGATCTACCAGATGTTAAATCCTTTGTGCACGCCTTGGTCAGAATCAGGTCTGCGTTTAAACCGGTCCTGTTCTGCAATCACCTCCGCTCTGGATGAAGATAGAAGAGGTCCCCGTGCTGGATGAAGATATCGCCGGCTGGAAGAAGACCTCCGCTGGACTTCAGGAATGGTGAGTACCTATTTGGAGGTTAGACTTAGGTTTTATTTTTATTTTTTTGGGTGGTTTTCTTTTTTAGATTAGGACTTTGTTATTTTAATGGGCACAAAGAGCTGAATGACATTGTAAGGGCAATGCCCATACAAATGCCCTATGGGTAGCTTAGGTTTTTTTAGTGTTAGGTTTAATTATTTTGGGGGGGGGGTTTGGTGGGTTGGGGGATTTACTGTTAGGGTTAATTTTTATTTTTTAGGTGAAAGAGCTGATCGGTTTAGGGAAATGCCCTACAAAAGGCCCTTTTAAGGGCTATTGGTAGTTCAGTCTTAGATTAGGGGGTGTTTTTATTTTGGGGGCTTTTTATTTTTATGTTAGGAATTTTTTATTTTAATTTAGGATTTTTTAATTAATGTAATGGGGGTTAATTTAGGGGGTGTTAGGTTAGGCAGATTAGTGATTAGTTATTTGCGTTGTAGGGGCATGGCTGAATTAGGGGTTAATAGTTTACATAGCTAGATTGCGATGTGGGGGCATGGTGGATTAGGGGTTAATAGTTTTAATAGCTAAATTGCGATGTGGGGGATGGCGGATTAGGTGCTAATAACTTTAATAGATACTTTGCGATACGGGGGTTGTCGGATAAGGGGTTAATACATTTATTAGTTATTGCGGTGTGGGGGTTGCGGTTGAGAGGTAGATATTGCACACGCATTAGGTGTTTCATTTTAACAGTGAGCGACGAGGAACATATACGCACCGCACTTGTATGCGGCACCGAATATGCGATCGAGTGTAGTGTAAGGTCGGGTTACCATAGTAACCTATTAATGTTTTAGAAAACTGGCATCGGGTGGAAGCATTAACACAACGCTAACTTACACCTACACGAAAAGAACGACTGCACGCAAAGCAGAAACTATTTCAATGGAAACCTGGTACTAAAATGGAGCCGTAAATTACTTTTAGCTGTCGGCCATTTCGGTAGCTTACGGCTCCATTTTTAACGGCTCAATGGAAGCAAGTACAAAGAACCGCTTTATCCGCATGAAAAATAAGGTAAGGGGAAAGCTTGGAGACTCTGCGAGCAGAAGAAATAGCAAGGAGAAACAAACTTTCAAGGATAACAACTTAATATCAACTGAATGCACAGGCTCAAAAGGAGCCTGCTGTAATACTTTAAGAACGAGATTAAGACTCCAAGGTGGAGCAACAGGTTTAAACACAGACCTGATTCTGACCAAGGCCTGCACAAAGGATTGAACATCTTGTAGATCTGCCAGGCGCTTGTGCAAAAGAATAGACAGGGCAGAAATCTGACCCTACAGAGTGCTAACTGATAATCCTTTCTCCAGACCCTCCTAAAGAAAAGACAAAATTCGAGGAACCCTCAACCTACTCCAAAAGAGACCTTTCGATTCACACCAATAAAGGTATTTACGCCATACCTTATGGTAAATCTTACGAGTAACAGGTTTACGAGCTTAAAGCATGGTACCAATGACCTCAGAAAAACCATGCCTAGCCAAAACTAGGCGTTCAATCTTCAAGCAGTCAGCTTCAGAGAATCTAGATTTGGATGGAGGAAGGGACTACGAAGTAGAAGGTCCTTTCTCAAAGGCAACCTCCAAGGGGCAAGAGATGACATCTTCACTAGATCCGCAAACCAGATCCTGAGAGGCCAGACAGGAGCTTTAAGAATCACAGACGCCCTCTCCTGCTTAATATGAGCTATGACTCGAGGAAGGAGAGCAAATGGAGGGAACAGGTAAGCAAGACTGAAATTCCAAGGCACCGCCAAATCGTCGATCAGAGCGGCTTGTGGATCTCTTGATCTTGAACCGTACCTTGGACGCTTGGCGTTTAGACGTGACACCATCAGATCCAACTCTGGAACACCCCACCTGAAGGTTATCCTTCAGAATACCAACCCACTCCACAGGATAAAAGGTCTGCCTGCTCAGAAAATCAGCTTCCCAGTTCTCCACCCCTGGGAGAGAGGAGACAATTGTGAGACTCCGCCCACTGGAGAATGGGAGTCACTTCCTTCATGGCTAACTAACTCTGAGTTCCTCCCTGGTAATGTTGTCCAATTGGAATCTTCTATCTTCATCCCGGCGGCATCTTCTATCTTCATCCCGGCGGCGTCTTCTATCTTCATCACGGCAGCATGGAGCGGGTCCATCCTGAAGACATCTGGCGCGGAGCATCCTCTTCATACGGTCGCCAACGTATACTGAATCTTCAATGTAAGGGAGCCTTTTCAAAATGGCGTCCCTTGCATTCCAATTGGCTGATTTCAAATCAGCCAATAGGATGAGAGCTACTGAAATCCTATTGGCTGTTCAAATCAGTCAATAGGATGAGAGCTACTGAAATTCTATTGGCTAATTTGAACAAATTGGGAGGTGGGGGTATTAGAATAGAAATCATTTTTATTGTTTTGGATAATTTCGTTTGTAATTATTTGTAATGGTAGGTTTTTTTATTTTTTGTAATTTTAGTGTTTTTTTATTTTTTGTAATGTTAGCTTTTAGTGTAAGGCAGCTTAGGTTTTATTTCACAGGTAAGTTTGTATTTATTTTAACTAGGTAGTTAGTAAATAGTTAATAACTATTAACTAACTAGTCTACCTAGTTAAAATAAATACAAACTTACCTGTGAAATAAAAATAAAACCTAAGCCAGCTACAATATAACTATTAGTTATATTGTAGCTAGCTTAGGTTTTATTTCACAGGTAAGTATGTATTTAGTTTTAAATAGGTATTATTTAGTTAATAATTGTAATTTTAATTTAGCTCTATTTTATTTATGTTAAAGTTAGGGGGTGTTAGGGTTAGGGTTACGGTTAGTTGTTGCGATGTTGGGGGCTGGCGGTTTAGGGGTTAATAGGTTTATTTAGCGGTAGTGCTGTGGGAGGCTAGAGGTTTAGGGGTTAATAACTTTATTTAGTGGTGGCAATGTTGGGGAGCGGTGGAATGGGGTTAATAGAGTTATTATAGTGTGGGGGATGTTGGGGTGCAGGGGAATAGGGGTTAATAACTTTAGTATAGTGGCGGCGATATCGGGAGCGGCAGATTAGGGGTTTATAGATTTATTTCGGTGGCGGCGATATCGGGAACGGCAGATTTGGGGTTAATAACTTTATGTAGGTGTCGGCGATGTCGGAGGCAGCAGATTATGGGTGTTTAGACGTGGGGTTTATGTTAGGGTGTTTCTTTTCCATCCATAGACATCAATAGGGCTGCTTTACGGAGCTTTTCATTCCACAATCGCAGGTGTTAGGTTTTTTCTAACCCGCTCTCCCCATTGATGTCTATGGGGAAAGCATGCATGAGCACATCAAATCAGTGCTTGTATTTTGTGCGGTATGGAGCTAAACGTAACCATATTGCACGCACAAGATGTTTCAAAACTTGTAATGGCAGCGCTATAGAGGGTGAAATAACGCAACTTTTGTTGCGTTCGTTAAATACCCTCTATCGCGCATAACTTGTAATCTACCTCAAAAGTATTTCCCTTAAAGGGTAAAGATAGAAGTTTGGATTTGGATGTTACATCTGCAGACCAAGATTTTAACCACAGAGATCTGCAAGCAAGAACTGCCAGGCTGGAAATCCTGGCTTCCAGTCTAACCACCTGCATGCTGGCATCACAGATAAAAGTATTAGCCAGCTTTAGAGCCTTGATCCTATCCTAGACCTCCTCTATAGTAGTTTCTTCTGAAATTAGGTCAGACAAGGCATCACACCAATAAAATGCTGAACTCGCAACCGTAGCAATACTTGCAACAGGTTGCCATTGTAACCCCTGATGAATGTACATCTTTCTTAAGTAACCTTCCAGCTTCTTATCCATGGGATCTTTAAAAGAAGAGCTATCCTCAATAGGGATAGTAGTTCTCGTGACTGCTTTACGGAGCTTTTCATTCCACAATCGCAGGTGTTAGGTTTTTTCTAACCCGCTCTCCCCATTGATGTCTATGGGGAAAGCATGCATGAGCACATCAAATCAGTGCTTGTATTTTGTGCGGTATGGAGCTAAACGTAACCATATTGCACGCACAAGCTGTTTCAAAACTTGTAATGGCAGCGCTATAGAGGGTGAAATAACGCAACTTTTGTTGCGTTCGTTAAATACCCTCTATCGCGCATAACTTGTAATCTACCTCAAAAGTATTTCCCTTAAAGGGTAAAGATAGAAGTTTGGATTTGGATGTTACATCTGCAGACCAAGATTTTAACCACAGAGATCTGCAAGCAAGAACTGCCAGGCTGGAAATCCTGGCTTCCAGTCTAACCACCTGCATGCTGGCATCACAGATAAAAGTATTAGCCAGCTTTAGAGCCTTGATCCTATCCTAGACCTCCTCTATAGTAGTTTCTTCTGAAATTAGGTCAGACAAGGCATCACACCAATAAAATGCTGAACTCGCAACCGTAGCAATACTTGCAACAGGTTGCCATTGTAACCCCTGATGAATGTACATCTTTCTTAAGTAACCTTCCAGCTTCTTATCCATGGGATCTTTAAAAGAAGAGCTATCCTCAATAGGGATAGTAGTTCTCGTGGCTAAAGTAGAGATAGCTCCATGTCACAGATACAGCAATTATAAACTCAAAATAAGGTAGATTATGTGCAAAGGATTTAAAACAATCCCTTCAATATGAGGGAGATTAATACCTGGAAGCCCTATACCAGACAGGCTAACAAATTAAGTACTAATATATGTACTATGAAATAATAATAGTGCTTAGAGGGTACATAGACAGTAAAGATTCTACCTGCCACCCCCAGCGCATTAATCTCCTAAATGAAGAGGTAAAATGCAAAATTAATACACATAAACATTTTAAATGTGATGATCATTTACTTAGTTGCCACCAGATGGCAGCAATACCATAAGGGTTCAGGAAAACCAGACAAAAAAGGAAACATTAAAAAACCCTCATACAGCTTTGCATTATTTTAATACTCAAAGGGAGAAAAATCTAAATGAGGACAAAATGAAGTACAGATAGCCCTCAATCCTATTGTCCCTTGAATTTCCATCTGGATTCTTATATAAAATCAAACACATAAGGAGTTTCAAATAAAGTAAATTATTTTAAAAATCTAAGCAATCTCTTCTCCCTGCATACTAGCGTGAACTGACACTGCCCTCTAGACACATTGCAGAGTAAAACATTTCCCCCTATACCTATAACACAGAGGGGGAAAAAGAAAGTCTCAACATCACATTGTAGTCAAATTAACTACTACAAATCCAATCTCACTACGAAGCTAATTAACCCAGAAACCATATCCTATGGGAGTCAAGAGACCTGGCAACCGTGGCAAGGGGAGAAAATAAATGTGGATTGTGTTATAAAAGCAATCAAATAACATTGCAACACACAGCCATCACAACTATTTTCTAACTGTCATGCGGAAATAAATGGCGTTGTCATCTCAAACAGAAAAAACATAATTTATGCTTATCAGATAAATTCTGTTCCTTCCTGGCAGGGAGAGTCCATGACTTAATTCCTTATTGTTGGGAAAATACAACACCTGGCCACCAGGAGGAGACAAAGACACCCAAGCAAAGGCTTAAATATCCCTCCCACTTCACCTATCCTCATTCTGCCGAGGGAACAACGAAAAGTAGGAGAAACATCAGGGTATAAAGGTGCCAGAAGAATTAATATAAAAAGGAAGCCGCCCAACAAAAATAAATTACGTGCGGGGGCGTGGACTCTCCCTGGCAGGAAGGAAAGGAATTTATCTGGTTAGCATAAATTATGTTTTCCTTCCATAAGGCAGGGAAATTCCACAACTTCATTCCTTACTGTTGTGAACACTATACCCAAGCTCCAGAGGACACTGAAGGAATAATAGGAGGGAACAAAAGAGAGGCGGACCCTAATCTGAGGGCACCACAGCCTGCAAAACTTTTCTCCCAAAAGCTGTTTCAACCGAAGCAAACACATCAAACTTGTAAAATTTAGAAAAAGTGTGTAAGGAGGACCAGGTAGCCGCCTTACAAAATTGATCCATAGAGGCTTCGTTCTTAAAAGCCCAGGAGGAAGCCACTGCTCTAGCAGAATGAGCCATTATCTTCTCAGGAGGCTTTTGTCCTGCTGTCTCGTAAGTTAAGCGGATGATACTCCTCAACCAGAATGATAGGGAAGTCATAGTAGCCTTCTGCCCCCTACGCTTCCCTGAATATATGACAAACAAAGAGAAAGATTGTCTGAACTCCTTAGTAGCCTGAAGATAAAACTTCAAGGCACGAACCACATCTAGATTATGAAGCAAACGTTCCTTCGCTGAAGAAGGATTAGGACACAAAGAAGGAACAACAATCTCTTGATTAATGATATGATCAGACACCACCTTACGGAGAAACCCTAATTTAGTACCTAAAACCGCCTTATCAGCATGGAAAACAAGATAAGGGGGGTCATATTGCAAAACAGAAATATCAGAAACTCTGTACAAAGAGACAATAGCCAATCTTCCAAGATAACAATTTAATGTCAAAAGTATGCATAGGTTCAAACAGAGCCTGCGGCAAAACACGAAGAACAAGATTGAGGCTCCAAGGTGGAGCACCAGATCTTAAGCACAGGTCTGATCCTGGTCAGAGCCTTAAGGAAGCACTGCACATCCGGAAATTCGGCCAATCTTCTGTGCAGTAACACCGACAGGGCCGGTATCTATCCCTTCAGGGAACTAGCAGATAGACCCTTCTCCAGTCCATCCTGGAGATAAGACAAAATTCTGGCAACCTTAACCTTATGCCAGGAAAAGCCACCCATTTCACACCAGTACAAGTAAGTCCTCCACACTTTATGATAGATACGACGAGTAACTGGCTTACAAGCTTAAATCAGAGTGTCAATAACATTCTCAGAAAACCCTCTCTTGGCTAAGGCTAAACGTTCAATAGAAATAGCGCCATCGACCTTAGGGATGGAGCCCCACAAATCCAATTGAGAGTCAGGGACAGGGAATAATTTTTTAAAAGTAGACGAGGGGGAAAAAGAAGTTCTTATTCTTTCCCATTCGTTACTAATAATGTTCGCCATTTTAACTGGCACAAAGAAAGTCAGAGGGACCTTCCTGTCTTCATAAACCTTGTCTAATTTAGGGATCTTAGGTTCCTCAGTTAGTTTAGCCTCTGGAACCTCTAGCGTAGACAGAACCTTCTTTAATAAAAAAAGCAGATGCTCAATTTTAAATCTAAAGGAGGGTTCCTCCGCTGAAGGAGGTTTAGAAACTGATTCTCCAAATGGGACTCAAAGTACTTTTTCAGCGCTTACTCTCAGAATTAACCAAATCGGCAGCTGAATAGTAATAGTTGTTATTATTACTCAATTTAACGGTACTCATTTTATCGACCTTGGAAGGATGAAGGGCTGAGTCGGCCCTGCCACTACAGAAGTTAACTCATCTTCAGATAGCTGAGCCATAATAGCTAAATCCGACAAATATTTAGATGACTCTGAACTCTGTTTAACTTTTTTCTTATGTTTACTAGAGGGAGTTAAGGCACTCAGGGCTGCAGACACCACCGATTGTAACTGTGCGTTAAAGTCTGCAGGAAAAAAAGCCACCTCCAGATGGAGGATTAGTTGAGCCACGGGAAACTGCATGTGGAGCGGGTAGTGTAGAAAGGGTAGTAATCTCTTGGGACATAGATTCCTGAGAGGTAGACGGCTCAGAGGGGCTAATAGCGCTATGAGTATTAGCAGGCTTGTCTCCCTTCTTAGACTTTAGAACAGTGCTTAGGCAAATGGAACAAAATTGAGCAGGCGGGCAAACTTCGGCCTCCTCACAATATAAACAGGAATTATTAATCAGAACAGAAGGAGCAGTACCTTCTAATGTAGAATCAGAGTCCTCTATAGCTCATACCCACAGAAGGACAAACAAAAAAAATAAAAAAACGGCACCTTTATAATCCCAATGGCTGGGGCACTCACCACCTCCTAGACCCAAACAGCTAACAGTGAAAACGCTCTCTTTAGGAGTGATGTCCGCAGCAGGATTGTAGGAAAAGGAAAAGACTGCACCTGGTCACGTGGTGCGTAGGACAGGACTTCCCCTGCTATGAAAAAGGCGCTAAGCTATTAGTTAGCAACAAAGGGAAATCCAGCAGTTCAGGGGTAAACCAATAGAAGGACCAGACAGGCAGAGTTCAGTAACAGTATAGCAATCCAGCAGTTCAGGGGTTAAGCAGGCAGAGTGGTCAGACAAGCAGAGTTCAGCAACAGTATAGCAATCCAGCAGTTCAGGGGTTAAGCAGGCAGAGTGGTCAGACAAGCAGAGTTCAGCAACAGTATAGAAAATCCAGCAGTTCAGGGTTTAAGCAGGCAGAGTGGTCAGACAAGCACAGTTCAGCAACAATATAACAGTCCAGAAATACAACACCCAGGAGCACACTAAGCAACACTTATACTTGGGCAGTGAATATAGTAAATGACAGACTTACATAGGCGCAGGATTCGCGCCACAAGAGATCCGTACTGGCTTCAGAAGGGGAGAGACGTGTGGAGATGTCATCATCACCGCACGCTCACAGGAACCACTGAATCCCTGGCAACAGCCAGAGCAACAACCGCTGCGTCCCTGGCAACAGCCAGAGCAACAACCACCGCATCCCTGGCAACAGCCAGAGCAGCGCGGCTTGACACTCTTGGTGGTGTTTTCCCAACAGTAAGGAATAGAGTCGTGGACTCTTCCTGCCTTATGGAAGGAAAGGCACATCTCATCAAGCATATAGAAAAACTCACATGTAAAGTCCTTATACACCATGAGAGTATATGGTAGCAGGAGAAATAACAAAGCTTACTTCTAAACTTCTGTCTGCGCTGCCGTCCTGTATAAAATACAGCTGAGTTGCGTCACAGAGGGGAGAGACGAATGGCGCCAAAATCTAATTCTAGATGCGTAACTATCTGCCGTCATGCAGAGTAAAGTTACATACCCTTAGAAAACAATCACTAAGTCTGTAGAACACATTACCCAAATTAAATAGTTAATAGAGCATTGGCTACATAACTCACATGCCGATAAGAGCTCTACAAGTAAAGAGAATTTAAAAGATTGACCCACATAGGGAGTACCCCTAAAATCCCTTCTTTGGATACACAGACTCTATTTCCCACTAATAAGGAAGGAAAGGTCTGCATAAAAAAACCCTACTTGAGAGGGATCATGACTGTCAGTCTACTTGACAATAGCATGTAGTTATCTCAGATCAATTATGTAAGGAGATGAAAAACCGCTGCCCCAGGGAGGGAGTAACCGAGCCCAGTCTGTTAAAAAAAGTCACTAGAGGTTATATAAGCTGTGGCCAATATTACACCTTCCCTCATTGCCCACCCTCACTGGGTACCCAGCAAATGAATAAAAATCCCTTACCCCTATTATGCCTCAATTAGACCACAAGCCATGGGGACAGAAGGTACAGGGACTTACAGTTAGAAGACTTTATTCTTCTCACTAACTCCAGGTTTGACAGACTCAGCTAACCTCTGACAAGGACCTGTAGGCAAAAAAAAACAGAGTAACCAACCCTGGTTTTCTATAAAGGGGTAGTATAAGTGTTGGAAGGTAAGCAAGGACTACCTCGCTGTTTTCCAACTGCTAAAAGCCCCCATTACTCTTACTAAAGAGAATTAAATGAACACGGCATAGCCCCAATCCTTGCTTGTAGGCAGAAGTACCCATTAAAGGATTTAATATCTTCAGAGACCATCTTCGCACATCCTCCCGATGATAAAGGCAAAGAATGACTGGGGATTATGGGTAATGGGAGTGACACTTAACAGCTCTGTTGGGGTGTTCTTTGCCTCCTCCTGCTGGCCAGGAGTTGAATTCCCACTAGTAATTAGAATGGTTTTGTGGACTCTCCATGACATTGGAAAGAAGTATGTTTTCTGTGAAATAAAGACAAGCATGTTGCTTATTACTAAATAAGAAAAATAAAAAGTTTTAAAAAATATTATTTGCCTATAGAATACTATTTGCAAATGCATACCTTACAACAGTTCCTGGGGCATGTTTGTGTCATGGGTGGTACTAGGGGTATATCATGCACTGAGTACGAGTATGGAGTGCCGTGGGGGGAGTCAGTTCAGTGCCCACAAACATATGCCAGGGGAAACTGCATCTGGGAAAGTGTTTACCTGAATATCTACTAAATTGAGAATAATGTAGTCCCCCCCGAACCGATTTTCACGGGACAGTCCTGATTTTAAGGGTCTGGAATTTAAATAATATTTACATGCCATAATACAACTTATAAATGTAACCTAAAAGTAGTTTTATATGGTTTTAATACTTTTGTATACACAGTAGCCTCAGAAAGATAGTACAGTACTGTAATCAGAAAGGTAATATCTGTTGTGAACACACAAAAAACAAAGACACAGGCAGGGAAAAAAGTAATATATGATATATATTAATATTAATAATATAATATTTAATATTAATTAAAAAGGTTGGATTTCAAAATGTTTGGATTTTGGAATTCTGGATTTGATGATTTGTACGTGTATTGCAAAGTATTACACTGATATATATGTGATATTTTATTAACCGCCTGGCTAAAAAAAAAAAATCCACTGTTTGTTACACAAATAATCATTAAATCAATTTATATTAAATTATATAATTATTTTGTGCTTAGATGGCTTAAGTAACGTTATAAATGAAAAAAAGTGTTTAACATTCCAAAGTATTAGATTGCCCAAGCCTAACAACATTTTCTGGGGAGAACATATATATTTAATAAGACTTTAGGTAATATAAGACTCCTCCGAACCTTAAAAGAAAAACAAAGGCTTAAGACTAATTAATAAGTAATACAGCTGCAAGCTTCCAGGACAGTAGGGTCCCATCCTCGGTAACCACTCCAATTATAGGATCACTAAAGGGCACTCCTCCCCTTTTGTATAACTCAATTATTGCACCTACAACTGTAATGTACCCCAATACTGTACTTGTTTGTTTGTGTATGCAATGCATCTCTGTAATATTTTATTATTACTTGTATAGCACTGCGCAATCTGCTGGCGCTTTATAAATACCTGATAATAACCTGATACATGCCATTACATGGAAGTTGTTGATACCTGAGTGCCGTAAATATCTGTAGTGAGTTAGGTATGATAGCGCCTAAGTTTCTACTACCGTCCACAAGACAGTTTGTAATCTGCAGCATGCAATGCTTCATATATATATATATATATATATATATATATATATATATATATATATATATATATACAAAACAATATAAGACGTTTGTAACTGTTTTCCTTTGTACTAGAGATGGCATTACACACAGTGAAATAGCATTGCAGTGTAGTAATGCACTGTTTATAGCTAGACAGAATTACACAACTTATACATTCTGAGCATTTCCACTAAGAAACATCTGCTAATTGTAAATAAGTGGGCAGACCCTGCAATCAGCGCGCGTTGGTAACTATGAAAAACCTCAGAGTGCTTTGAAGATGAACAGTGCAACCATTAGTGAAAATCCAAACCTCTTTCTTTTATTATACATCTAAATTTTCAGTGTATTCTACTTGAAATTGATTTTAATAGACTGACTAACTGCATATAGAAATGGAACAAATACATATGTCATCAATCAGGAATATATACATTATTTCCATGCTAGAATGAAGTCCAAATGTTATACGTTTCCCATACCAGCATATTAAAAACAAAAATATGTTTTGGAATGAAAATATGGCTTAAAAATGTATGATTAATAATATTTTTAAAAGTAGATATATCATCCTTATTATTAAAAAAAATGCATTACTGTTTAAAAAAATGTATGTCATAAAAAGAAGTTTTGCGCATGGTTAATTACATGGCAAAAAAACAACTTATAATTACAAGACATTTCTGTTGCTATAGAATAACATAGCAGACAATTCTAAACATTGTTAAGTTGTTTATCAATAGCCAAACTCCACCTATCATTTGCCTCATTTGGAGGAGCCAAATTGGGCTTTAGTCTGCAGTGAATTGGTTTCCAGCTGTTATGTGGCAAATCCAATTAGGAAAATAAATGTAGCAGGGTTAGTCTTGAAAAGCCAGCAGGGTGCATTTGAAGTTGTGAGAATTAGAGAAGCCTCAATTTTCAAAACTAAATTACATGAACTGGGGACAATATAAAACAAATGAAAATATATTGCAAAGTTATTTCATTGTGCATAAGTAAATATTTATATACAAATCTCAAGGCGTTTACCGTCCCTTTAAGGAGCTTTCACACACTTTCTATTTTCCTGAAATCTGAAGAGAATAAACCTTCCATGTAAACATCTAATAAAATCAGAGAAAGCTGATTAAAAGTATTTGGACAGTGTTAGAAAATAACTATGGCCCCTTAGAATCCATCAGTGAACAAAAATATCATAAAGAAGCTCAGGAAATATGAAACTAAAATTGTGCAGGGTGTGCAGGGAAGAACATGTATTGTTTTTTTAGACAGCACTATTCATATTCCTCCCTGCACACCCTGCAGCATGTGTAACTTATAGGTGTTCTGTATTTTAAGGTATGGGTGGCAACCCTACTTATGAGTTACACATGCTGCAGGAACATAAATAGTGCTGTTCAGTGTCACTATTTGTGTGCTGTACAGGGGTGAAATTCATGTTCCTACCTGCACACCCTGTTTCATGTATAACTCATAAGTGTCAAGGAAAACATGGCCGAGGTGGCAACCCTAGTTGCATGAGAGTGTGTGTGTTGCTTTTATGAGAGTGTGTGTTTAATGCGACTGTGTGTGTGTTTTATGAGAGTGTGTCTGTTTTATGAGAGTGTGCGTGTTTTATGAGTGTGTGTGTGTGTTACATGAGAGTGTGAGTGTTGCATGTGTGTGTTTTATAAGAGTGTGTGTGTTTTATGAGAGTGTGTGTGTTGCATTAGAGTGTGTGTGTTGCATGTGTGTGTGTTTGTTTTATGAGAGTGTGTGTGTTTTGTGAGTGTGTGTGTTACATGAGAGTATGTGTGTTACATGAGAGTGTGTGTGTGTGTTTTATGAGAATGTGCGTGTTGCATGGGTGTGTGTGTGTGTTTTATGAGAGTGTGTGTGTTTTATGAGAGTGTGTGTGTTGCATTAGAGTGTGTGTGTTGCATGTGTGTGTGTGTGTTACATGAGAGTGTGTGTGCGTTTTATGAGAGTGTGTGTGTTTTATGAGAGTATGTGTGTTACATGAGAGTGTGTGTGTGTGTTTTATGAGAGTGTGCGTGTTGCATGTGTGTGTGTGTGTTTTATGAGAGTGTGCGTGTTGCATGTGTGTATGTGTTTTATGAGAGTGTGTGTGTTGCATGTGTGTGTTTTATGAAAGTGTGTGTGTGTTACATGAGAGTGTGTGTGTTACATGAGAGTGTGTGTGTGTTTTATGAGAGTGTGTGTGTTGCATGAGAGTGTGTGTGTGTTTTATGAGTTTGTGTGTTGCATGTGAGTGTGTGTGTTGCATGAGTGTGTGAGCTGCCTGAGAGTGTGTGTGTTGCATGAGTATGTGTGTGTTACATGAGTGTATGTGTTTTATGAAAGTGTGTATGTGTTGCATGAGAAAGAGAGAAAGAGAGCAAAAGAGAGGGGGGAGAGAGAGGAAAAGAGAGCAACATAGAGGGGGAGAGAGAGCAAAAGAGAGGGGGGAGAGAGAGCAAAAGAGAGGGGGAGAGAGAAAGCAAAAGAGAGGGGGAGAGAGAGAGCAAAAGAGAGGGGGGAGAGAGCAAAAGAGAGGGGAGAGAGAGCAAAAGAGAGGGGGGAGAAAGAGAGAAAGAGTCAGCAAAAGAGAGGGTGGCTAGAGAGAGAGAGAAAGAGAGAGAAAGAGAGGGGGAGAGAGTGCAAAAGAGAGGGGGAGAGGGAGAGAGAAAGAGAGCAAAAGAGAGGGGGGAGAGAGAGAGCAAAAGAAAGGGGTGAGAGAGAGCAAAAGAGAGGGGGAGATAGAGAGAGCAAAAGAGAGGGGGGGGAGAGAGAGAGAAAGAGTGAGAGAGCGGGGGAGAGAGTGCAAAAGAGAGAGAGGGAGAGAGAAAGAGAGCAAAAGAGAGGGGGGAAAGAGAGAGCAAAAGAAAGGGGGAGAGAGAGAGCAAAAGAGAGAGGGAGATAGAGAGAGCAAAAGAGAGGGGGGAGAGAGACCAAAAGAGAGGGGGGAGAGAGACCAAAAGAGAGGGGGGAAGAGAGACCAAAAGAGAGGGGGAGAGAGACCAAAAGAGAGGGGGAGAGAGAGAGCAAAAGAGAGGGGGGAGAGAGAGAGCAAAAGAGGGGGGGGGGAGAGCAAAAGCTTAAAAGAAAAGGAGAAGAGAGAGAGCAAGAGAGGGAGGAGAGAGAGAGAGAGAGAGAGCAAAAGAGAGGGGGAGAGAGAGCAAGAGAGGGGGAGAAAGAGAGCAAAAAAGAGCGGGAGAGAGAGCAAAAGAGAGGGGGAGAGAGAGAGCAAAAGAGAGGGGGAGAGAGAGAGCAAAAGAGAGGGGGGAGAGAGAGAGGGCAAAAGAGAGGGGGAGAGAGAGAGGGCAAAAGAGAGGGGGAGAGAGAGAGGGCAAAAGAGAGGGGGAGAGAGAGAGTGCAAAAGAGGGGGGAGAGAGAGATAGCAAAAGAGAAGGGGAGAGAGAGAGCAAGGGGTGGGCCCGCTGTACTACAAAAAATGGCCCATGTACACGGGCTTTAGGACTAGTATTAACATAATAGAGCTTAGTTTAGACCACTGACATTGTAGTCCTTGCCAGCTATGGGCTAGATTACAAGTGCTGCGCTACTGTTGAAAGTAAATGCATTCACTCAAGTGCAAAATACATACATACATACATACATACAGAGAAAATAGAATGTCAGGGGATGAAATCCACAGACAAGCCCCAATAGCGCTTCTTACAGGGAAAACCTAGAAAAAATAGTATTATACACACATAGTTATATTATGTTTATATTAAAATATAAACACATATAAATATAACAGATAGGTAATAGCTGCCTGTTCTTAAAAAAGAGAGGTCCCTCAAAACCTCTCTAAACGTAAATAAAGGTACAGAAAGGAGCAGGATGGTGCTATACAAAGTGTATTATAAAGACTGATTTTTTTTTTTCATGATTCAGATAGCGCAGGCAATTTTGAGACAATGACAAGAGGCATGTTTATGCAGCCACCAATCACCAGCCATCTCCTAGTAGTAAATTGCTGCTCTTGAGTCCACATAAGTATTTTCTTCAACAAGGAACAAATCAAATTTGATAAAATGAGTAAATGGGTAAATTGTTAAAAATCGCATGTACTATATGAATCATGAAAGTTGAATCATTACTTTACTGTCCCTTTAAGTTGTATGCTCTGAATAAGGAATGTGTAATACTGACTTCCATTCCCCTTTACAGGAAAAGCACCAAAAAAAAAAAGAATGTGCATTTTACTGTTTCTTACACTTTTGTATCATTGATTCTACCATTGATATGTACATTTGAGTTTACTTTTTTTATCACATTATTTTAACAGTTATTTAACACCAATAAAACCCATTTGCTGCATGAATGATTACACCTGCTAGACGATCTGCTTGAGCACATTTGTTTAACAGTTTTGTTGTTGTTCTGTTTTATTAGGATGACTTTTACAGAACTGGTCTTGGAATCTTTACTGAGTTCAGTGACTGAGCCTCTTTGAAGTCTTACAGGTTACTCACTTTAAACAGTTTTATAGTAATTGAAATTGATTGCTAATTAGTCATGGATTCTTTAAACCAGGGTTCTTCAAACTTTTTTCCCCAACACCCAGTGCCATGATACCACATTTCTTTGAAGTAATATACAAGAAGGTACCTGCAATGTTTGGCAAAGAGACTAAAATGTGTGCATACTTTATCCCTGATTGTAATCAAAGTTGAAAGTGTAGTAAAAAGTAATAACACACACTACACACACACTCATAAAACACACACAGACACACCACACACACTCATGCAACACAGACACACACTCATGCAACACACACACTCATGCAACATACACACACACTCATGCAACACACATATACAACACACACACACTCATAAAACACACACAGGCACACCACACACACTCATGCCACACACACTCATAAAACACACACATGCACTCTCATAAAACACACACACTGATCTCATAAAACACACACACACTCATGCAATACACACACTCATGCAATACACACACATGCACACTCAGAAAACACACACACTCTCATAAAACACACACATGCACACTCTCATAAAACACACACACGCTCATAAAACACATACACACTCATGCAAAACACACACACACATAAAACACACACATGCACTCTCATAAAACACACACACTGATCTCATAAAACACACACACTCATGCAACACACACTCATGCAATACACACACTCATGCAATACACACACATGCACACTCATAAAACACACACACTCTCATAAAACACACACATGCACACTCTCATAAAACACACACACGCTCATAAAACACATACACACTCATGCAAAACACACACACACATAAAACACACACATGCACACTCGCATAAAACACACACACTCTCATAAAACACACACACACTCATGCAACACACACACTCATAAAACACACACATGCACACTCGCATAAAACACACACACTCTCATAAAACACACACACTCATGCAACACACACACACTCATGCAACACACACACTCATGCAACACACACACTCATGCAAGACACACACACTCATGCAACACACACACTCTCATGCAACACACACACGCTCTCATGCAACACACACAAACACACTCATGCAAAACACAAACTAATGCAACACACACACTATCATGCAACACACACACTCTCATAAAACACACACACACTCATAAAACACACACACACTCATATGCAACACATAGACTCTCATGCAACACACACACACACTCTCATGCAACACACACACACACTCTTATGCAACACACACACTCTCATGCAACACACACACACACTCTCATAAAACACACACACACACTCTCCTGCAACACACACACTCTCATGCAACACTAGGGTTGCCACCCAGCCGGTATTTTACCGACACGGCCAGATTTTTTAAGGTTCATGTCAATGTAGAAAATAAAGAATAAATATTGAAAGAAACCCTCTGTCAAAGTGAAACTTCTTCTGAGTGTGATGAATACTAGTTATAAACAAATGATCATTTAAAATCAGTCCTATCAGCTTTAGTTTTTGAGTTATGCTGTTTAATTAGTTAAAACACACACACTCTCATAAAATACAGACACACTCTCATGCAACACACACACTCTCATAAAACACACACACACTCATGCAACACACACACACTCATGCAACACACACACACTCATAAAACACACACACACACTCTCATGCAACACACACACTCTCATGCAACACACACACTCTCATAAAACACACACACACTCTCATAAAACACACACACTCTCATAAAATACAGACACACTCTCATGCAACACACACACTCTCATAAAACACACACACTCATGCAACACACACACTCTCATAAAACACACACACACACTCTCATGCAACACACACACTCTCATGCAACACACACACTCTCATAAAACACACACTCTCTCATAAAACACACACACTCTCATAAAATACAGACACACTCTCATGCAACACACACACACTCATAAAACACACACACACTCATGCAACACACACACACTCTCATAAAACACACACACACACACTCTCATGCAACACACACACTCTCATGCAACACACACACTCTCATAAAACACACACACACTCATAAAACACACACACACTCTCATGCAACACACACACTCTCATAAAACACACACACACTCATAAAACACACACACTCTCATGCAACATACACACACCACACACTCTCATATAACACACACACAAGTCACAACCCATTAAACATGGTGTTGCGACCCAGTAATGTGTCCTGACCGTGGTTTGAAGAACCCTGCTTTAAAGGACCTATATGTGTCTTATTATGCCTTCTGTTAAAGGGACAGTGTACACTAATGTAATAGTCACTACTATGAAGACGAATATGCACAGATACTTATCTAAAAATCCAGTATAAAACCTTTTAAAAACTTACTTAGAAGCTCCCAGTTTAGCACTGTTGATGAGGTTAAGCTGGGACACCCACTAAAAGGTGCTGGGAAAGCAGGAAGGGGAGACACTCCCCCCTTCCCCTGTATATGAAAAGACCCATTACACAGCCAGGAGTTTGTAGACAGCAGTATACATCTAAAACTTTGGGGCTTGGCTAGAAGTCTGAAAATCAGCACAATGTTATTAAAAATATAAGCAAAACTATACATTATTACAAAACACTCCCAGATGGGCTATATAAATTAATAATCTACAAAACATTTATGCAAAGAAACATCTAGTGCACAATGTCCCTTTAAACTGTAATAGGCAGATAATAATAAATAATAATAAATAAATAATACATTTGTCCTTTAGGATCTGACCGGGTGTGCGGAAGCGGTCATTGCGGGGGTGTGACCGAGGGCATGGTCGGGCGGAGCGTCCATGACAAGGGGGGGCGTGGCCGGTTGTTCTGTTATATTTACCTACTGTGTTACGTTTTCCTACCTACGTAACACGTACGGGCAGATAGAGCACTTTCATATCCGCCTTTTTTTTTAAACGGAGGCTGATATCAAAATATTGATCGGATGGAGATATTTGGCTGTTTTGAGTGCAGATCTCGCTCAAACATAAAACATTAAAACATAATTACAAAAATGATGTATGTTATTAAGCTTGTGATGATAGCATTCATTTTATAAATGTATTTTTTCAGGGTACAGATATGTTTCCATTATTTTATGTTACATAGCCTGAAACATACATTTATAAAGTGAACGCTATCATCAGCTAATACCATACATAATATTTTGTGTTTAGGTTTTAATTATTTATGTTTGAGCGATCTCTGCACTCAAATCAGCCAAATATAATGTGGTCGGAAAATTATACAGAATCCGATCATTATTTTAACATCAGCCTCCTTTTGAAACAAATATGGCGGATATAAAAGTTCTCTATCTAGATGTAGGCTTGGCCGTACACGTTATGTAGGTAGGACAACGCAACAAGGTAGGGAAATACAATAGAACACCGTCGGGAGTGCCGTGATGGGGTGTGTCCAGACGGGAATAGGTCAGATGGGCGTGGCCGGGGCATGGCCAGGTGGAGCGGCCTTGACGAGGGGGCATGGCCGGCGGTAGTGCCGTGATGGGGTGTGGCCAGGCAGGAATGGGTCGGTGGGCATGGCCTGAGAGAGCGCAAAAGAAGGGGAGAGAGTGCAAAAGAGGGGGAAGAGAGAACAAAAGATGGGGGGAATAAGAGCTAAAGAAGGAAGGGAGAGAGCAAAAGAGAGGGGAGAGAGAGCAAAAGAGAGAGGAGAGAGCGCAAAAGAGGGGGGGAGAGAGTGCAAAAGAGGGGGGAGAGAGTGCAAAAGGGGGGGAGAGCAAAAGAGGGGGGAGAGAGAAAGCAAAAGAGGGGGGAGAGAGAAAGCAAAATAGAGGGGAGAGAGAGCAAAAGAGACGTAGGAGAGCAAAAGAGAGGGGGAAGCAAAAAAGAGAGGGGAGAGAGAGCAAAAGAGAGGGGGGAGAGAGAGCAAAGAGATGGGCGAGAGAGCAAAAGAGAGGGGAGAGAGAGCAAAAGAGAGGGGGAGAGAGCAAAAGAGAGGGGGAGAGAGAGAGTCAGAGAGAGAGAGAGAGGGGGAGAGAGAGAACAAAAGAAAGGGGGGAGAGAGAGAGAGCAAAAGAGAAGGGGGAGATAGAGAGAGCAAAAGAGAGGGGGGAGAGAGAGAGCAAAAGAGAGGGGGAGAGAGAGAGCAAAAGAGAGGGGGAGAGAGAGAGCAAAAGAGAGGGGGGAGAGAAAGAGCAAAAGAGAAGGGGGAGAGAGACCAAAAGAGAGGGGGAGAGAGAGAGAGGGGGAGAGAAAGAGAGCAAAAGAGAGGGGGGGAGAGAAAGCTTAAAAGAAAGGGGGAAGAGAGAGAGCAAGAGAGGGAGGAGAGAGAGAGAGCAAAAGAGAGGGGGGAGAGAGAGCGCATAAGAGAGGGGGGAGAGAGAGAGATAGCAAAAGAGAGGGGGAGAGAGAGAGCAAGGGGTGGGACCGCTGTACTACAAAAAAAGAAAATTTATGCTTACCTGATAAATGTATTTCTTTCTTGACACAATGAGTCCACGGATCATCTAATTACTATTGGGAGCACCACAGCAAAGCTGTTAAATATCACCTCCCTTCCCTCCCACCCCAGTCATTCGACCGAAGTAAAGGAGAGAAAGGAAGCAACAAGGTGCAGAGGTGTCTGAAGTTTATAACATAGCAACAACCTGTCTTAAGAACAGAGCGGGCTATGGACTCATCGTGTCAAGAAATAAACACATTTATCAGGTAAGCATACATTTTCTTTTCTTTCTAATGACACGATGAGTCCACGGATCATCTAATTACTATTGGGAATCAATACCCAAGCTAGAGTACACAGATGATAAGGGAGGGACAAGACAGGGAACCTAAATGGAAAGCACCTCTGCTTGAAGAGCCTTTCTCCCAAAAAAACAAAACGGCCTCAGCAGAGGCAAAGGTATCAAATTTATAGAACCTTCAAAAAGTGTAAACAGAGCACCAAGTTACAACCTTGGAAATCTGCTCTACTAAGCTTAATTTTTAAATATCCATGAGGAAGAAAACAGCCCCCATGGCATGAGCCGTAACCCTCTCTGGAGGATGCTGTCCAGCAGTTTCATAGACAAAACGTATGATACTCTTCAGCCACAAAGAAAGAGAAGTAGCCGTCACTTTCTTACTGTCAGGGTTTTTTCCCTGTTGTTTGCCATGTGCTGCTGGCAGCCATTTTACTCAGCTCTCTTCCTGACTATGGTGCATTGTGGGGGATGCTGCTCATTTCCTGCACTTCCTTTTATGGCCAGACCGGTGTGCATCATCTATGTGAGACAGGATACAGTCTCAGAATTGTGATGTCATCACTTATTATTTAATGGGCCTCTGTTCAGTATGCTTTGCCTTTGCGTTGTCTCAGACCTGTTTGTGAGAGTTCCTGTGTATTACCTGGCTGCCTGACGTCCTTCCTGGTTCCTGATCCCTGGCTTGTTCCTGACTCTGCTGTTTTCCTTGTTCCTGATTCCGGCTCATCTGACTATTCGCTTCGGCTCCTGACTCGGCTCGTCTGACTACCAGCTCTGGTTTTGACTCCTGGCTTGTTATTTGACTTGTGGACTTTTATTATTTTTTGCTATGAATAAAGGTGTGATTATTTTTGCACTTCTCGTCTCAGTCTGATTCCTAGCACCTTGACATTACACAAAGGCCATGAATCCTGTTGGTGCTAATAATCCACCTTTACCTGCCATCATTTCCAGGATGGATGAAAAGGATCACCGCTTGGATCAATTTGCACTAGCCCTGCAAACCCTGCTGACTCGCACTGCACATTTGGACCAAAGTGTCCCGCAAGTTATGGCTGCTCCTGTTTCCGCTGCTGCACCTATGCCTACCAGGAGCATGTCCGGTTCTGCACCTCTACCTCAGCGATATGGAGGCGATCCTATTCAGTGCAGAGGGGTTTTGAACCAGGTGGGCATTTACTTTGAGATGTTACCTCAGGCGTTTCCCTCTGACAGAGCTAAGGTGGGATTTCTCATCTCGTTACTCTCTGACACAGCTCTTGCCTGGGCTAATCCCTTGTGGGAGACTAATAAACCTGTGATTTCAAATTACCCTGAATTTGTGGCCTCCTTTCGAAGGGTATTTAATGTTCCGGCTCGCTCCTCCTCTGCTGCTAAACGACTCATGTCCATTCAGCAAGGTACAAGATCTGTTGCTCAGTATGCTATTGATTTCCGTACGCTTGCCACAGAGGTAGGTTGGAAAAATTAAGCCCTTGTTGCCGCCTTCTTTCATGGGCTCTCTGATGCGATTAAAGACGAAGTTGCTGCCAGAGATTTACCAGAGGATCTCGAGGCATTGGTGTCTTTTTTGATCCTAATTGACATCAGACTCAGAGAGAGGCCCTCTTTCAAGGAGCGCTTGCGGAAGCCTCCTGTTCCGTTGTCTTCTACGTGTTCGTTCCCACCCATGCCTCCCACTCCTCCCATGCCTCCTGCTCTTGAGTCACCAGGTACTGTTGAGCCGATGCAGTTGGGATTCACGCGTCTCTCCGCAGCGGAGAGGGCCTTTAGAAGGAGGGAGAGGCTCTGCCTCTATTGTGGGTTACAGGGCCACCTTTTGAAGTCTTGCCCTACACGGCCGGGAAACGCTCGCACCTAACGTCTTGTTCATTTTAAAGCAATATATATAGACCGACTCCCATCCAAGCCATGGGTTACAGTCCGGCACAGCTGATGCTAGGACGACAGATCCACACCACTCTACCTTCTGTGGGTGTGTTCCAGTCAGCCCCCCCGTTAGGAGGGATGAAGAGGCAAAACGGGGCTACCAACCAAGGAGCTGAATGTGGGCCAGAGTGTCAGAGTTAAACTGGAAGATAAAAAGAAATGAAAGATGCCAGCCACTGTAATAGGATGCTCCCCAGAACCAAGGTCATATGTAGTCCTTACTGAGGGGGGGACTGCCACACACCGAAATAGAAGACATCTTCAGCCAGTACCTGAGAGTTTGGGAATGGATGCTTTGGAGTCACAGCTGGTGGGATGCCCTATTATAAAAGGGGTAACTTCCCCGCAGCAAGACCACAGCGGGGATGCTTCAGTGCTTTCATCAGACTCTCAATTACCTACTTCTGCATAGGAAGATAGTTCTTGTAAAATTACGTCAAGTGGACGAGTTGTGAAACCTCCAGCCCACTACCGGGATTAGCACTGTAGTTAGAGCAGTGATAAGAAGAATGGGCCCAATAATCCCATCGTCACTGTGGACTAGGGTAGTCTACCCCGATATCCAAGACAGGATTGTATTTTTTGTTATTTATATATGTATTCTTTTATACCTTGTTATCTGTTGTATTTAAAAAAAAATGTGTATGCTTTGTTCTTTGAAAAGGGGGAAGATGCGATGAGAGTGGGGGTGTGATGTCACTGGAAGGGGACGTGGCTTAGGGGCCGTTATAATCTGTGATGCAGTTATCAAGCTGGATGTGTTATGTTGTCTGTTTCTACTATGCTCTGCAATAAAATCGAGTTGTACCTTCTATACTGTGTCCTGCATCTCATGACAAAGGGTAATTAACAAATATATATGAGGCAACTCTAAATTCACAATAAAGCAAGGAAGCACATACCTCCCAAAAAAGAAAAGGGATATTTAGTTTTCATTTTTATTATGATGTATCACACAGCAATACACATCCAAGGAATAAATATATTGGAACCAAAGATCAGCACATGACGTATGAGTCATATTGACAAGGCATATGTAATTTGCAGACAATGGGGACCTCTGCTGGAAATTCATACAATGGCGCCCACAATCAATATACACAAACTTATACTAGAAAATGTATAAATATGGGGTGTACTTGTTAAGCTAAGGCTAAACTTTTCTGCACCAAGCAAGCATCTCAGCTCTATAATTTATAAATGCTCAGCCGTGCCCCATGGACTGTGATTATTCCCACTTGGTCTGGTTGGCCATGCCCTCAGACCACCTTTCGACTGGCAAGTTACCCTCTTGAACCATCAGGACATCCCATCTCCGCTAGTAGCAGAGGATATTAGTGAACCATCTGAATCAAGAAGTATAATAAAAATGTTTCATGTCCTTTTAACCTTTTGTGATAACAAAATATATTAAGATCTGCCCTTATTACTAAATAAAATTAAGTAGGGAGATGTTACCCTACTTATGGGTTATCTTTCATCTCTCTGTCATAGAGTTCATTACAGAGCAAGGGGACAAATTATTTATACAGGAATGAAAGAAAGAAAAACAGTCCCTGACCTTTTAGACCCAGAAGGAGGAGATTAATAAACCAGCAACAGGCTACACAAGTATATGTGCATCAACAAAGAAGCATAAGAGTGCCAAGAGTATTTCTCCCAAAAATTGGTCTATATCCTTTGAGTGAAAGGGATGAACTCCTTTCACTAGTAGATGCTGTCAAACCTATAGGGATAAAAGAGACATTGCATAATATATTTAGATTACCAAAAAGTATAACTTCATTTGTTAATACATTTTTTTGCATCACGTTTAACACATGGAACAACTACTCCCTAGTTAAAAGAACTCTCACAACATTTCTGCTCCTTCTTCCACGTAATACTTTAACTTCTAATAACCACCAAATAAGTCCCTAGTTAAAAGAACTCTCACAACATTTCTGCTCCTTCTTCCACGTAATACTTTAACTTCTAATAACCACCAAATAAGTCCCTAGTTAAAAGAACTCTCACAACATTTCTGCTCCTTCTTCCACGTAATACTTTAACTTCTAATAACCACCAAATAAGTCCCTAGTTAAAAGAACTCTCACAACATTTCTGCTCCTTCTTCCACGTAATACTTTAACAGTTAACTTCTAATAACCACCAAATAAGTCCCTAGTTAAAAGAACTCTCACAACATTTCTGCTCCTTCTTCCACACCTACTACAACTTCTAATAACCACCAAATAAGTCAATTATCAACCATGTTTTATTGGGAAACGCATAATCACGTGATTTATTAAATAAACAAATTAAAAATTAACATACATTTTCTACTCGCTATAACGAATCGATTTGGTCAATACTGGAGGAATTGGTGTCGCAGTAGTAGTTACTGTTAGAGATGACAAAAAAGGGATTGTAACATTCATGAGATGATCGGACGCACGTACCTCATATCTGGGATAAATATAATGCAGGGATTATGTATAAGGCGATATAGTGACCTTCGACAACGCAAAAAACCAGGATATCAACTCAATTGTCGAAAATTGTAAGTGACATTTTTTAGATTGTGTATTATAATTGCTAGGACATAGAATGGCTGTCACTTTCACACCATCAACAATTGGTTGTCACATGAAAATAACCAAAAAAGATCAGACAATTTAATAATCAGAAAATACATAAATAGTCAATATTTGTAAGAGTGTTATAATCAAATAAAATCTGTAAATGATGTTTGATTTTACATAATCTTAAGCAGAAAGGCATAGTCTATATAAAATTAAACTGGCATGATTCAAATAAAGCAGCAATTATAATCACCTCTATAATGTTTTCTGATTGTCATTGTTTGATTCCTTCTCTTGAACTGTTTTAGAATTTAAAGGTTTAATCTAAAAGGCCAGCCCATGATTTTAACACCTGTGTAGTGTAGTATTGGTCTTTAAATAGAGACTCCAATCAGGAAACAACTGGGCCAGCACTTGAAATTGCATCATTTGTGAATAAAAATAAATTAATAGATGAATAAAACATGTAAATATGTTTGCAAAAAATATAAAAAATAAAACATATATATATATACAGAATCTCACAATAGTGAGTGCACAGCCTGTATAACAGTGTAAATTTGCTGTCCCCTCAAAATAACTCAACACACAGCCGTTAATGTCTAAACCGTTGGCAACAAAAGTGAGCACACCCCTAAGTGGAAATGTCCAAATTGAGCCCAATTAGCCATTTTCCCTCCCCGGTGTCATGTGACTCGTTAGTGTTACCATGTCTCAGGTGTGAATAGGAAGCATGTGTGTTAAATATGGTGTTATCGCTCTCACACTCTCTCATACTGGTCACTGGAAGTTCAACATGGTACCTCATGGTAAAGACCTCTCTGAGGATCTGAAAAAAAGAATTGTTGCTCTTACATAAAGATGGCCTAGGCTATAAGAAGATTTCCAAGACCCTGAAACTGAGCTGCAGCACGGTGGGCAAGACCATACAGTGGTTTCACAGGACAGGTTCCACTCAGAACAGGCCTCACCATGGTCGACCAAAGAGGTTGAGTGCATGTGCTCAGCGTCATATCCAGAGGGTGTCTTTGGAAAATAGATGTATGAGTGCTGCCAGCATTGCTGCAGAAGTTGAAGGGGTGGGGGGGGACAGTCTGTCAGCGCTCAGACCATACGCCACACACTGCATCAAATTGGTCTGCATGGCTGTCTACCCAGAAGGAAGCCTCTTCTAAAGATGATGCACGAGAAAGCCTGCAAACAGTTTGCTGAAGACAAGCAGACCAAGGACACAGATTACTGGAACCATGTCCTGTGGTCTGATGAGTCTAAGATAAAGTTATTTGGTTCAGATGGTGTCAAGCATGTGTGGCGGCAACCAGGTGAGGAGTACAAAGATAAGTGTGTCTTGCCTACAGTCAAGCATGGTGGTGGGAGTGCCATGGTCTGGGCCTGCATGAGGGCTGTCGGCACTGGGGAGCTACAGTTCATTGAGGGAACCATGAATGCCAACATGTACTGTGAAGCAGAGGATGATCCCCTCCCTTTGGAGACTGGGCCACAGGGCTGTATTCCAACATGATAACAACCCCAAACACACCTCCAAGACGACCACTGCCTTGCTAAGGAAGCTTAGTGTAAAGATGAAGGACTAGCCAAGCATCTCTCCAGACTTAAACCCTATTGAGCATCTGTGGGGCATCCTCAAATGGAAGGTGGGGAAGCGCAAGGTCTCTAACATCCACCAGCTCCATGATGTCGTCATGGAGGAGTGTACTCCATGCCCAAGAGGGTTAAGGCAGTGCTGGAAAATATTGGTAGCCACACACAATATTGACACTTTGGGCCCAATTTGGACAATACTCACTTCTGTTACCAAAGGATTAGACATTAACGGCTGTGTGTTGAGTTATTTTGAGGGGACAACAAATTTACACTGTTATACAGGCTGTACACTCACTACTTTACATTGTAGCAAAGTGTCATTTCTTCAGTGTTGTCACATGAAAAGATATAATTAAATATTTACAAAAATGTGAGGGGTGTACTCACTTTTGTGAGATATATATACACACACAAGTATGTGCAAAGAGATACGTACATATTTGAGCATTAAGAATAATAAAAAATTTAGTATAAAAAGTAAGATAGAAGCTTTTTGCAAAAAAATATATATACACAGGCACATTTCTATGATATTTATTGTTTAAGGTATATATATATATATATAGCTATTTCAAGGACAGTAATGGATGAAAAATAAAGATTAAAAAGCAGAAAACATGGAGGGGCACCTGAAAATAAAAGATTAGCTATAGAGAAATATGCTTGTTCATGGACAGGAATGAAATGGTATAAATAAAGTTAAAAGAAGAAGACAAAACTATCTTTATTTGATGGACATTCAGGGTAGATCCTTTGATAGATAAGGATATCCACAACATCAATGACTCTTATTTATCAACAGTCCAATGCGAATCGCGCTGGATTTGACGCGTGTGTATTTGACAGATGTGTTGATAAATAAGACCGTCGATTGTAGATTTGGAGCAGCGATGTCTGGCGACGGTATTGACTCCAGAGAATGTGCTTAGATTAACGCTGTGATAAATCGGCCCCTCTATCTGAATCAAGAAAGAAAAAATTGGTATAGTATCCCTTTAAGAGTCATGCAAGATGTTTCCTTTTTTTAACTAGAAAGAAGGGAGAAGAATTTTGAGAATTTTACTACTCAAAACAAAAATGAATACTCCTTTATCAACAAGCTTCCAACTATCTAGGTTTCCAGATATATGCTATCGCTTCTGCTTGTATAAGTGCCAAAGACCTACATATGTATATACAGAAGAAACAGATAAATATAGATAGGGCAGAAATGAACCAGATACAGAGAACAGAAACAAACTATTTAATGGTTATAACACAAACATTAACAATTTTGTAACAATGTAGGGCACATAAAAAAATACCAGAAAGCTGTATTGTGGTCATGGAGAATTAAATGGACATTAAAGTTAAAATTAAACTGTCATGGTTTATATAGAGCCTAACATTTTAAACAACTTTCCTATTATCAAAAGAGCTTTGTTATGTTGGAATCCTTTGATGAAAAGTATATCTAGGTGGGCTCATAAAATTTCAGGAGTGTGCACGTGTCTTTAGCATTCTATGGCAGCTGTGTTTTCAACTAAGTAAAACATTGTTGCAAACATTGCTGCCATAGAATGCTAAAACATGTGCTCACTCCTGAGCTCCTATAAGCCTATGGAGGTTTACTCTTTACCAAAGGATACCAGAAGAACAAAGCCAATTAGATACAGAAGTAAACTGGAAAGTTGTTTAAAAGTAACTTGCTCTATCTGAATCATGAATATTTTATTTTGACTTTACTGTCCCTTTAAGTTGGACAACAAGGGGCTAATAGAACATTCTGCTATGACGGAAGCAGCTAATTTGTACTTAAATGAGCATTAAATACAGAAGAACTGTATAATCAACAAGTGCATCATAAAAAGACAATGCAAAAGCACTTTGGAGTCGATTATACAAAATCTTCGCCAGTTCTGACATGGTTTTTCTTGCCGACCCTCGCAGGGACTACTCTGGTGGAATTATCCTAAAAAAAGGGGCAGTTCCTGAGAGTGGCGAGATGTTTACTATAGAAAGTAATGGAGCTCGCTGGAAAGGGAAACTTTGCTGTGTAGGGCAAAGTTAGCACTGAGCAGGGGGCGCACTTTAAAAAAGTCCTGCAGCAAAAAATAAACACATTGCGTCGCTTTCTGAGTAGAGAATCTTACAATCGCCTCTATCTTTGTATGCACGTGTTTTTCTATTTGGGTATTAACCCTTTGAGTGCTAAGCACTTTCCCACCTGGGTGCTAAGCTGATTTAAGGGGTTTTTTTTGTTTTGTTTTTACAATATATATTTTGTTTAACTTTTTTTTTCCAGATCCCCTAACTTGTCTCTCTCCTGTGACTTACACCGTTGGAAAGGTTAGGCGATTACCTTTCCAATGGTGGGTCTTGGGGGTCTGTAGCTGCTTAGATGCCTGAGATACAGGCTTCTAAGCAGCATGCCCCCTTTCCCTATACTTGTAATTGTAATTTTGAAATAAAGTTGCGCGGTGACGTCATCACGTCATTGCCGGGGTAGGAGCGGGTGGGAGCCCCCAGATATCCCTCAAGGTGGGGAAACTCTGCAACGGCTCAGAGCCATCGTTAGCACTGAAAGGGTTAAAGGGACAGTCAACACTTAAATTGTTATTATTTAAAAAGATAGATAACACCTTTACTACCCATTCCCCAGCTTGGCACAACCAACATTGTTATATTAATATAATTTATAACATTTAAACCTCTAAATTTCTGCCTGTTTCTAAGCCACTACAGTCAGCCTCTTATCACATGCTTTTTTATTTGCTCATGTGGGCCATATGAATAACATTGTGCTCACGCCCAGGGAGTTATTTAAGAGTCAGCACAACACAGCACTAATTGGCTAAAATACAAGTCAATAGATAATAAATAAAAAGTCATGTGATCAGGGGGCCGACAGAAGATGCTTAGATACAAGGTAATCAGAGAGCTAAAAAGTGTATTAATATAACAATGTTGGTTATGCAAAACTGGGGAATGGTTAATAAAGGGATTAGCTATCTTTTAAAACATATTTTGTCACAACCTAGTCTCCTTTTAGTTTGCGAGAAAAAAACAGTGAGATCTGTAAGGCGAAAATGTTTAGATAATTACGCTTGAATTTGAGAGAAAATGTCATAATTGCTCATGGAACTCCCATGTTCAGCCCATTTTACTGTAAAACAACAATTACACGTTCGCCTAGATTTAGAGTTCTGCGTTAGCCGTCCAAACCAGCGTTAGGGGGTCCTAACGCTGGTTTTTACCGCCCGCTGGTATTTAGAGTCAGTCAGGAAAGGGTCTAACGCTCACTTTCCAGCCGCAACTTTTCCATACCGCAGATCCCCTTTCGCCAATTGCGTATCCTATCTTTTCAATGGGATCTTTCTAACGCCGGTATTTAGAGTCTTGGCTGAAGTGAGTGTTAGAACTCTAACGACAAAACTCCAGCCGCAGAAAAAAGTCAGGAGTTAAGAGCTTTATGGGCTAACGCCGGTTCATAAAGCTCTTGACTACTGTGCTCTAAAGTACACTAACACCCATAAACTACCTATGTACCCCTAAACCGAGGCCCCCCCCACATCGCCGCCACTCTATTTAATTTTTTTAACCCCTAATCTGCCGACCGCACACCACCGCAACCTACATTATCCCTATGTACCCCTAATCTGCTGCCCCTAACATCGCCGACCCCTACATAATATTTATTACCCCCTAATCTGCCCCCCCCAACGTCGCCGCTACCTACCTACAATTATTAACCCCTAATCTGCCGACCGGACCTTTGTAGCTATTTTAGGATTAATATTTATTTTACAGGCAACTTTGTATTTATTTTAACCAGGTACAATAGATATTAAATAGTTAATAACTATTTAATAGCTACCTAGTTAAAATAATTACAAAATGACCTGTAAAATAAATCCTAACCTAAGTTACAATTAAACCTAACACTACACTATCAATAAATTAATTAAATAAACTATCTACAATTATCTACAATTAAATCAACTAAACTAAATCACACAAAAAAACACTAAATTACAAAAACAAACAAACACTAAATTACAAAAAATAAAAAAAAGATTACAAGACTTTTAAACTAATTACACCTACTCTAAGCCCCCTAAAAAAATAACAAAGCCCCCCAAAATAAAAAAATGCCCTACTCTATTCTAAAATAAAATATTTTACAGCTCTTTTACCTTACCAGCCCTTAAAAGGGCCTTTTGTGGGGCATGCCCCAAAGAATTCTGCTCTTTTGCCTGTAAAGAAAACATACAATACCCCCCCCAACATTACAACCCACCACCCACATACCCCTAATCTAACCAAACCCCCCCTTAAAAAGCCCCTGAAGATCTTCCTACCTTATCTTCACCACGCCGGGTATCACCGATCCGTCCAGAAGAGGGTCCGAAGTCTTCATCCTATCCGGCAAGAAGAGGTCCAGAAGAGGGTCCAAAGTCTTCATCCTATCCGGCAAGAAGAGGGCATCCGGACCGGTAGACATCTTCATCCAGGCGGCATCTTCTTCATCTCCGGCGCGGAGCGGGACCATCTTGAAGCAGCCGACGTGGATCCATCCTCTTCTAACGACGTCCTAAATCCGAATGAAGGTTCCTTTAAATGACGTCATCCAAGATGGCGTCCCACGAATTCCGATTGGCTGATAGGATTCTATCAGCCAATCGGAATTAAGGTAGGAAAAATCTGATTGGCTGATCGGAACAGCCAATAGAATGCAAGCTCAATCTGATTGGCTGATTGGATCAGCCAATCCGATTGAACTTGAATCTGATTGGCTGATTGGATCAGCCAATCCGATTGAACTTGAATCTGATTGGCTGATTCAATCAGCCAATCAGATTTTTCCTACCTTTCCTACGTCATTTAAAGGAACCTTCATTAGGACTTAGGACGTCGTTAGAAGAGGATGGATCCGCGTCGGCTGCTTCAAGATGGTCCCGCTCCGCTCCGGATGGAAGAAGATAGAAGATGCCGCCTGGATGAAGATGTCTACCGGTCCGGATACTCTCTTCTTGCCAGATAGGATGAAGACTTTGGACCCTCTTCTGGACCTCTTCTTGCCGGATAGGATGAAGACTTCGGACCCTCTTCTGGACGGATCGGTGATACCCGGCATGGTGAAGATAAGGTAGGAAGATATTCAGGGGCTTAGTGTTAGGTTTTTAAAGGGGGGATTGGGTTAGATTAGGGGTATGTGGGTGGTGGGTTGTAATAATGGGGGGGGGGTATTGTATGTTTTTTTACAGGCAAAAGAGGAGAATTATTTGGGCCATGCCCCGCAAAAGGCCCTTTTAAGGGCTGGTAAGGTAAAAGAGCTGTAAAATATTTTATTTTAGAATAGGGTAGGGCATTTTTTTATTTTGGGGGGCTTTGTTATTTTTTTAGTGGGCTTAGAGTAGGTGTAATTAGTTTAAAATTCTTGTAATCTTTTTTTATTTTTTGTAATTTAGTGTTTTTTTTTGTTGTAATTTAGTGTTTGTTTTATTATATTAAATTATTTTAACTAGGTAACTATTAAATAGTTATTAACTATTTAATAGCTATTGTACCTGGTTCAAATAAATACAAAGTTGCCTGTAAAATAAATATTAATCCTAAAATAGCTACAATATAATTATTATTTATATTGTAGCTATATTAGGGTTTATTTTACAGGTAAGTATTTAGCTTTAAATAGGAATAATTTATTTAATAAGATTTATTTTATTTCGTTAGAATAAAATTAAATTTAACTTAGGGGGGTGTTAGGGTTAGACTTAGCTTTAGGGGTTAATACATTTATTAGAGTAGTGGTGAGGTCCGGTCGGCAGATTAGGGGTTAATAATTGTAGGTAGGTGGCGGCGACGTTGGGGGCGGCAGATTAGGGGTTAATAAATATAATATAGGGGTCGGCGGTGTTATGGGCAGCAGATTAGGGGTACATAGGGATAACGTAGGTTGCGGCGGTGTACGGAGCAGCAGATTAGGGGTTAAAAATAATATGCAGGGATCAGCGATAGCGGGGGCGGAAGATTAGGGGTTAATAAGTGTAAGGTTAGGGGTGTTTAGACTCGGGGTACATGTTAGGGTGTTAGGTGCAGACTTAGGAAGTGTTTCCCCATAGGAAACAATGGGGCTGCGTTAGGAGCTGAACGCTGCTTTTTTGCAGGTGTTAGGTTTTTTTTTCAGCTCAAACTGCCCCATTGTTTCCTATGGGGGAATCGTGCACAAGCACGTTTTTGAAGCTGGCCGCGTCCGTAAGCACCGCTGGTATTTAGAGTTGAAGTGGCGGTAAATTATGTTCTACAATCCCTTTTTGGAGCCTAACACAGCCCTTCAGACAACTCTAAATACCAGCGTTGTTTAAAAGGTGCGGGGGGAAAAAAAGCATGCGTAGCTAACGCACCCATTTGGCCGCAGAACTCTAAATCTAGCCGGTTGTATTTTATACCTTATAAGTACAAACATTTATGTGTTTTTTGCACAGTCAAAGTACTTAAATTACAATTTATGCTGTGTATATTTAATAGGATTTATTATTGTATAAATTACATACAAATTTTAAGTTTTTGATAAAATACAATTTTTGGTCAACAATTTTTGATGCAACTTAATAATACAATTTTTCCCTGAATATTTTTGTGTCAATGGTTAATTTATTTGTTTTGTATGATTTTTAATTTACGATTTTCATTATGCACTTTATAATGCATGCATCTCCTTCCCATACAAAAATCCAGTATATGCCACTTAGCAAGACACCCTGCTTTCAGGGGTAAAACGTAGCTTTAGATAATTCCACCAGGGAAATAGAAGTACAGATGAGCACATTATTTAATAATCTTGCCAGCCCAAAGATTTTTAGATAATTGGGCCCTTACTCTGAATTTTAAATGAGCAATAGATTTTTTTTCCGCAAAATTTCAAACTTTACTTCTATTTGCCAATCTCCTGGATCATGTGACAGCCATCAGCCAATCACAGACTCATATATCATGTGAACTTTAGCACATGCTCAGTAGGTGCTGATGCCTCAGAAAGTGTGCATATAGAAAATTTGTGCACAATTTGATAATGGACGTAAATTGGAAAGTCTCTTAAAACTACATGTTCTAAGTGAATCATGAAAATTTAATTTTGACTTTAGAGTCCCTTTAATCATTTTCTTTAGCTGTTATGTATTAGGAAGCTAAACAATTTAATATATGCATAGTAAAAATAAATAAATACAAATTAATTCAATTTTCCTACTTTTTCCTGTTTTATAGCTTTGAAAAATTACGTTTTTTCACTGCCCCCAGAAAGCCCTGTGTGCATAATGTAGGATTTAACGTTATACACAGTGATTGCTTGGCCAGTACAGGACCTCATATACATTTGTCCCTGATTGTCCTCAACAAAGAAGATATAAAAACATTCTCAAAGGTTTTTTTAAGGAGAATTCATCTGGACTGCTAAACAATAAAAATGTTTTTAAAGCATTTAAAACTGTAATTTTTTATGTTTTTACTTTTTATGCAGATCCTCAAAACGAGGTGCTTACTTGCCAATATTTATTATATATATATAAATATATATATAAAAAAATGACTTTATTGTCAGAAATAAATGTATATGTAAGTAATGTAAAACATAAAAAGGAAACTCTACATGCTTATTTCTCAAACTGATCATTATAATTTACAATCAAATTGCCACAATTAATATCAGTAGATATTTCCATGTCATTGCTTCCGGATATCGTAACATACAGGTGAGTTCCAATCCGTGACACAAGACATACTGATGTGTTGCATGGCATTAAACGGTTTAAACATTTGATGCTATTGAAATCAGTAATAAAACTCAGTTTTCAGGTGTCGGGTACTTTAAAAGTGGTTAAGTTTAGCATATACAATTCCATAGATTATAAAATCCCATGGGAATAGGGCCCTCAATTCCCCCTGTATTTGTCTGTAAAATTTTGTCTTTTATTGTATTGTTTCTCCGTTGTACTTTTATCCTTGTACCCATGGGCAGCGCTGCGGAATCTGTTGGTGCTTTATAAATAAAGAATAATAATAATAATATATGTAATATTTTTTACCGTATAAGCGTAGTTTAAACAGTTAAATTCCATTCCGATAATAATCCTCTGTGCACTCTCCTCTGCCGGCCCAATGGAAACTCCGCTTGGCCAATCCGGGTGTATGCCATATGACACACATTAAAGGGACATGAAACCCACATTTTTTATTTCATGATTTAGAAAGAGCATGCGATTTTAAACATCTTTCTAATTTACTTCTATTATCTAATTTGTTTTATTCTCTTGATATTTGTTGTGGAAAAGCATAACTAGATATGCTCAGTAGCTGCTGATTGGTTTCTGCACATAGAAGCCTCATGTGATTGGCTCACTCATGTGCATTGCTTTTTCTTCAAATAAGGATATCTAAATAATGAAGCAAAATAAATAATAGAAGTAAATTGTAATGTTGTTTAAATTTGTATGTTCTATCTTAATCATGAAAGAAAGATTTTGGGTTTAGTGGCCCTATAAGGCAAGCCATATGGTATACACATGGATTGGCCGAGCTGTGAAAACGTTGCCGAAAAAAAGAATATATTAATTTCCAATGAACCTATTTTCTCGCCAGTCATATGCAGGAGAAGTTTGCTCAAAATTCACAATACAGTTATTTAACTGACAGAAAAGTTATATATACTAAACTAGAGATAAAAGCAAGCTAAAGTGTAATGAAAACTTTCAGTTTAATTTGTATTTGCTGCAAACAGAATTTATATCACTCCCATGTGCTTTGTTAACTTGTCTCTCTGCTGTGAAATTCTGTTTTCCAGAGCCTTATTACTTTCTATGAAAGGCATCTCTCATCTCTCTGGGACTTCCAGGTTCCACCCCTTTTCTTATAGAATTCAGCGAGTTCAACCCCTGTGAAGTCTGCATTATAATTTATCTTTAAACTAGAGAATGTTTGAACATAGTGCCCATAGAACATAATGAAGCTGTCTGGGGGAATAAAACTGACACAATTTTAGTTTTATTTTAAAAAGAAGAAATACACAGTGAAATGTAATTTGTAAAAGATACACATAAATATATGTATGAGCCTAATTTGTTAAAGCTACACAGACACTGTCAAAGCATAATCAGAATTTGTAAAATCACAATCCTAAATACACTGCTGTATACAGAATCTATATTCGTTAAAACACAAAATAAAAAGTTTAAATGTAGAACAACAATCTTTAGTGTAAAGTAATATAAAATACAAAGCACAAAGTGTAAATGAAAAAGTACTCATGTCATGCAGTGCTATATAGCACTGGGCTTGTCTCTTCTTTACACGCAGAAATGTAGGGAATGCCCCTTGAAGAAGTATAGCAAAATCTGCCTTTTTAGAATCTCACAGTGCTGGCACTATAATAAAGTAGGCCATGGGGCAACCCTGCAAAGGTTGTCACAGCTAAGTCTGGTGAAAAGCATTAATTACAATTGTGTCATTTATTTTTACTTTTTCATGGATGCCATAGTAACGTGGGAAAAATGTGAGAACAATGAGTGAAACAAATTATATGCCACCCTCCAATCAGCGCTTAATATTAGAGCGATTAGTCAATTGGGCTGGTAACATAGATTTTAACAGCGTATAAGAACCAAAGGCCGAACAAGTCATCCTAAAATTTCTGAAAAGTGTAAGCTTATTTAGTTTGTAGACTTGGGGGTCTATTTATCAAACCCCGGGCAGACATGATTCGCTGTCAGCATTTAACATTGCACAAGCATTTCACAAGAAATGCTTGTGCAATACCACCCCCTGCACATTCAAGGCCAATCAAGGGGTGTCAATCATCCTGATCATATCATCCTGATTGTATCTAAAGCTAAAATAACTTGCTTTAATTCATTGGAGTGCATCATTTTTGCATTACTGAACCTGGATAATTATGTGTTTATTTTGCGCTTAAGTAAAATTAGAAACTTGCTTTGAAACCACAAGCATTGCAAATGTCAACCAGGAAACCGTTGTTCAGCAGGAAGTTGAGTTTTGATTAAACAAAAGTGTCAAACCCATCATGACTGAAAGGTACAGCTAAAGTTTATAAAGCCAGTATTCAAGAGACCCAAAATGTTTCATTCGTGACTTAGACAGAGCATACAATGTTAAGCTATTTTCCAATTTACATCTATTATCTAATTTGCTTAATTGTCTTGGTATTCTTTTTAAAAAGCATACCTAGGTAGTTTAATTAACAGCAATGCACTACTGGGAGCTAGCTGCTGATTAGTGGCTATGCACATATAAGCCTTTTGTCATTGGCTCACCAGAGGTGTTTCAACTAGTTCCCAGTAGTGCATTGCTGCTCTTTAGCCTATTTAGGTATGCTTTTCAACAAAAGATGCCAAGAGAATGAAGAAAATAGATGTAAATTAGTAAGTTGTTTAAAATTGTATGCTCTATCTGAATCATGAAATAGAAATTGTGGGGTTTATGTCCCTTTAATATGTCCTGCTAATAAAGGCATTAAAAATGAACCGCTGGAGTCTGAGTACATTGTACATATAAAGCTAAATTGAAACAGCTGCTGGTCAGCCAATCAGAAGTGGCAGTCACACAACCGGCCAATCACTACCAGGACACTATAGGTTGTTAATGCCGACATATGACAACCCTATCAGCTAATGAGCTTAAAGGGATAGTCTAGTCAAAATTAAACTTTCATGATTCCGAAAGAGCATGCAATTTTAAGCAACTTTCTAATTTACTCCTATTATCAATTTTTCTTCATTCTCTTGCTATCTTTATTTGAATGTAAGTTTAGAAGCCGGACAATTTTTTTGGTTCAGCACCTGGGTAGTGCTTGCTGATTTGTGGTTACATTTAGACACCAATCAGAAAGCGCTACCCAGGTGCTGAATCAAAAATGGGCGGGCTCCCATGCTTACATTCTTGTTTTTTTAAATAAAAATACCAAGAGAACGATGAGAAATTGGTAATAGGAGTAAATTAGAAAGCTGCTTAAAATGCCATGCTCTATCTGAATCATGAACGTTTAATTTTGAATAGACTGTCCCTTTAATGTAAACTGTGATTTTATCAAAGAGTTAAAAGGAAGTCCAAAAACAGCCTTTAGCAAATGTAATACTGTGATCCCACCAAATAAACAATTAAAGGGACACTGAACCCAAAAAAAATTTCTTTCTTGATTCAGATAGAGCATGACATTTTAAGCAACTTTCTAATTTACTCCTATTATCAAATTTTCTTTATTCTCTTTGTATCTTTATTTGAAATGCAAGAATCTAAGTTTTGATGCCGGCCCAATTTTGGTGAACAACCTGGGTTGTCCTTGCTGATTGGTGGAAAAAATGAGTCCACCAATCAAAAAGTGCTGCCCAGAGTTCTTAACCCAAAAAAGCTTAGATGGATTTTATTTCAAATAAAGATAGCAAGAGAACAAATAAAAATTAATAATAGGAGTAAATTAGAAAGCTGCTTGAAATTGCATGCGCTATCTGAATCACAAAAGAAAAAATGTGGTTCAGTGTCCCTTTAACACCAGCAATGGGAACTCGAACTAATTACAGCATGCACTTTTTCCTATAAAATATTAATTTAACATTAAATTTGGGCATTACAAAGTATTTTAATAAAACTGAGATATTATAATTGCCAAGTAGCTTAGTTAGCTGTGTTTTGTGCCCATTGGTCCTCTTAACTCTCTTTAAGAAATAGCTCTCTCCTGAGAATAAGAATGAACTTAAAGGGATTCATTTTTTTCTTTGATGATTCCGATATTTTAAACAACTTTCCAATTTACTACTATTATCTCATTTGTCTTGTACTCTTAGTATTCTTTGTTGAAAAGCATATCTAGGTAGACTCAGGAGCAGCACTACTTATTGGAAGCTAGCTGCAGATTAGTGGCTCACCCAATGTGTTCAGCTAGCTCCCAGTAGTGCATTGCTGCTCCTTCTGAATCATGAAAGAAAAAATGTGGGTTTCATGTTCCTTTAAGTAATAAATGATTTATTTTATTTATTATATATTACATTATTATTTTGTTCATTATCATCTAAACTCTAAGTTGAATTGCATAGAAGGGATCAAAATAAAAAGTCAGAAAAGAAAAAAATAGTGTGTGTGTACGTGTGTATATATACAGTATATGTGTGTGTATATATATATTTAAACAATTAAATATAGATATATATATATATATATATATAGATAGATAGATTAGAAGGTGCTGCAGCACCGTCAACTATGTTGCATTCAATGGCACCAATACGCTTGCCTGACATCGCCTAACATCGCGGCCGCGGACCTGAATATGCTCTCTATATTTATATCAAAAGCTGTCAAAAAGCCGCGCACCAAGTACGGGCGATGAGCAGCGGACTGTTGTTAACTAACAGTCATCGATCTTGCTGCTCTTCGGCTTTTTCACAGCTTTATTTATATCCTGTCACTAAACACCGCCACTATACTAAAATGTTTAACCCCTATCCCGCTGCTCCCGGAGCCCACCGCAACTCTAATAAAGTGATTAACCTCTATCCCGCCACTCCTGGACCCTGCCGCAACTAACTAAAGGTATTAACCCCTAAACCTCTGGCTTCCCACATCACTACCACTTACTTAACCTATTAACCCCTAAACCGCTAGCCCCCCACATCGCCATAAACTAAATTAAACTATTAACCCCTAAACCTAACAACCCGTAACTTTACATTAAATATTAACTCATCCCTATCTTATAATAAATTTAAACTTACCTTTAGATTTAAATTAAACTATATTAAACTATTAATTAATCTACCCTAACTATTTGTCAGGGTTTTTTCCCTGTTGTGTTTGCCATGTGCTGCTGGCAGCCCTTTTACTCAGCTCTCTTCCTGACTATGGTGCATTGTGGGGGATGCTGCTCAATTCCTGCACTTCCTTTTATGGCCAGACTGGTGTGCATCATCCATGTGAGACAGGATGCAGTCTCAGAATTGTGATGTCATCACTTATTATTTAAAGGGCCTCTGTTCAGTATGCTTTGCCTTTGCGTTGTCTCAGACCTGTTTGTGAGAGTTCCTGTGTATTACCTGGCTGCCTGACGTCCTTCCTGGTTCCTGATCCCTGGCTTGTTCCTGACTCTGCTGTATTCCTTGTTCCTGATTCCGGATCGTCTGACTATTCGCTTTGGCTCCTGACTCGGCTCATCTGACTACCAGCTCTGGTTTTGATTCCTGGCTTGTTATTTGACTTGTGGACTTTTTATCATTTTTTTGCTATTAATAAAGGTGTGATTATTTTTGCACTTCTCGTCTCAGTCTGATTCCTGGCACCCTGACATTACGCAAAGGCCATGAATCCTGATGGTGCTAATAATCCACCTTTACCTGCCATCATTTCCAGGATGGATGTACAGGATCACCGCTTGGATCAATTTGCACTAGCCCTGCAAACCCTGCTGACTCGCACTGCACATTTGGACCAAAGTGTCCCGCAAGTTATGGCTGCTCCTGTTTCCGCTGCTGCACCTATGCCTACCAGTAGCGTGTCCGGTTCTGCACCTCTACCTCAGCGATATGGAGGCGATACTATTCAGTGCAGAGGGTTTTTGAACCAGGTGGGCATTTACTTTGAGATGTTACCTCAGGCGTTTCCCTCTGACAGAGCTAAGGTGGGATTTCTCATCTCGTTACTCTCTGACACAGCTCTTGCCTGGGCTAATCCCTTGTGGGAGACTAATAAACATGTGATTTCAAATTACCCTGAATTTGTGGCCTCCTTTCGAATGGTATTTGATGTTCCGGCTCGCTCCTCCTCTGCTGCTAAACGACTCATGTCCATTCAGCAAGGTACAAGATCTGTTGCTCAGTATGCTATTGAGTTCCATACGCTTGCCGCAGAGGTAGGTTGGAACAATGAAGCCCTTGTTGCCACCTTCTTTAATGGGCTCTCCGATGCGATTAAAGACGAAGTTGCTGCCAGAGATTTACCAGAGGATCTCAAGGCATTGGTGTCTTTTTTTAACCTAATTGACATCAGACTCAGAGAGAGGCCCTCTTTCAAGGAGCGCTTGCGGAAGCCTCCTGTTCTGTTGTCTCCTACGTGTTCGTTCCCACCCATGCCTCCCTCTCCTCCCATGCCTCCTGGTCCCGAGTCACCAGGTACTGCTGAGCCTATGCAGCTGGGATTCACGCGCCTCTCCGCGGCGGAGAGGGCCTTTAGGAGGAGGGAGGGGCTCTGCCTCTATTGTGGGTTACAGGGCCACCTTTTGAAGTCTTGTCCTACACGGCCGGGAAACGCTCACACCTAAGGTCCTGTCGGGGGCAGACCTTGGGTGGTTTATCCTCGTCCCCAGAACCGCTTAAGAAAAAAACTTTGGTCACGGTTGTCCTTTCCTGGGTGGACTCCTCCATAGTCACCCAGGCTCTTGTTGACTCCGGTGCTGCGGGCTATTTCATTGACAGTGCTTTTGTATCAAAGCACTCCATTCCTGTTTTGCCTTGGTCCGTTCCGCTTGCTATTGAGGCCATTGATGGCAGGCCCCTTCAGCCCGCACTCGTTACTCACGAAACTTCTCCGTTATCCATGGCTGTTGGGGCTCTCCATTTTGAAACCCTCCAGTTCCAGGTGATAAACTCTCCGCATTTTCCGGTTGTTCTGGGTTATCCCTGGCTCCAAAAGCACAATCCCAGTCTCGACTGGCACAGGTCCGAAATTTTGTCGTGGTCCCCGCAATGTATTTCCACTTGTCTTCGGAAACCAGTTAAAGTCTTGTGCACTTCTTCGGAATCTCAATTGCCAGAGGAGTACCAAGAGTTCCTAGTCGTGTTTGACAAGGTGCGTGCCGGTACGTTGCCTCCTCACCGGTCTTACGATTGTGCCATAGACCTGCAACCCGGAGTCATTCCTCCTCTAGGCCGGGTGTACCCTCTGTCTGTTGCAGGGAATTGTGCTATGGAGGAGTATGTTGCCAATGCTCTGTCACGGGGGATCATTCGCAAATCCTGCTCTCCTGCAGGGGCTGGCTTCTTCTTTGTGAAGAAAAAGGGTGGCGAGTTAAGACCATGAATCGATTATAGGGGTCTTAATCGTCTTACCATTAAGAATGCTTACCCTATTCCGCTTATTACGGAACTCTTTGACCGCCTCAAGGGAGCTTCGGTCTTTACTAAACTTGATTTGAGAGGAGCGTACAATCTCGTTAGGATTAAGGAGGGCCACGAATGGAAAACAGCATTTAACACCAGGAGCGGGCATTATGAGTATCTTGTAATGCCCTTTGGCCTATGTAATGCTCCTGCTGTTTTTCAGGAATTTATTAATGATGTCCTACGAGATATGTTGCAACAGTGTGTTGTGGTGTACTTAGACGACATCCTCATACACTCACCCACACTTGAGGCTCATCGTTCTGATGTTACACGGGTTCTTCAGAGACTACGTGAGAACGGCCTGTTTTTTAAACTCGAGAAATGTGAGTTCCATCAGACTCAAGTAACCTTCCTAGGTTATGTTATCTCCGTTGCAGGGTTCTCCATGGATCCTGACAAGTTATCTGCAGTTCTGCAGTGGCCTCGCCCAGTTGGTCTTCGGTCTTTTCAATGTTTTTTGGGGATCGCCAATTACTATAGAAAGTTTATTAAAAACATTTCTTCCTTGGTCAAACCTATCACAGACATGACCCGTAAAGAGAATGATCCACTCCATTGGTCACCTACTGCCATTAAGGCCTTTGATACTCTTAAGACTGCCTTTGCTGCCGCTCCAGTTCAGGCTCATCCTAACCCTGTCCTGCCATTCGTTCTTGAGGTCGATGTGTCTGAGACTGGAGTAGGTGCCCTCTTGTCTCAACGTCCTACGCCTGACAGTTCCTTGCATTCGTGTGGTTTCTTCTCTAAGAAATTGTCTCCAGCGGAGTGCAATTATGAAATTGGTGACAGGGAATTACTGGCCATAATTTTGGCACTCAAGGAATGGAGGCATCTTCTTGAGGGTACTAGCGTGCCAGTGCTCATTCTTACTGACCACAAGAATTTAACTTATCTATCTGAAGCAAAATGTTTGTCGCCCCGACAGGCCAGATGGGTGCTATTTTTGTCTCGGTTTAATTATGTGGTCTCCTACCTGCCTGGTAGTAAGAATGTTAGGGCTGATGCCCTCTCTCGACAATTTTCGCCTCTGTCCAAGGAGTCTGTACCTACTCCTGTTATACCGCCTAACCATATTTTGGCTACCATACGTACTAATTTGACTTCTCCCTTGGGGGAGGAGATCCTGGCTGCACAAACCAATGCACCTCCTGAGAAACCTAGTGGTAAGTGTTTTGTTCCTGAGAATCTTCGAACTAAACTTTTGCATACTTACCACTATCCTAAAGCCGCAGGTCACCCGAAAATTCTGGTGGCCAGGTCTTCATTCTGATGTTGCTGCGTATGTTGCCTCCTGCTCAGTTTGTGCACAGAATAAGACTCATCGACATCTTCCTGTGGGTCTTCTTCAACCTATTGCTAATGGTAAGCGTCCTTGGAGACATCTTTCCATGGACTTCATTGTCGAGCTCCCTGTTTCCAATGGCAATACTGTTATCCTTATGGTGGTTGACCGTTTTTCTAAAATGTCACATTGCATTCCCTTGATGAAGCTGCCTACCGCTCAGGAGCTTGCTTCAATTTTTGCCCGGGAGGTCTTCCATTTACATGGGTTACCCAAGGAGATAGTGTCGGACCGGGGTAGCCAGTTTGTCTCCAGATTTTGGCGTTCCTTTTGTGCTCAAATGGGGATCCAGCTTTCCTTCTCCTCGGCATATCACCCTCAATCTAATGGGGCTGCGGAACGGTCTAATCAAGCTCTGGAACAGTTCCTCCGTTGCTATGTCTCAGATCACCACAATAATTGGTCTGAACTGTTACCTTGGGCAGAGTTTGCTCGTAATAGTGCTGTTAATGCTTCCTTCAAGATATCCCCGTTTATGGCGAATTATGGGTTTCAACCATCCTTGTTGCCCGATTCATTCATGTCTCAGGGTATTCCGGCTTTGGAGGAGCATCTCTGGCAACTCCGTTCCACGTGGGTGCAGATTCAGGATTGCCTTCATCGTTCTATGCAGCGCCAAATGTTCCAGGCTGATTGTAGGCGTCTGCCCGCACCTTCCTACCAGGTTGGTGAGAGAGTTTGGCTGTCCTCCTGCAACTTGAACCTTCGTGTGCCTTCCAATAAATTGGCTCCCCGTTATGTTGGTCCTTTTCGAATACTCCGACGGGTTAATCCTGTGGCCTACGCTCTTGACCTACCTCCTGCTATGCGCATCTCCAGTGTTTTTCATGTCTCCCTCTTGAAACCATTGGTTTGTAATCGGTTTACCACTGTGTTGCCTCGTCCCCGTCCTATCTTTGTTGACAACCATGAGGAGTATGAGGTCAGCAGCATTATTGACTCTCGTATGTCCAGGGGCCGTGTACAGTATTTGGTTCACTGGAGGTGCTACGGTCCGGAGGAGCGTTCTTGAGTTCCCTCCTTTGATGTTCATGCTCCCGCCCTGCTTCATGCCTTCCATGCCCGTTTCCCCAATAAGCCTTTTGTCCTCCCGCGGGGGAGGGGTCGTTGAGGGGAGGGTACTGTCAGGGTTTTTTCCCTGTTGTGTTTGCCATGTGCTGCTGGCAGCCATTTTACTCACCTCTATTCCTGACTATGGTGCATTGTGGGGGATGCTGCTCAATTCCTGCACTTCCTTTTATGGCCAGACTGGTGTGCATCATCCATGTGAGACAGGATGCAATCTCAGAATTGTGATGTCATCACTTATTATTTAAAGGGCCTCTGTTCAGTATGCTTTGCCTTTGCGTTGTCTCAGACCTGTTTGTGAGAGTTCCTGTGTATTACCTGGCTGCCTGACGTCCTTCCTGGTTCCTGATCCCTGGCTTGTTCCTGACTCTGCTGTTTTCCTTGTTCCTGATTCCCACTCATCTGACTATTCGCTTTGGTTCCTGACTCGGCTCGTCTGACTATCAGCTCTGGTTTTGATTCCTGGCTTGTTATTTGACTTGTGGACTTTTTATTATTTTTTGCTATTAATAAAGGTGTGATTATTTTTGCACTTCTCGTCTCAGTCTGATTCCTGGCACCCTGACACTATTATACTAAAATTACATTAAACTATATTAAACTATTAATTAACCTACCCTAACTGTTATACTAAAATTACATTAAACTACAAATTAAATTAACTATATTATATATTTAAACACCTATCCCTACTCAAACAATCGAAATCTATAATAAAAAATTACAAAGTTAAAAAAAAATAACAACTAAGTTACAAAAAATAACAAACACTAAGTTACAAAAAAATAAACACTAACTTACACAAAATAAAAAAGACTGATTGGAATAGCCAATAGAATGCGAGCTCAATCCTATTGGCTGACTGGATCAGCCAATAGGATGAAAGCTCAATCCTATTGGCTGATTGCAACAGCCAATAGGATTTTTTCAACCTTAATTCCGACTGGCTGATAGAATTCTATCAGCCAATCAGAATCTAAGGGACGCCATCTTGGAAGACGTCGAACGAAGAGGATGCTCTGAGCCGGATGTCTTAAAGATGGAGCCGCTCCGCGCCGGATGGATGAAGATAGAAGATGCCGTCTGGGTGAAGACTTCTGCTGGCTTGGATGAAGACTTAGGCCGCTTGGATGAAGACTTCTGTCGGCTTCGATGAGGACTTCTCCCGGCTTCTTTGAGGATGGATGTCGGATCTTCAAAAGGGTTTATTGGGTGGGTTTTAGTTTTAGATTAGGGTTTGGGCAGCAATAGAGCTAAATGCCCTTTTAAGGGCAATGCCCATCCAAATGCCCTTTTCAGGCCGGGTGTACCCTCTGTCTGTTGCAGGGAATTGTGCTATGGAGGAGTATGTTGCCAATGCTCTGTCACGGGGGATCATTCGCAAATCCTGCTCTCCTGCAGGGGCTGGCTTCTTCTTTGTGAAGAAAAAGGGTGGCGAGTTAAGACCATGAATCGATTATAGGGGTCTTAATCGTCTTACCATTAAGAATGCTTACCCTATTCCGCTTATTACGGAACTCTTTGACCGCCTCAAGGGAGCTTCGGTCTTTACTAAACTTGATTTGAGAGGAGCGTACAATCTCGTTAGGATTAAGGAGGGCCACGAATGGAAAACAGCATTTAACACCAGGAGCGGGCATTATGAGTATCTTGTAATGCCCTTTGGCCTATGTAATGCTCCTGCTGTTTTTCAGGAATTTATTAATGATGTCTGTTACAGAAGCATTAGTTATTTTGTTGTGAAGAGCTTATTTCCCAGCAGCAATGCCTGAACCAGCAAGCCAGCGCCTAAGAAGGGCTCCAAGAAAACTGTAACAAGTTTCATTTCATAAAGAGTTAACTCTTTTTTTTCAGCTTTTAGAAACTATTGTCTAATCACCTCTGGAGCCAGACTGCTAATTGATAAGATGAACTTGTAAACTTGTTATCTTAAGTACTGTAATCCTATTGTGGCCTGTCAAAGGACAGTGCTCTCTATCTAAATGTGTGATGGGGGATTTTGTGCTTCCCCCCCCTCTCCCCCTGGGAGTGCCCTGTGTGCATGTAACCTTAATAAAAAGCAGGCTGGGCATCCCAGTCCTGAGTTCTTGTTTGACCCTCAATCGCAGCGTTGACTCGTTTTTGTGGGCAGAAGGGTATCCTAGCTGTACTGCAGCTAAGGGAGATTATTCTATATTTGCGAGACTCATATAGAATACTATGGAAAGCAGCTTCTCCCCTCTTTAGCAATAGGGATCCAGGCTACTAAGCGGTCCATCTCTCAGCGAGACTAAGGGTAACCGTAACATTTGGCGGCAGCGGCGGGATTTTCCTGGATTTCCTAGGAGAGGTACAGAACGGATGGAGAGCGCTTACGAAAAATTGAAGCGTACAACCCTAAAGGATTTACTTGAAAGCAGAGGGGGGTACGCCAGCAACCGGCCGAGGAGAGAGCTGATCGCAGAATTGACCGAACTGGATCAGAGCTTCACAATGGCGGAAACACCGACCACGATTAGTGACGAAAAAACCAGGATTGTTCGGGAAAGGCTCTCATTATACGGGCCGAACCCCTCCATGGAATTGGTACAGCAGTTGATGGCGGAGGCGGACGAGGATATACGAGAGACTCGAGCCCACGAACTCAACCTAGCGAACGCACACCGCAATGCTGAAGCCCCGCAGGTAATCATCCCTGTCGAAAATGCTGGGAGGCCCAAGATACCCTATGCGGCATTTCGACCCTTCCTAGAGAGCGAGACAGGGATTGATGAATATTTGGCGGACTTCGAAAGGCAATGTGCCCTGCACCAGATTCCCAACAGAGAGTGGCCCACGATATTGTCTGGGAAACTATCCGGGCGAGCCCTGGAAGCCTTTCGTACTCTGGGTGCTGAGGAAGTGACACAGTATGAGCTAGTTAAGGAGACACTGTTGCGACGGTACGCTGTAACTCCGGACACGTATCGCCGACAGTTTCGGGGCACGGAAAAGAAGCCTAACGATACCCATATGGAATGGGCGCACCGAATGCGGAGAGCGGCAAATCACTGGCTGAGCGGAAGTAAAGCGGTGACTGGGGAGGAAATTTTACAATTGTTTCTCTTAGAACATTTTTATAATGGCATGGAACAGCAAGGGAAGGAATGGCTGCGAGACAGGCGGCCTTCTACCTTAGAAGAAGCAGCCAAATTGGCCGATGAACATTATGACTCCCGTCTTCACGAACCCATGAACTACCGAGCTCCAGCACGGGTCGAACCCAGAGAGGTTTACCGTGCACCCCCTCGTGCTGAATTCCGAGCCCCGGTGCCCACAGGGCCCGTCCGACACTCAGGACCACCCAATAACAGCTCTGAGCGTCCCAGACCGACTTGCCACCGATGCAAGCAACCAGGGCATTTCATGGCTAGCTGCCCCCTTAATACGCACCAGACACCCAGGAATTACAATTACCCCTCTGGGTCCTATCGTCCGGCCCGGGCCCTCTGTGTTAACCAAGAGGCCCCTATGGAGGGATATGTGGGGCCGCTTCACGAGGCAGACCCTGTATATGCTGCCTCAGATAACCGCCAGCACCATCGGCAGAGGGTATGGCTCGAGGGGCGATCTACCGAGGGATTGCGAGACACAGGGGCTACTATCACGCTGGTACAGAGTCATTTGGTGCCAGAGCACAAGCGATCCGGACAGACTGTGGCCGTTAGAGTGGCGGGGGGGGATGTGTACAAAATTCCAACAGCTAAAGTGCATCTTGATTGGGGAGCGGGAAAGGGGGCTGTGAACGTGGGCCTAATGGATAATTTACCTGCCGAAGTACTACTGGGCAACGATTTGGGCCCCATGACTTCTGCCTATGCTCCAGTATGCAACAACGAGGCGGACCCAGTGACTACACGGGCCCAAGCCCGGACGGAGCGAGAGCTCTCACCAGTGCGGGAGACACAGGTAAGACCTACCCCGACCTTGCCTGACAGGTTAGGCCCCATACCCTGGGACACCCCAGATGCCTTCGAGGCAGAGTCTAAGACTGACCCGACCTTACAAAAGTACCGGGAACGAGCAGAGACCGGAGGGGGCGGGGCAGATAACGAAACATTCTTATGGGAAAAAGGGAAACTATACCGCTGGACAGAGAAAAGGGGACAGCGTAGGCGACAGCTGGTAGTGCCCCACAAATACCGTCAAGAAATCCTCAAAATAGGCCACGACATCCCCTTAGCAGGCCACCTAGCCGTTACCCGTACCCTACACCGCATTACTCACACGTTCTTTTGGCCAGGGGTGCACGCTGACGTTAGAACTTACTGTAACACCTGCGATGTGTGTCAACGAGTAGGAAGGCGAGGCGATCACCCTAAAGCCCAGCTAGTAAATATGCCCATTGTAGAGGAACCCTTCAGCCGGGTTGCTATTGACCTAGTGGGACCACTGGCTACCCCTAGTCCCTCCGGTAAGCGATACATTCTTACCGTAGTGGACTACGCTACCAGGTACCCAGAGGCTGTCGCCCTATCCAACATACAAGCGGATACGGTAGCGAATGCACTAGTACAGGTGTTCTCCCGGGTAGGATTTCCAAAAGAAATCCTATCCGACCGAGGCACCCAATTTACGGCTGAATTGACCCAACAACTCTGGCAGGTTTGCAAAATTAAGTCCCTCCTAAGCTCCCCATACCACCCCCAGACGAACGGGCTGTGTGAGAGGTTCAATGGGACCCTCAAGCAAATGCTCAAGACGTTCACTCAGGAATACCGAGACTGGGAACGCTTCCTGCCGCACCTCCTATTTGCTTATCGGGAGGTGCCCCAGGAAACGACAGGGTTCTCTCCCTTCGAGTTGCTCTACGGAAGAAAGGTACGGGGACCCCTAAACCTGATCCGGGAGCACTGGGAGGGAGAGATGGAGGCTGACGGTGTCCCAATTGTGCCATACGTGCTGGAACTCAGGGACCGAATGGAGCAATTAGCCAAATCCGTGCGGGCTAATCTCCAGTTGGCCCAGAGAAGACAGAAAGTATGGTACGATCGGGGGGCCCGAAAGAGAATCTTCACCATAGGACAAAAGGTGTTAGTACTTAAGCCGGTGAAGACAGACAAATTGCAGGCGTCCTGGCAGGGTCCCTACCAGATCGTAGAGAAAAGGGGAGACACCACTTATGTGATAGCTAGCTGCCACGACAACAATCTTAGAAAGACATTCCATGTAAACATGCTCAAGGAATATTTTGAGCGACCAGAGAACGTGACGGCCGTATGTTGTTCCCCTCAGGAAGACCCCGACAGTTTACCCATTCCAGACCTATTAGAAAAGAGCCTCCCCACAGGTATAGTGGCGCAGGTTCAGATAGGGGACCGACTTAGCCCCACTGAAAGGGAGCAGCTCAACCAACTCCTCCAGTCCAAACACCTCACCTTCTCCCCGAAGCCAGGGTACACTACTTTAACCACCCACCAGGTAGATACTCCGGGACAAGCTCCCTTGCGCCAGGCTCCGTACCGAATCCCCGAAGCAGTTAGGACAGGAATGAAGAAGGAGATCGATGAGATGCTCCAGCTCAGGGTAATTGAGCCCTCCGATAGTCCCTGGGCCTCCCCAGTTGTCTTGGTGCCCAAGAAAGATGGGACCACCCGGTTCTGCGTAGACTATCGGAGGCTCAATGAAAATACCGTGACGGACGCTTACCCTATGCCCAGGGTAGACGAGCTACTCGATCGTATAGCCAGGGGAAATTACCTGACCACTATTGACCTCTGCAAAGGTTACTGGCAGATTCCCCTGGCCCCGGAGGCTATCCCCAAGTCGGCATTCGTCACCCCATTCGGCTTATATCAGTTTAGGGTAATGCCGTTTGGGATGAAGAATGCCCCAGCTACATTCCAGCGCTTGGTGGATAGGCTCCTGGATGGCTTCCAGAGTTTTGCTTGCGCCTACCTGGACGACATAGCGATCCACAGTGAGTCCTGGGAGGACCACTTAGCTCATGTGGGAATGGTTCTGGATCAGATCCGGGCTGCTGGCCTGACTCTGAAGCCAGAAAAATGCCACTTTGGGATGGCCGAGGTACAGTACCTGGGTCACCGGGTGGGGTGTGGAAAGCAGCGACCAGAGCCGGCCAAAATAGAAGCTGTCGCCAATTGGCCCACCCCCATCACTAAGACTCAGGTCCTAGCCTTCCTGGGCACGGCAGGGTACTATAGACGGTTCGTACCAGACTACAGCACACTTGCCAAACCCCTGACTGACTTGACCAAGAAGAACTTACCTCGACAGGTCCTGTGGTCTCCCCACTGTGAAACGGCTTTCCAGGCTCTCAAAAATGCTCTAATTAACGCTCCTGTCTTGGCGGCCCCAGCCCTTAACAAACGTTTTATCGTCCATACAGATGCTTCCATGTTCGGGCTGGGAGCCGTCCTCAGCCAAGTAGGCGAAGATGGAGGGGAGCATCCAGTTGCCTACATCAGCCGGAAGCTCCTGCCCCGCGAAGTCAGCTATGCAGCGGTCGAAAAGGAGTGTTTGGCTTTGGTGTGGGCATTAAAGAAATTGACTCCCTATTTATATGGTCAGGAGTTCACTCTGGTCACCGACCATAACCCGTTGGTGTGGCTGAACCGGGTCTCTGGAGATAACGGCAGGCTATTACGTTGGAGCTTATCGTTGCAAACCTTCAATTTCACCATTACTTACAGACCTGGGAAACAGAATGGCAACGCCGACGGGTTGTCCAGACAAACCGACCTCAGCCCCGCATAACCAGCGGTCTGGACAGCCTTAGTCTGCCCCGAAAAGGGGTCAGACCGTGTCTGCCAGAGTGTTCCACAGAAAGGGAGCAATGTTACAGAAGCATTAGTTATTTTGTTGTGAAGAGCTTATTTCCCAGCAGCAATGCCTGAACCAGCAAGCCAGCGCCTAAGAAGGGCTCCAAGAAAACTGTAACAAGTTTCATTTCATAAAGAGTTAACTCTTTTTTTTCAGCTTTTAGAAACTATTGTCTAATCACCTCTGGAGCCAGACTGCTAATTGATAAGATGAACTTGTAAACTTGTTATCTTAAGTACTGTAATCCTATTGTGGCCTGTCAAAGGACAGTGCTCTCTATCTAAATGTGTGATGGGGGATTTTGTGCTTCCCCCCCCTCTCCCCCTGGGAGTGCCCTGTGTGCATGTAACCTTAATAAAAAGCAGGCTGGGCATCCCAGTCCTGAGTTCTTGTTTGACCCTCAATCGCAGCGTTGACTCGTTTTTGTGGGCAGAAGGGTATCCTAGCTGTACTGCAGCTAAGGGAGATTATTCTATATTTGCGAGACTCATATAGAATACTATGGAAAGCAGCTTCTCCCCTCTTTAGCAATAGGGATCCAGGCTACTAAGCGGTCCATCTCTCAGCGAGACTAAGGGTAACCGTAACAATGTCCTACGAGATATGTTGCAACAGTGTGTTGTGGTGTACTTAGACGACATCCTCATACACTCACCCACACTTGAGGCTCATCGTTCTGATGTTACACGGGTTCTTCAGAGACTACGTGAGAACGGCCTGTTTTTTAAACTCGAGAAATGTGAATTCCATCAGACTCAAGTAACCTTCCTAGGTTATGTTATCTCCGTTGCAGGGTTCTCCATGGATCCTGACAAGTTATCTGCAGTTCTGCAGTGGCCTCGCCCAGTTGGTCTTCGGTCTTTTCAATGTTTTTTGGGGTTCGCCAATTACTATAGAAAGTTTATTAAAAACATTTCTTCCTTGGTCAAACCTATCACAGACATGACCCGTAAAGAGAATGATCCACTCCATTGGTCACCTACTGCCATTAAGGCCTTTGATACTCTTAAGACTGCCTTTGCTGCCGCTCCAGTTCAGGCTCATCCTAACCCTGTCCTGCCATTCGTTCTTGAGGTCGATGTGTCTGAGACTGGAGTAGGTGCCCTCTTGTCTCAACGTCCTACGCCTGACAGTTCCTTGCATTCGTGTGGTTTCTTCTCTAAGAAATTGTCTCCAGCGGAGTGCAATTATGAAATTGGTGACAGGGAATTACTGGCCATAATTTTGGCACTCAAGGAATGGAGGCATCTTCTTGAGGGTACTAGCGTGCCAGTGCTCATTCTTACTGACCACAAGAATTTAACTTATCTATCTGAAGCAAAATGTTTGTCGCCCCGACAGGCCAGATGGGTGCTATTTTTGTCTCGGTTTAATTATGTGGTCTCCTACCTGCCTGGTAGTAAGAATGTTAGGGCTGATGCCCTCTCTCGACAATTTTCGCCTCTGTCCAAGGAGTCTGTACCTACTCCTGTTATACCTCCTAACCATATTTTGGCTACCATACGTACTAATTTGACTTCTCCCTTGGGGGAGGAGATCCTGGCTGCACAAACCAATGCACCTCCTGAGAAACCTAGTGGTAAGTGTTTTGTTCCTGAGAATCTTCGAACTAAACTTTTGCATACTTACCACTATCCTAAAGCCGCAGGTCACCCAGGCAAGAACGAAATGATTTGGTCTGTCACCCGAAAATTCTGGTGGCCAGGTCTTCATTCTGATGTTGCTGCGTATGTTGCCTCCTGCTCAGTTTGTGCACAGAATAAGACTCATCGACATCTTCCTGTGGGTCTTCTTCAACCTATTGCTAATGGTAAGCGTCCTTGGACACATCTTTCCATGGACTTCATTGTCGAGCTCCCTGTTTCCAATGGCAATACTGTTATCCTTATGGTGGTTGACCGTTTTTCTAAAATGTCACATTGCATTCCCTTGATGAAGCTGCCTACCGCTCAGGAGCTTGCTTCAATTTTTGCCCGGGAGGTCTTCCGTTTACATGGGTTACCCAAGGAGATAGTGTCGGACCGGGGTAGCCAGTTTGTCTCCAGATTTTGGCGTTCCTTTTGTGCTCAAATGGGGATCCAGCTTTCCTTCTCCTCGGCATATCACCCTCAATCTAATGGGGCTGCGGAACGGTCTAATCAAGCTCTGGAACAGTTCCTCCGTTGCTATGTCTCAGATCACCACAATAATTGGTCTGAACTGTTACCTTGGGCAGAGTTTGCTCGTAATAGTGCTGTTAATGCTTCCTTCAAGATATCCCCGTTTATGGCGAATTATGGGTTTCAACCATCCTTGTTGCCCGATTCATTCATGTCTCAGGGTATTCCGGCTTTGGAGGAGCATCTCTGGCAACTCCGTTCCACGTGGGTGCAGATTCAGGATTGCCTTCATCGTTCTATGCAGCGCCAAATGTTCCAGGCTGATTGTAGGCGTCTGCCCGCACCTTCCTACCAGGTTGGTGAGAGAGTTTGGCTGTCCTCCTGCAACTTGAACCTTCGTGTGCCTTCCAATAAATTGGCTCCCCGTTATGTTGGTCCTTTTCGAATACTCCGACGGGTTAATCCTGTGGCCTACGCTCTTGACCTACCTCCTGCTATGCGCATCTCCAGTGTTTTTCATGTCTCCCTCTTGAAACCATTGGTTTGTAATCGGTTTACCACTGTGTTGCCTCGTCCCCGTCCTATCTTTGTTGACAACCATGAGGAGTATGAGGTCAGCAGCATTATTGACTCTCGTATGTCCAGGGGCCGTGTACAGTATTTGGTTCACTGGAGGTGCTACGGTCCGGAGGAGCGTTCTTGAGTTCCCTCCTTTGATGTTCATGCTCCCGCCCTGCTTCGTGCCTTCCATGCCCGTTTCCCCAATAAGCCTTTTGTCCTCCCGCGGGGGAGGGGTCGTTGAGGGGAGGGTACTGTCAGGGTTTTTTCCCTGTTGTGTTTGCCATGTGCTGCTGGCAGCCATTTTACTCACCTCTATTCCTGACTATGGTGCATTGTGGGGGATGCTGCTCAATTCCTGCACTTCCTTTTATGGCCAGACTGGTGTGCATCATTCATGTGAGACAGGATGCAATCTCAGAATTGTGATGTCATCACTTATTATTTAAAGGGCCTCTGTTCAGTATGCTTTGCCTTTGCGTTGTCTCAGACCTGTTTGTGAGAGTTCCTGTGTATTACCTGGCTGCCTGACGTCCTTCCTGGTTCCTGATCCCTGGCTTGTTCCTGACTCTGCTGTTTTCCTTGTTCCTGATTCCCACTCATCTGACTATTCGCTTTGGTTCCTGACTCGGCTCGTCTGACTATCAGCTCTGGTTTTGATTCCTGGCTTGTTATTTGACTTGTGGACTTTTTATTATTTTTTGCTATTAATAAAGGTGTGATTATTTTTGCACTTCTCGTCTCAGTCTGATTCCTGGCACCCTGACACTATTATACTAAAATTACATTAAACTATATTAAACTATTAATTAACCTACCCTAACTGTTATACTAAAATTACATTAAACTACAAATTAAATTAACTATATTATATATTTAAACACCTATCCCTACTCAAACAATCGAAATCTATAATAAAAAATTACAAAGTTAAAAAAAAATAACAACTAAGTTACAAAAAATAACAAACACTAAGTTACAAAGAAATAAACACTAACTTACACAAAATAAAAAAGACTGATTGGAATAGCCAATAGAATGCGAGCTCAATCCTATTGGCTGATTGGATCAGCCAATAGGATGAAAGCTCAATCCTATTGGCTGATTGCAACAGCCAATAGGATTTTTTCAACCTTAATTCTGACTGGCTGATAGAATTCTATCAGCCAATCAGAATCTAAGGGACGCCATCTTGGAAGACGTCGAACGAAGAGGATGCTCTGAGCCGGATGTCTTAAAGATGGAGCCGCTCCGCGCCGGATGGATGAAGATAGAAGATGCCGTCTGGGTGAAGACTTCTGCTGGCTTGGATGAAGACTTAGGCCGCTTGGATGAAGACTTCTGCCGGCTTCGATGAGGACTTCTCCCGGCTTCTTTGAGGATGGATGTCGGATCTTCAAAAGGGTTTATTGGGTGGGTTTTAGTTTTAGATTAGGGTTTGGGCAGCAATAGAGCTAAATGCCCTTTTAAGGGCAATGCCCATCCAAATGCCCTTTTCAGGGCAATGGGGAGCTTAGGTTTTTTTAGTTAAGTTTTTATTTGGGGGGGTTAGTTGTGTGGGTGGTGGATTTTACTGTTGGGGGGGATTTGTATTTTTTATTTACAGGTAAAAGAGCTGATTTCTTTGGGACAATGCTCCGCAAAAGGCCCTTTTAAGGGCTAGTTGTAGTTTATTGTAGGTTCGGGTTTTTTTATTTTGGGGGGGCTTTTTTATTTTCATAGGGCTATTAGATTCGGTGTAATTAGTTTAAATATTTGATCATTTCTTTTTTATTTTGTGTAACTTAGTGTTTAATTTTTTTTGTAACTTAGTGTTTGTTATTTTCTGTAACTTAGTTGTTAGTTTGTTTAACTTTGTAATTTTTTATTGTAGATTTAAATTGTTTGAGTAGGGTTAGGTGTTTAAATATATAACATAGTTAATTTAATTTGTAGTTTAATGTAATTTTAGTATAACGGTTAGGGTAGATTCATTAATAGTTTAATATAATTTAATGTAATTTTAGTATAATAGTTAGGGTAGATTAATTAATAGTTTAATATAGTTTAATGTAATTGTAGGATAATAGGGTAGATTAAGTAATAGTTTAATATAGTTTAATTTAAATCTAAAGGTAAGTTTAAATTTATTATAAGATAGGGATGAGTTAATATTTAATATAAAGTAAGCGGGTTGTTAGGTTTAGGGGTTAATAGTTTAATTTAGTTTATGGCGATGTGGGGGGCTGCTGGTTTAGGGGTTAATAACTTTATTTAGTTGCGGTGGGCTCCTGGAGCGGCGGGATAGGGGTTAATAACTTTTATTTAAGTGGCGGCGGTGTCAGGGCGGAAGATTAGGGGTTAATAAGTATAATGTAGGTGGCGGCGGTGTAGGGGGTGGCAGATTAGGGGTGTTTAGACTCGGGGTACATGTTAGGGTGTTAGGTGTAAACATAACTTTCATTCTCCCATAGGAATCAATGGGATATCGGGCAGCAGCAAACATAAGCTTTCGCTGCTTTCAGACTCCCATTGATTCCTATGGCATCCGCCGCCTCCAGGGCGGCAGATTGAAAACCAGGTACGCTGGGCCGGAATAGTGGCGAGCATACCTGTTACATATTTAATAACTAGCAAAAGTAGTCAGATAGTGCCGAATTTGCATTCGGAACATCTGTAATGACGTAAGCATCGATCTGTGTCAGACTGAGACCGGCTGATTGCATGTTACGTCACAGATTTCAACTTTTGCCGGTCTGTAGGCTTTGATAACTAAGGGGAATCAGGCTCGCCACAATTACACTGTGGAATTACAGCGTATTTGCGGTTGACTGCTTGATAAGTAGGCCTCATACTGTACATACATACATACATACATACATACATATACATATAATTAAATCCCAATTTTTCAAACTCCAAAATCCAGAATTATTCAGAGACTTTTTCACTAATATTTTTCTAAAAATAAAAATGCTAAGAATTCATATTTTTCCCCAACTGTGAGCTTGTTTCTTTTGAGCCGTAATTAGGTTTGCGTGCGCTTGCAAACCGATAAATAAGCTGTCGGAAGCAATATTGTTCACCGACTGCTTCCAACGGCCCGTTATAACTCAATTTCGCCAACTGGACTCCAGCTGCTGAAAACATTATCGTGTCCCATACAAAGTTTCAGAAGCCGCTAATCTTTAAATAATTCCCAGTTTCCAAAGGCCGGGCAAACCATTACAACACTGTCGGAGGCTGCCGATACAGTAACAAAAATTACACCCAGCTTAACTAGGTGTAAAACAGGAAAAAGGTGCTCTTTGAGACCTTTTTCCCATTGAAATCTAACCTGACACATCAAAACCCCTCTATCCGCCATCCCCCCACATCGCAACTTATAATAAATCTAATAACCCCTAATCCACCATGCCCCACAACGCAAACTAGCTATTAAAACTATTAATCCCTAATCTGCCATTCACCCGCATCGCAATTAACCTAATAAATCTATTAACCCCTAATCCGCCATTCACCCACATCGTAATTAACTTAATAAATCTATTAACCCCTAAACCGACATTAACCCACATCACAATTAACCTAATAAATCTATTAACCCCTAAACCACCAAACCCCACAACGCAAATAACTAATCACTAAGCCCCCTAACCTATAACCCCCTAAATGAACCCCATTACATAAATTTAAATAATCCTATATTACAACTACGATGGAGCAATCAGAATTACTGATACCCGCTCCTGCTTGATGCGGGCCACCACTTGAGGAAGAAGCGGTAATGGAGGAAAAAGATATATGAGTTTGAACCTCCAGGGCACTGCTAGTGCATCTATTAGATCTGCTTGGGGATCCCTCAACCTCGACCCATACCTGGGTAGCTTGGTATTGAGATGGGACGCCATGAGATCTATCTCCGGCATCCCCCACTTGCTGCATTTCTCTGCAAACACCTCGGGATGGAGAGACCATTCCCCTGGATTGAAGAATTAACTGCTTAGAAAATCCACCTCCCAGTTGTCCACACCCGGAATGTGGATCGCTGATAGCAAACAGCTGTGGGCCTCCGCCAACTCCAGAATCTGAGCTACTTCCTTCATCGCCCAGGAACTTCTCGTTCCCCCCTGATGGTTGATTTAAGCCACCAAGGTTATATTGTCTGATTGGAATCTGATAAACTGGGACAAACCCAGAAGTGGCCAAGCCTTCAAGGCCTTGAAGATTGCCTGTAGTTCCAAAATATTGATCGGGAGGGAGGACTTCTCCTGAGTCCACAACCCTTGTGCCTTCCTGGCACCCCAAACAGCTCCCCATCTGGATAGGCTTGCGTCCGTAATCACAATCTCTCAGGATGGTCTTAAGAAGCATGTTCCCCGGGACAGATGATCTGGACAGAGCCACCAAGAGAGCGATTCACTCGACCGGCTGTCTAATACGATCTGTTGAGACAGATCTGAATGATCGCCGTTCCACTGCCTCAGCATGCACAGTTGTAAAGGTCTGAGACGGAAACTGGCAAAAGGAATGATGACCATGCCGGACACCATGAGACCAATCACCTCCATACACTGAGCTACAGAGGTACTCAAGGAGGTCCGGAGGGCAAGACATGACAAAGTTGGCTTGCAACGTCTCTGGTCTGTTAGAAATATCCTCATGAATATGGAGTCTATTATAGTACCCAGGAATTCCACCCTGGTACTTGGGATAAGAGAATTATTTTCCAAGTTTATCTTTCATCCATGTGATTGAAGAAGACTGAGAAGGGACTCCGAGAATTCTTCCGCAAGACGAAAGGATGGTGCTTGCACAAGAATATCGTCCAAGTATGGGGCTACTGCAATACTCTGAGTTCTGGCAACGGCTAGAAGAGCCCCCAGGACCTTTGTAAAGATTCTTGGAGCAGTAGCTAGGCCAAACGAAAGGGCAATGAACTGGAAGAGCTGGTCCAGAAATGCAAACCTTAGGAACTGAAAGTGTTCCCTGTGGATTGGAACATGAAGGTAAGCGTCCTTCAGATCTATAGTGGTCAAAACCTGGCCTTCCTGAATTAAAGGAATTATGGACCTTATCATCTCCATCTTGAAGGAAGGGACACTGAGAAATTTGTTTAAGCACTTTAGGTCCAGAATTGGGTGGAAAGTTCCCACCTTCTTTGGGACCACGAAAAGGTTTGAATAAAACCCCAAAGCTCTTTCTTCGATAGGCACCAGGCAACAACTCCTAAGGAGGATAGATCCTGAACGCACCCTAGAAAGGCATCCCTCTTTTCTGGTCTGGTAGACAGATTCGAGAGAAGGAATCTTCCCCCTGGGTGGATGAGATTAAAAGCCTATCTTGTATCCCTGAGATGCCACCTCCAGGACCCACGGATCCTATATGTCCTTGAACCAGGCGCCTGAAAAAAGAGACAGTCTGCCCCTACACGATCCGATCCCAGATTGGGGCCACCCCTTCATGCCGATTTGCTTTAGGAGAGCTTCTTATTCTGCTTGGATTTATTCCAGGACTGAGCCGGCTTCCAATTACTTTTGGGTTGCTCGGGCTTGGAGGAGGATTGTTGTTGTTGGGATCTGTCAGAAAGAATGGAACAAAAATTAGAAGATTGTCGTCCTTTAGACTTGCTCTTCTTATCTTGCGGTAGATATAGAAATAATGGAGTAAATATAGAAATAATGGAGTCCAGGCCTGGACCAAATAAAATCTTTCCCTTGAAGAGAAGAGAAAGGAGTCTGGACTTAGAAGTCATATCCGCAGACCAAGACTTAAACCAGAGCGCCCAGTGGGCTAGGACCGCAAAGCCAGAGGCCTTTGCATTTAGGCGAATAATTAGCATGTTCGCATCACAGATAAAAGAATTAGCAATTCTCAGAGCTTTAATTCTGTCTTGAATATCCTCGAGGGGAAACTCCACCTCGATGAGTTCCGACAAAGAGTCACACCAGTAGGTAGCCTTTCCGGCAACCGCGGCAACTGCAGCCGACGGTTGAAACAAAAATCCTGTATATTGAAACATCTTTCTCAGAAAGGTTTCCATTTTCTTATCCATCAGCTCTCTGAACGAAGAACTATCCCCAAGAGGTATAGTAGTACGTATAGCAAGTGTAGATATAGCACCATCCACCTTAGGAATGGAGCCCCACAACATCCAATTGAGAGACTGGGACTGAAAACAACTTTTTTTTTTTTTTATATATAAAGGTTTTTATTAAGACATTTGCAGGTTGACAAACCAAAACAGGTAAAGCATACAACAGGCACGAAAATAACAATATGGAATACAATATGGTCAGCATAAACAAGTATCTGTGGAATTTCGGAAGTAGTTTAAAGTAGAACCTGAAAAGAGATGCATTTGTATAATGCTATGTATACATAATATAATAGTTAGTTATTCCGATTTTTCCCAGAACAACTTTTTAAAAGTAGACAAGGGGAAAAGGAAGAACCAATTCTTTCCCATTCGTTCTTAATAATGTTCGCCATCTTAACTGGCACAGAAAAAGTCAAAGGAACTTTCCTGTCTTCGTAAACTCTGTCTAATTTAGGTATCATAGGTTTTTCAGGCAGCGCGCCCTCTGGAACCTCTAACGTAGACAGAGCCTCCTTTAATAAAAAACGCAAGTGCTCAATTTTAAATTTAAAGGACGGTTCCTCTGCAGCAGGAGGCTTAGATGCTAAGGACTCCGACCCAGAAAGTTTATCCTCTGAAGCTACAGAGGTTAACTCATCATCGGATAACTGGGAGATAATAGCTAAATCCAATAAATATTTAGATGACTCCGGGTCAGGAGAGCTATGTTTTACTTTTCTCTTGCGTTTGTTAGAGCGAGGTAATGCACTGAGGGCCGCAGACACTGGCGTTTGTAACTGCGCGGCAAAGTCCGCAAGAAAAAGGGCCCCCTCCGATTGGAGGATTAGATGTGCTACGGGGAACTGCATGTGGAGTGGATAATGTAGCAAGGGTAGTAATCTCATGGGACGCCGAGTCCTGATAGGTAGAGGGCTCAGAGGGACTAAGAGCTTTAGCAGGCTTGTCTCCCTTCTTAGACTTAACAAACCAAATTATCAAAAATAAAAAAATTAAACCTAATCCCTTTGAAAATAAAAAGCCCCCCAAAATAAAAACACCACCTAATCTAATACTAAACTACCAATAGCCCTTAAAAGGGCCTTTTGTAGGGCATTGCTCTAAGTTAAACAGCTCTTTTACCTTAAAAAAACTAAGTTCCCCCTAACAGTAAAAAACCACCACCCACCAAACCCCCTAAAATAAAAAAACCTAAGACTAAAAAATCCTAAACTACCCATTGCCCATAAAGGGGCATTTGTAAGGGCATTCAGCTATTTTACTGCCCTTAAAAGGGCATTCAGCTCTTTCACAATTGCCCAAAATCCCTAAAAAAAAAATAATCCCCCCCCCCCAAAAAAATAAGCCAAAATCTAACCCCCAGATAGGCATCATGGTTCCTGAAGTCCGGCGGTGAAGTCTTCTTACAAGCGGCGACCTCTTCTATCTTCATCCGGGACCGCGGAATTGAGGACCGGAAACCGCAGAACTGAAAACCGATGACCGAGAAACTGAAGACCGACGACCGCAGAGCCAAGGAGAGGGGAGGAGCATGGAGGATCCTCTTCGTACGATCACCACCGTACACTGAATATTGAATGCAAGTTACGCATTTAAATATGGCATACCTTGCAGCCAATAGGATGAGAGCTACTGAAATCCTATTGGCTGATTTAAACAGCCAATAGGATTTCAGTAGCTCTCATTCTATTGGCTGATATGAATTTGAAGAATCAAATCAGCCAATAGGAATACAAGGTACAACATATTTAAATGAGTAACTTGCATTCAATATTCAGTGTACGGCAGTGATCGTACAAAGAGGATCCTCCACGCTCCTTGGCTCCACGGTCGCCGGTCTTCAGTTCCTCGGTCGCCGGACTTCACTTCTGCAGTCGCCAGTCTTCAGTTCCGCAGTCCTGGATGAAGATAGAAGAGGTCACTGCAAGGAAGAAGACTTCACCGCCGGACTTCAGGAACCGTGAGTACCTATCTGGGGGTTAGACTTAGGCTTTTTTGTTTAATTTTTGGTGGGGTTTATTTTTTAGATTAGGGATTTTGGGCAATTGTAAAAGAGCTGAATGCCCTTTTAAGGGCAGTAAAAGAGCTGAATGCCCTTTTATCCAAGATGGCGTCCCTTCAATTCCGATTGGCTGATAGAATTCTATCAGCCAATCGGAATTAAGGTAGAAAAAATCCTATTGGCTGATGCAATCGGCCAATAAGATTGAGCTTGCATTCTATTGGCTGATTGGAACAGCCAATAGAATGCCAGCTCAATCCTATTGGTTGATTGGATTAGCCAATAGGATTGAACTTCAATCCTATTGGCTGATTGCATCAGCCAATAGGATTTTTTCTACCTTAATTCCGATTCCGATCCATCTTGGATGACATCATTTAAAGGAACCTTCATTCATCAGTCGGCCGTTGTTTGAAGAGGATGCTCCGCGTTGGATGTCTTGAAGATGAACCCGCTCCGCGCCGGATGGATGAAGACTTCTGCCCGTCTGGAGGACCTCTTCTGCCCGGCTTGGATGAAGACTTCTGCCCGTCTGGAGGACCACTTCTGCCCGGTTGGGTGAAGACGTCTCACGGTAGGGTGATCTTCAAGGGGTTAGTGTTAGGTTTTTTAAGGGGGGGATTGGGTGGGTTTTAGAGTAGGGTCGGTTGTGTGGGTGGTAGGTTTTAATGTTGGGGGGTTGTAATTTTTTTTTACAGGTAAAAGAGCTGATTACTTTGGGGCAATGCCCTGCAAAAGGCCCTTTTAAGGGCTATTTGTAATTTAGTGTAGAGGGGTTTTTTTTTATTTTGGGGGGCTTTTTTATTAGGGGGATTAGAGTAGGTGTAATTAGTTTAAAATTCTTGTAATTATTTTATTATTTTCTGTAATTTAGTGTTTTGTTTTTTTCATACTTTAGATAATTTTTTTTAAATTGTAATTAATTGTATTTAGTTTAGGGAATTATTTTAATTATAGTGTAGTGTTAGGTGTAATTGTAACATAGGTTAGGTTTTATTAGGTTTTATTTTACAGGTAAATTTGTCTTTATTTTAACTAGGTTGTTATTAAATAGTTAATAACTATTTAGTAACTATTCTACCTAGTTAAAATAAATACAAAGTTGCCTGTAAAATAAAAATAAACCTTTAGATAGCTACAATGTAACTATTAGTTATATTGTAGCTATCTTAGGGTTTATTTTATAGGTAAGTATTTAGTTTTAAATAGGAATAATTTAGGTAATTGTAGTAATTTTATTTAGATTTATTGAAATTATATTTCAGTTAAGGGGGGTTAGGGTTAGACTTAGGTTTAGGGGTTAATATGTTTATTGTAGTGGCGGTGACGTTGTAGGCGGCAGATTAGGGGGTTAATAAATGTAGGTAGGTTGCGGCGACATTGGGGGCGGCAGATTAGAGGTTAATAAATATAATGTAGGGTTCGGCGATGTTGGGGGCAGCAGATTAGGGGTTCATAATTATAATGTAGGTGGCGGCGGTGTCCGGAGCGTCAGATTAGGGGTTAATAATATAATGCAGGTGGCGGCGATTAGTGGTTAATAAGTGTAAGATTAGGGGTGTTTAGACTCTGGGTTCATTTTAGGGTGTTAGGTGTAGACATAAAATGTGTTTTCCACATAGGAATCAATGGGGCTGCGTTAGGAGCTTTACGCTGCTTTTTTGCAGGTGTTAGTTTTTTTTTCACCCGGCTCTCCCCCATTGATTCTTATGGGGAAATCGTGCACGAGCACGTTCAGCCAGCTCACCGCTGACTTAAGCAGCGCTGGTATTGAGGTGAGATGTGGAGCAAAATTTTGCTCTTCGCTCACTTATTTGCGGTTAACGCCGGGTTTGTAAAAACCTGCAAAACCAGCGCTGTCTGTAAGTGAGCGGTGAGCATAAACTGCTCGTTAGCACCGCATAGCTTCTAACGCAAAACTCGTAATCTAGGTGTTAGTTTTTTTTAAAGGTAAAAGAGCTGTTTAACTTAGGGCAATGCAATTGGTAGTTTAGTATTAGATTAGGGGGTGTTTTTATTTTGGGGGGCTTTTTTATTTTCATAGGGATTAGGTTTAATTTTTTTATTTTTGATAATTTGGTTTATTATTTTATGTAATGTTAGACTTTTTATTTTTTGTAATTTTAGTTTAATTTAAACTTTTTTTTATTTTAATTGTTATTTAGGATTTATTAATTTAATTGTAATTTAGGATTATTTTAATTTATGTAATGGGTTAATTTAGTGGGTGTTAGGTTAGGGGCCTTAGTGATTAGTTATTTGCGTTGTGAGGTTTGGCGGTTTAGGGGTTAATAGATTTGTTAGGTTAATTGTGATGTGGGTTAATGGCGGTTTAGGGGTTAATAAATGTATTAGGTTAATTGCAATGTGGGTAAATGGCAGATTAGGGGTTAATAGTTTAAATAGATACTTTGCGATATGGGGTTTGGCAGGTTAGGGGTTAACGCATTAGTTATTGTGGTGGGGGGTTGCCGTTGAGAGGTAGATATTGTGCATGCGTTAGATGTTTTAACAGCAAACGACGGGTAAAAATATACAAGCCGCACTTGTATGCAATCGAGTGTAGTGTAAGGTCGGGTTACCATAGTAACCTATTAATTTTTTAGAAATCCAGCATCGGGTGGAAGCGTTAACACAACGCTAACTTACACCTACACGAAAAGAGTGATCGCACGCAAAGCGGAAACCTTTTCAATGGAAACCTGGGACTAAAATGGAGCCGTAAATTACTTTTAGCTGTTGGCCGCTTTGGTAGCTCTCGGCTACATTTTTAACGGCTCAATGGAAGCAAGCACTGTGTTTGTGTTCTAAATAACAGTATTTATTTATAACATCATTTTTTACCATTCTGATTACAGTACTGTACTATCTTTCTGATGGCACTTTGTATACAAAAGAATAAAAAAATTATATAAAACTACCTTAATATATGAGCTGTATTATAGTCTGTAAATATTGTCTTAATGACATAAGATATTGTTATTTACACTTGGTCACAATCCCTTCCCAAGCTGCCCCATTTTACAGATGTAAATATACAAATATTCCAAAATCCCAAATGTTTTCCGGTCCCAAGCAGTTTGCATAAAGGGTTTTATACCTATATATATATATATATATATATATATATATATATATATATATATATATATATATATATTATTTTTTATTTGACATAAACTGGTAGTAATAATTGGAAATGGATTAAATATGGTATGTGAGTTCACATATGGTTTTCAGTTCTAAGCCACACTGGGGGCCCCATGAGACATGAGGTTGTAAGTTTTTTTAATCTTTTTAACTTGCAGCTGCTTTAGGTTAAAGCCTATGAAGTAACGGGTTAACCATATTTCATCTGATACCATATGTTGGAGGAAATACTGAAATGACAAGGTATGGTTGTACTTAAATGTACAGCTTTAATGTTTTTAGCACAAACCAACAGTGGAAGAAGGGAGGGGTGAGAAGAAAAAAAAAAAAAGTTAATGCTTGTTTAAAATGTGCTGCTTCTACATTTTTCTTTTTGATTTTTCATCAACTGCTCATTGAAACAGTCTGTGTCCTGCAGTTCCAGGAAATTCATCAGGTATTGGCGCAAATGTTTTATTTGTTTTTAGACTGCATAATAATGTTTTCCTCTTAATATATGATTTTAATCAGATTTAATATGTGAAATAGTATATAGGAAAACTGCTTATATACTGTATATATTGTACTTGCAGTCACCAGTAGACCTAAATATGCCAGCTTAGTCACATTTAATGTAAATGCTGATAAGGATTAACGAATCAGATGCTTCAAGTCATTCATTTTTTTTGTCCAAGTTCCTACCATTTCCTTCTGGTAATGGGACAAAAAAAATACTATATATTTTAAATAATATATGATTTAGATGGAGTGTGCAATAACAAAAAAAAGTTTTCCATTTACTTTTGTTGCCAAATTCTTTCTCTTGGTATCCTTTGTTAAAACATAACATCCATGATAGCATACTGAGATATGCTCAAGAATTTTATGTGACTTTCTCTCTCTCTCTCTCTCTCTCTCTCTCTCTCTCTCTCTCTCTCTCTCTATATATATATATATATATATATATATATATATATATATATATATATATATTAGACATGTGAGATCCGTTTCGGATCGATTCGGAAATTCGGCCGAATTCATAAAATTCGGGATTCGGATCGATTTGGATTTCCGAATTAAAATAGTGCAGAATTTACCGAATAAATCCGAATTAGTTCGGATTTATTCAGATTTATTCGGTAGATTCGGATGGCCATGGATTACACTAGTATTGTACAGTATATTAGGTTCACTATATATTGAACCTATCTCATGGGAAAGGAGTTTCACCAAAGGATACCAAAAGAAGGAGGTACATTTGATACCATTAAATAAAGTTTTTTTAAAATTATGAGCTTTATCTGAATTAAGAAATTAAAATGTTGACTTATCCCTTTAAAGTGAAGGTCAATTTTGATGAATTAGTGCCCGGTTTTTAATAATCCTATTAAAAACAAGGGCACTTTAATTCATCAAAATTGACATTTCACTGTTTTCTTCAAAAACTTACCTTTTAAGCATACGATTTAAGCATACGATTTAAGTTTCCAATTTACTTCTTTTATCAAATTTGTGTTGTTCCCATGGTGAAGAGATACCCAGATAGGTGTCTGTAGCATTACATGGCAGGAAATAGTGCTGCCATCTAGTGTTCTTGCAGATGGGTAATATTCTTGTAAAACTACTGCCATATAGTGATCCAGAAGAAGTAGAAGTAAATTAGAATATGGGTTCCTTTTAGTTATCACAGATAGAGTGATAGCTTTTTTTGTCTATGTCCCTTCAGATGTATATTATTTATTATTATTAAACAAATGTAACATTTTTATGCTTGTACATATGTCACTGACCAGCAGTACTGCTATGGGAGTTTTTCTTGCCAGCGAGTAAGCTTCTATCCCATGGACCAAACTCAAATCAAACAACTTTAATTTATATATTGTTTGTTAATACAAGAGAATTGCAAATAAACAAACAAACTTCTATTCAAAACTAATATGCACTCATGTGCATTTCAATCTTGGTTGAAAAGTCCCTTAACCCCTTAACGACCAAGGACGTGCAGGGTACGTCCTCAAAAAAAAGGCAGTTAACGCCTGAGGACGTACCCTGCACGTCCTCGGTGTGGAAAGCAGCTGGAAGCGATCCTGCTCGCTTCCAGCTGCTTTCCGGTTATTGCAGTGATGCCTCGATATGGAGGCATCCTGCAATAACTCTAGATGGCCATCCGATGCAGAGAGAGCCACTCTGTGGCCCTCTCTGCACCGGACATCGATGGCCGGTATCGTTGGTGGGTGGGAGCCGACTTGGGAGGCGGGTGGGCGGCCATCGATGGGCCGGGTAATGTAGAGGGGGGCAGGGCCGATGGGGGCGCGCACGGGGGGCGGCGGGCGGGCGCGTGCACGGGGCGGGAGCGGGTGGGAACGCTACACTACAGAAAATATAAAAGTGTATAAAAGTTTGAGAAAGGGGTATTTTAATTTGAAAAATATAAATCGAAGGTATCTAGGAGGGGGTGGGGGGTTGGTCTTTGGTGGGGCAGGGAGCTACACTACAGAAAAGGGGAAAAATTTAAAAATATCATCAATTTTATTCTAAACTGGGTACTGGCAGACAGCTGCCAGTACCCAAGATGGCGGCCATTAAGACAGAGGGGGAGAGTTAGAGAGCTGTTTGGTGGGGGATCAGTCAGGTTGGGGGCTAAAGGGGGGTCCTACAGAGCAGCATATGTAAATATGCCTTTTCTTTAAAAAAAAAAAAAGCCCAAATATAGCTTTTATTTTAGTACTGGCAGTTTCTGCCAGTACTTAAGATGGCGGGGACAATTGTGGGGTGGGGGAGGGAAGAGAGCTGTTTGGGAGGGATCAGGGGGTCTGATGTTTCAGGTGGGAGGCTAAGCTCTACACTAAAGCTAAAATTAACCCTGCAAGCTCCCTACAAGCTACCTAATTAACCCCTTCACTGCTAGCCATAATTCATGTGATGCGCATTTAGCGGCCTAAGTACCAAAAAGCAACGCCAAAGCCATATATGTCTGCTATTTCTGAACAAAGGGGATCACAGAGAAAAATTTACAACCATTTATGCCATAATTGCACAAGCCGTTTGTAAATAATTTCAGTGAGAAACAAAAAGTTTGTGAAAAAGGGAACTTTTTTTTCTATTTGATCGCATTTGGCGGTGAAATGGTGGCATGAAATATACCAAAATGTGCCTATATCAATACTTTGGGTTGTCTGCTACACTAGACTAAAGCTAAAATTAACCCTACAAGCTCCCTAATTAACCCCTGCACTGCTGGGCATAATACACGTGTGGTGCGCAGAGGCATTTAGCGGCCTTCTAATTACCAAAAAGCAATGTCAAAGCCATATATGTCTGCTATTTCTGAACAAAGGGGATCCCAGAGAAAAATTTACAACCATTTGTGCCATAATTGCACAAGCTGTTTGTAAATAATTTCAGTGAGAAACCGAAAGTTTGTGAAAAAGTGAACGATTTTTTGTATTTGATCGCATTTGGCGGTGAAATGGTGGCATGAAATATACCAAAATTGGCCTAGGTCAATACTTTGGGATGTCTTCTAAAAAAAAATATATACATGTCAAGGGATATTCAGGAATTCCTGAAAGATATCAGTGTCCCAATGTAACTAGCGCTAATCTTGAATAAAATGGTTTGGAAATAGCAAAGTGCTACTTGTATTTATGGCTCTATAACTTGCAAAAAAAGCAAAGAACGTGTAAACATTGGGTATTTCTAAAATCAGGACAAAATTTAGAAAATATTTAGCATGGGTGTTTTTTGGTGGTTGTAGATGTGTAACAGATTTTGGGGGTCAAAGTTAGAAAAAGTGTGTTTTTTCCATTTTTTTCTCATATTTTATAAATTTTTTTATAATAAATTATGATATGATGAAAATAATGGTATCTTTGGAAAGTCCATTTAATGGCGAGAAAAACGGTATATAATATGTGTGGGTACAGTAAATAAGCAAGAGGAAAATTACAGCTAAACACAAACACAGCAAAAATGTAAAAATAGCCTTGGTCCCAAACGGACAGAAAATTAAAAAGTGCTGTGGTCATTAAGGGGTTAAAGGGACAGTCTAGTCCAAAATAACCTGTCATGATTCAGATTGGGCATGTAATTTTAAACAACTTTCCAATGTACATTTATCATCAATTTTGGTTTATTCTCTTGGTATTCTTAGTTGAAAGCTAAACCTAGGTAGCCTCATATGCTAAATTCTAAGCCCTTGAAGGTCGCCTCTTATCTGAATGTATTATTAAATTTTTCACAACTAGAGGGCATTAGTTCATGTGTGCCATATAGATAACATTGTGCTTATGCCTGAGGAGTTACCTAGGAGCCAGCACTGATTGGCTAAAATGCAAGTCTGCAGAGCCTTATATACAAGGTAATCACAGAGGTAAAAAGTATAATAAAATAAATGTGTTGGTTATGAAAAACTGGGGAATGGGTAATAAAGGGATTAACTATCTTTTTAAACAACAAAAATTCTGGTGTAGACTGTCCCTTTAAATTCTACTCCAGAATTGTTATTGCTTAAAAAGATAGATAATCCCTTTATTACCCATTCCCCAGTTTTGCATAACCAACACAGTTATATTAATACACTTTTTACCTCTGTGATTACTTTATATCTAAGCCTCTGCAGTTAAAGGGACTTTAAAGTCAAAATTAAACGTTCATGTTTCTAAAAGAGCATGCAGTTTTAAGAAAATGTACTTTTATTATCATCAAATTTGCTTTTGTTCTATTGGTATCCTTAGTGGAAGAGTAAACAAATGAAAGCTCATAGGAGCTCAGGGTTGTGCAAGTGTCATTAACACTGTTGCCATAAAGTACTAAATACATGTGCACATCTCTGTTTATTCTTCAACAAAGGATACCAAGAGGACAAGGCAAATTTGATCATAGAAGCAAATTGGAATTATTATTTTTTTAATTTAAATTACATGCTGTACTGGAATCACAAAAGTTTAATTTTAGCTTAACAAAACTGTTTTTTTTCTGTGATTTCTCAAGGAGGGTTTGCAACAAGCAAAATATATGCAGACAATTAAGTAAAAATTATTCAATGTTGGCAATGATTATTTTTTCACTTACCTAATAATACAAATTGGTGTGGGCCTTACAATTACATATAATTTAACATATATATATATATATTTTTTATAGCAAAATGCTTTAAGGGACGTTAAACACAAAGGGCTAGATTAAGAGTGGAGCGCAAAATTATTGCGCTCCTGCAAACAGCAAATTTGCCCGTTTGTGGGAGCGTGATAATTAACTAGCCACTACGAGCTTGCGGTAGCAATTAGCACTCCAAATTTAACCAGAGATCAGATCTCTGGATAATTTTCGAAAACTGCCCCATATACCCTCAAAATAGAGGGCATTGTAGTTTTTTATTAACCCTTTAAGGACCGGGCATTTCAGACTAAAACTTCCCCAAAAGACCAGAGCATTTTTAGCAATTTTGCCATCACTACATTTAAACAGAAATTGAGCCTTTTTTATATTTACCTACCAAAACTATATATTTTTTTAGTAGACAACCCAAAGTATTGATCTAGGCCCAATTTGGTATATTTCATGCCACCATTTCGCCAAATGCAATCAAATAAAACAATTGTTAACTGTTTCACAAACTTTAGATTTCTCACTGAAATTATTTACAAACAGCTTGTGCAATCAAATGGTTGTAAAAGCTTCTCTGGGCTCCCCTTTGTTCAGAAATAGCAGACTTATATGGCTTTGCCATTGCTTTTTGGTAATTAGAAGGCAGCTAATTGCAGCTGTGGACCACACATTGATTATTCCCAGCAGTGAAGGGGATCAGGTAGCTTGTAAGGTTAGGATATCTGTGAATGGAGATCACAAAAAAGAGGGCGCCTCCTAGTGTAATACTGTGAGTATAACCAACAATGGCAAGTCTTGAGAGAGAAAATATACTCACAAAATGAGCAGCACCAATGTGCTAAGTGACGCAAGCTGAGATATCACAGTTTCCCAGCGAACTGATCCTCAAGAGGATGTAGGGGCTTGGGAGTGCCCAGATGAAGTCCAATAAAACTCAGGCTTCCATAAAGTTCAGCAAATTTTTATTAAAACCAATAGTTTAAAACCAATGGGTATGTACATTACCCAAAGTAATTAAAAAGCAAAGTTACCAACAGATTACAACGAGTTTCTCAGCTGTGCTAACTCTTTCATCAGGCTTTTGTTGACATGATGGAAGCTCTGACTTTTATGTCTCTCTTACCTAATCCCTTATTGGTTCCTCCCACTCCCTAATAGACAGGTGTAATTGTCAGTAAAACACCTATCATGAAATTACCTATCTCATATATATATATATATATATATATATATATATACTAAAATCAAAATACAGTGTTGATAATTGTTATATTATAAGTCGACATCAGATAAAAATATGGTCCATTGTTTACCTAGATTTACTGCACTTCCTCCACATTTGTATATATATATATATATATATATATATATATATATATATATATATATATACAGTATATATGTGGAGGAAGTGCAGTAAATCTAGGTAAACAATGGACTATATTTTTATCTGATGTCGACTTATAATATAGCAATTATCAACACTGTAGTAAATATATATATAAGTATATATACAGTATATATATATATATATATGTGAGATAGGTAATTTCATGATAGGTGTTTTACTGACAATTGCACCTGTCTAATTAGGGAGTGGGAGAAACCAATTAGGGATTAAGTAAGAGAGACATTAAAGTCAGAGCTTCCATCATGTCAACAGATGCCTGATGAAACAGCTAGCACAGCTGAGAAACGCGTTGCAATCTGTTGGTAACTTTGCTTTTTAATTACTTTGGGTAATGTACATACCCATTGGTTTTAAACTATTGGTTTTAATAAAAGTTTGCTGAAATTTATGGTGTCCAGATATTGGCGTGTTCCAATGTTTTTGTACTCCAGTGTGTGATGGTGAAAAAAAGTTGACGCGTTTCGGCCTTGATAAAGGCCCATGACCCAGGGCCGAATAAAGGCCCATGACCCAGGGCCGAAACGCGTCGACAGTATTGGTCACTAGCAAGACACTTCGAATCAACACTTTAGAAGATCCTTTACACCACAGAGGGATTCTATGTAAAGACCACAACATACTTTTAATATTTTTGTTTGAATACCGTCCACCACAGTTGTTACACCTGTCTACATTTCTTTTTTCCATTTTTGGATAGTTTCATATTTTTTCACGTTTCTAATTTTTAATTTTTTTCACTCTTTTTGACACACATTTGTCACTTTTTATATGATCATATTTCAATTTTAATTTTACAATTTTGATTTTAATTTTGGGATTTTTCACCATCACACACTGGAGTACAAAAACATTGGAACACGCCAATATCTGTCTTGATAAAGGCCCATGACCCAGGGCCGAAACGCGTCGACAGTATTGGTCACTAGTAAGACACTTCGAATCAACACTTTAGAAGATCCTTTACACCACAGAGGGATTCTATGTAAAGACCACAACATCCTTTTAATATTTTTGTTTGAATATCGTCCACCACAGTTGTTACACCTGTCTACATTTCTTTTTTCCATTTTTGGATAATTTCATATTTTTTCACATTTCTAATTTTTAATTTTTTTCACGCTTTTTGATACACATTTGTCACTTTTTATATGATCATATTTCTATTTTAATTTTACAATTTTGATTTTAACTTTGGGATTTTTCACCATCACACACTGGAGTACAACAACATTGGAACACGCCAATATCTGGACACCATTTTGATGTGACTTTTTCCATTACATAAAGGGACTAGAGATGCTTATTTTCTTTTAAGGTGCACCTTAGAGTCTGTTTTTTTTATTTATTGTTATTTTATCGTTTTTTTATCTCTACATATTGAATTTAATATCCAATATGTATTATCCTGTATAACTATTTTATATAATTTTTATACATAAATATATCCTTACTATCAATCTTTTGGCGCTCCTCACTTATTTTTGACTTTATGATCACTGTTACCCAAATGTTCTTTGACTTCTACGTTTGATATTATATCTGTATTGTTTGATAGCACTAAATCCAATATAGCGTTACTCCTAGTTGGCTCCTCTATTAATTGTGACAAGAAATTATCCCTGAAAACATTTAAAAATCTATCCCCCTTAGCTGAATTACTAGTTTCATTGGCCCAGTTTATATCAGGGTAGTTAAAATCTCCCATAATTACAGCACTGTTATTAGCAGCCTTACCTATTTGGATTAGTAGTTGAGTTTCCTCCGGGTCACTAATGTTGGGGGGCTTATAGCATGTTCCTAGTAATATTTTTTTAGGATTTTTCCGCCCACTCTTTATTTCAACCCACAGGGTATCTACATTGTCACTTGTATCATAAATATCTTCCCTTATTGTAGGTTTAAGGTTAGGTTTAATATACATGCAGATTCATCCACCCCTTTTATTATTCCTGTCCCTCCTAAATAAAGTATACCCCTCTAAGTTAACTGCCCAGTCATGTGAATCTTCCCACCAAGTTTCAGTTATACTGATAACATCATAGTCCTCTTCTGCAACTAAGAGCTCCAGCTCCCCCATTTTACCTGTCATGCTTCTTGCATTTGTTGTCATACATTCAATTTTCATGTGCTTTTTGCTGCTACTTGGTGTGCTTTCCTCTATACTTTCTAATGTGACATTTCTTAAGTCATTCCTTCTTTGAGATATTAAGGGAGTGACATATTCACAGACTGATCTCTTTATTCTATTGTGTTCTAACTGACCCTCCCCCCCTTTGCCTAGTTTAAAAGGTTCTCTAAATGTGCTACCATCCTTTTCCCCAACACACCTGAACCCATGTCATTCAGGTGCAATCCATCCTTACTGTACAAATTGTACCCAAGTGAAAAGTCAGCCCAGTGCTCTAAAAAGTCAAACCCCTCATTTTTACACCATGTTTTTAACCATGAATTAACAGACCTTATTCCATTAGCAAAGATGCTTCCAGTAAAGCTATTACTGTTTCAGCAGCATATATGCTACCTGTGCCTAGAGCAGGGGTGGACAACTATCAGACTTCCAGATGTTATGGACTACATCTCCCATGATGCTTTGCCAGCATTATGACTGAAAGAGCATTATGGGAGATGTAGTTCATAACATTTGGAGGGCCGGTAATTGCCCACCCCTGGCCTAGAGGATCATTATTCAAACACCATGGGGTATATTTACCAAAGTTCGAGCGGACATGATACGATGTAGCATATCATGTCCGCTGCACATTGATAAATGCCAACAGCATACGCTGTCGGCATTTATCATCGCACAAGCAGGTCACCAGAACTGCTTGTGCAATACTACCCCCTGCAGATTCGCGGCC